>NC_052625.1:38687173-38994118 GCF_016161935.1 Mauremys reevesii
CCAAATGTCTTTTTAATCGTAAACAATTAGAACTGACCCTTCTTAAAGGTATTGGATCCTACCAGCTATGAAGAGAAAGGTGCAGGCTGAGCACAGAAATGGGAACCATGAACTCTTGACTTCTCAGTTTTGTCACAGACTTGCTTTGTGACCTTGGTCAAGTCACTGACCCTCTCTGTGTCTTAGGAACCCCAATCTGTAAAATAGGTGCAAATATGCTAACCTGCCTCAGGAGGGTCAGACATGCAGGCTTACCACTTCCTGAAAGCCAGGTCCCTTTAAGGGTGTCTCAGGTTGGGTACACAAAATCACTAGCCACTTTTGAAAATATCGGCCATTATGTACATTGTCTTTTTAAAAAAAATAAAACACAAACTATACCCAGCTATGCCTCAGCCTCTCTGTTACTGGTTGGTCAATTTCTTACATCACAGAAAAAAAAGGGTTTTGGAGAGGAATTTGAAGGAATCTGGAGAGGAATTTGTTACAAGTTCAGAAAGGCAGGGACGAGGAAAGCATGAAGGCAGTTGCGGACAAATGAGCAGTTGAGGTTAGCATCAGTGGTACAGCAGAGGGATCAATGGGAAGTATGAATAGAGACAAGAACAGAGAAGTGAAAGGGGGCAGAGCTGTAAGGGCCCAGAAGGTGAGGACAAGCAGCTTGAATTTGATGCAGTAGAAAATGGGAACTAGTGCTGGGAACTTTGAAGATAGACTGCATTTAATTTTGTACTAAATAACTCTGATCTGCAAGAAAAACTGCATGGAGTATTGCTCAGTAAGAAGCTATTATCATTTTGATATTCCTTACCCTGAAAAGTTCTGACCGTGGTTGATGAATTGTAATAATCACAATTCTGTCTTTGCGTGCAAGTTCCGAAAGCAACAAGACAATCTGATTTGCAGTCATGCAGTCCAGTCCTGTAGTTGGTTCATCGAGTATCATGACCTCTGTGAATAACCAGGATAATTTCTGAAAACTCAGTTAAATGGTAAGAAAATCTATAGTTTCTGTCCTTTATAGGTCATTCAATGCACACTGTAGAATTATCTCTAAAGTGTCACAGCCATGCAAACCTGTGTATGCAAAACTACAACAGATTTATTTCTCTGGCCTGATCCTTCAGCCTTTACTTGCTTCAGTGGTCCATTTTCAACCACAGTGAATACAGACTGCAAGATCAGGTCCTCTCTTTGATACTCAGAATTAGAACTTGATCATTTTTTCATGTTGACTTTTTCTTAGTGAAGCTACCAAAATAGATTCAGTGTGTTTGTCAGCTTTTAGAGTTAGCATTATAAAATGATGCTTATAAGGATAGGATGCTACATAAAATTAGCTAAAAGTGTGTATTCTGCATGCACACAGTATACATAACTGTGCTTTGTATAATAAACTATTTAAAATTATCCAGTAGTACAGTATATAGTTCTGTATGTGAACCAGTCTTATTAGTGTATTATTTTCTTTGTAATTTTAATGTGTATTTTATTATACATAAGAATTCGGGGGGTGGGAGGTGGAAGAAGAGAGTCCTGGAAAATGAATGATTTTATTTTTTCCACAAAAGTGGTACAGTGTGGAAAATTCCCACCCTGATCAGTCCACCAATTTTATTAGTATCTATGACTGCTGTCATTGAACCAGAGTTCATACAGTGTATAATGTAGTGTACATCATTCATCAAGGGAAATTCAAATCTCATTTCATCACTGGCTGAATTAATGTAGCAAACTACAAATGTTGATTCTTTGAATTATTGCAACATAGGTATTATACTGCCCCTTTTAAGTTCCCAACAGAAATCATAAATTTCTTCACAAAAATGTTCAAGAAAGTAGTGGATACAGCATATCAGTGCTCTAAAAGCTGCATTAGCTAAAGCAGGGGTAGGCAACCTATGGCATGTATGCTGAAGGCGGCACGCAAGCTGATTTTCAGTGGCACTCACACTGCCCAGGTCCTGGCCACCGGTCTGGGGGGCTCTGCATTTTAATTTAATTTTAAATGAAGCTTCTTAAAATTTTTAAAAACCTTATTTACTTTACATATAAAAATAGTTTAGTTATATATTATAGACTTATATAGAGAGACCTTCTAAAAATGTTAAAATGTATTACTGGCATGCGAAACCTTAAATTAGAGTGAATAAATGAAGACTCGGCACACCACTTCTGAAAGGTTGCCGACCCCTGAGCTAAAGTATGGGATATGCTTCATTCACTGGCTGGTTGCATTAACTTATGTACGAGCACTGCTAAATGGTTATTCCAATTGAATTGCAAATTTAAGTAATTGTCAAGGCAAGTAGAGCTTGGGTATAGGCTACTTTTTTGGCTCTGTTTTATATCCAAATAAATAAATATGAAGGACTTAGTAATAATAAATAATAATATTTAGCACTTACGTAGCACTTTGAAAACACAAAGTGCTGAACAAACATTACAAAATTAATCCTTACAACTCCCTTCTAAAATAAGTAAGTTTTATTAGCTCTGTTTTACAGGTGGGAAATAGAAGCACAGTTGTAAAGGACTTAATTTAAGCACATGGTTAAACACATGCTGAAATCCCTAAGATCAGTGCATGTGCTTAAACTTAACTATCAGGGTCTATGGGACTTGCCAAGGCCACAGCATAGGTTAGTGACAAAATAGGAGTCTCAGCCTATGCTCTCGTCACTAGACATTTCTGCCTCTCTGCAGAGCTGATTGTGCAATGAGCCTGCATGTTGAAATCCATGGCACTTTGGAGTGTGGATCTGTGATAGAAGAAAAGTGCTATTATATTTTAAAATGTTATTTAGTGGTGGGAGTGTGTGCAAAGTGACAGCATAATGAAAAGGACAAGGTATTTGTTTTATTCTGAAAAGCTGTTCAGTACTCACTAGGATCTTGTAATAGCTGGGCTGCAATTGAAATGCGACGCCTCTCACCACCAGAAATTCCCCCCAAAATACGGCTTCCAATTACATTAGTAGCAACATGGCTGAGACTCAGCTCAGCCATAACAGCATCTACCTGCAAAATAGTTACAATTTAAAAAGAACGTGAAGTAATGTTCACTGCCCGACTCAGACAGTTGCACACTACATTAAAAACTGTGAGAAGCAGCTCATATCATTCTAAACTGCCCCCAATATGCTGCCCACGCTCCGTGTTAGTGGGAATTATTTACAATAATCTGGATTTATTTTTAGTTCATTCTTGGATGGGAAGGTAGAATTTCATTTTCAGTTGACTATTTACAAAATATGCAGTATCATGCTATCTTTGAAGTTCAAAACAGATCAGTCAGTCAAATGTCTCTGACACTGGTTTTCTAATTACATCACCTGAATGCATAGCATCTTAGCCATCTGTCTGTCCATTAGTTTAAATGACTGGCAGTGGTCAGTTTGAAATCTCTTGAGTATTGTTCTGCATCTGCCATCTATAGAGTTTTCTCTATTGAGTGTTCTTTCTGAGGAATACGCTTTTTGTAGAAGTCTATGGTTTCTGTTGAACTCTCCATTGTCAGTTTCAATCACATATGATCTGAGCAATTAATTATTTTTCTTTACGACAGCTGGAGTTGTCCATCCTTTTTCTCCATCCAGTTTGGTTAATCAGATTCTAGACCCAGCAGTTCTCTAACTGAGTGACATCTATTGTAAAATTGTTCTTAATCTCTTTTTGCCTTTTTATCTGATTTGGCTGTTCTCTTCATGTTTGGCCACTTTGGAGAGATGTTCTTTTCCAAAAGCAGAACAGTATTTGAATTGTCTTCCCATCAGGAATTATGCTGGACTATATCCGGTACAGGCTATTGGTGTTGATCTGTTAAGGGCAGTTAGCATGAGTGATTCCATTTTGTAAGTTCCCCTATTCTGTAAGGCCCAGATCCACCATTAACTAAAAGCGAGCACATCACATACCAGGGTCCGTAGGGCAGTGTTAAAACAAGGTAAAGCCATAAACAGGAAAAAGGACAGGAAAACAGTTAGCAACAGCACAAATAAGGGAAATTCTGGTATGAAAGATAACAGTTGGACTACGCAATAGCCAACACAAGGATAATAATTAGCTGTAATAGGCTAAAGATAAGAAAATGGCTTGTTTATTGGCTAAGGCTCACAACCCACGAGGGTAACTTGCATTGCTAAAAGGTATATAACTCCTATGTAACCTGCAGCCTTTGTCTCTCCCTGATTAGCAGGGGGACACCCCATTCCAACGTTGTTTGAACCTTGAGCAATAAAACTTTGTTGTTTGGACACTCTGTAAATCTTTGGTCTTTGTGCCTCAGCCTAGAAACGAATGGTGCGTGGCCTAGAGGCATAATTCGCAACAGATCTGTAGCTCAGAAGAGCAAGGAATGGACCTTCCTGCTGCAGGATTTTCTTGGCTGTCTGTACAGCTCTCTCTGGTCATGTAAAGGGCCTTAAAGTGAGCAAGGCCAGAGCAGTGTATAGGGGCCTTAGTATAAATGAGAATCAGGGTGTAGGGCTTTAAAGAACCAGGAAAGCTGTGTTGCACTGACCAAGGGACAGCTTCTGTGACCTTACTCAAGCACAACTCATGTTTGCTTGAGTGAAGACTGCAGGCTAGACCCTAAATAGATGGCACCTCCCAGGAGATGGAACTCCACACTTGATGGGTAAACAACTTTGTCTAGAGGCCACTATCCGATTCCTAGGCAACTTCTCACAAACAGCTTCATAGACTTCCATACCCCACAGGCCGCCTGGCAGCAGCCATTTGCCCTCTTGCTAGAATGTTAATGACCTAGATAGACCCCTCCTTCTGGGTCTCCCGGTCCATTTGGTGTTTATTTTTGTTGTCTCCATTCAGACTGCTAGTTCAGTGGGGCAGGGGCTGTGTTTCTTCTGTGCATGGTGCAGGGCTGATCACTCTGTCAGAGGTTAACAAATAAATAATATCTTCAATTCCTCACAGTAAAGCAGCACTAAGTGGGGAGGATATAAAACCTTTGTTCTTCTTCCAAGAGGGAAATGATGGAGTTCTAAATGTATGTAATGGTGCCCAGATACTGTGGGAATGGCCACTTCAGAGTTCTGAATTTGGTATCAAATTCATTCTCCCATGTGGTAGCAATTGGTACTGCTTCAGGAATGACAATTTCATTCCAAAGAGACAAGGTGGGTGAGAATATCTTTTACTGGACCAACTTCTGTGGTGAGAGAGAAGCTGTTGAGCTTACACAGAGCTCTTCTTCAGGTCATCTTCTTCTGTGTAAGCTCAAAAGCTTGTCTCTGTCACCAACAGAAGTTGGTCCAATAAAAGATGTTCTCACCCACCTTGTCTCTCTAATATTCTGTGACTGACACAGCTACAGCAACACTAATTTCATTCCAACATATTCATTATTTCCCCAGATGGCAGCATGACACAGAACTGGCAGTCAGGAGCCCAGAGAGTTTTATTCCTGGCTCAGTTGCTGAACTCCTTTGTGCTCCTGAGCAGGTCACTTCACTTGTACATGCCTGTTTCCTCATCTGTAAAATAGGAACAATGATACTTGGCTTCCTTTTTAAAGCAGGATAATGTGAGAGCATGAATTGAACTTGGGAATCCAAATCTGCTAAAAAGTAGTGTCTATAAAATTAGGGTATCTGATCAGCTGGACATATCTGAAAAGATTGTCGTGTTTGTCTCAGTGGAAGAATAAAACATACTGACCTTCTTTTTAATGAAGTCGCTGGAGTGCTTCTGAAGTGCGAGTAAAGCAGTGTAAGTCAAAGATTCTTGTATGGTGAGATAACCTAACAAAGTATCATTCTAAAACAGGAAAAGAACAACAGTATTGTAGTAACTCTGTGCATGGATCTGCTTTGACACACATTTCATAACAGCATAGTTCTATTGACTTCTATAGATTCTCCTGATTTACTCCTGATTTACAGCAAGATTAGTGAAATCACAATTAAGCCATATGATTCTATTATCATCACTACAACTTTGTGATAACAAAAAGTTCCATGCATAAGAATTAAATTAAAAAACAACCTGTTGAACATATGAGAAGCAGTCCTGAAATTGTTCTTTCTTCAGCTTTTGCCCATTCATGTACACGTCACCAAAGAAATGTTCTTTTTCTCTCAGTCTTCCTGATATTGCATCCAGCAGAGTTGTTTTTCCAGAGCCTGTTAGACAGTTATACAAAAAATCTCATTCATATTAATTCTTACTTTTATTATAGCAGCACCTATAGGCCCCAATCAGAGGCCATGACTCCATTGTGCTAGACACTGTAAACATGTCTAATGAAAAAATAGATCCGTGTGAAAAGGCAGCCCGTGAAAGTTAAATGGAGTGTTAGAGTCTGTGTAAATTTCTATTGATTTCTCATCATTTGGTAAGCACTCTCGTTATGCTTGATGCTATACAAAACATTGAGGACTACAGTTCCTGTCCTATCTTTTACAATCTAAAGAGAAAGACAAAACACATCAGTCAAGGATGGAGGACCAGGGCTGCTTCTGCTTCAAAACATTGAGAGCACTTTTTGGAGCATTTTTATAGGAGACTAGTAAGTTTCATGGGAGAAATAAGTTCTGAGGAGAAATGTAAATGAAGAAATTTCATCTTTGGTTCCAGGGGCAAGAGGGAATTCCAGAAATAAGGGGCAACATGGGAGAAGTTATGAAGATGAGAGTGGGAGAAGGCCATGAAGGTAGCAGGGAGACAGGAAGGTTGAGCAGAATAGTGAGGAAGAGGAGCAGTAGTAAGAGTCAAGAGCAGCGCTGTAGGAGCAGGTAGCCAGCAGGGGCAGGTAGCTTGCACCACATTTGGAATGCAAGAGGAAGATAATGGAGGATTTGAGAGGGCCTAACTCCTCTGCAGCACAAAGCCTATGCACCATTTAAGTGCCACTGGAAGCTCAAAAAACAGCTTAAGTAGGGCTTAAGTGATTAATAGGCCCTGTGCTGGCTTTTTGCACAGGGTTTAATTTCATCCAAAATGGAAAAAAAAGATGAAAAACGTTAGCCCAGGAAACCAAATAACAATCACATACACAGACCTGAAAAACTCTGGCAAGTTTGGAAGAAACCATATTGTGACACAGAGGCCCCTTGGGAAAAGATCTCCTGTTCTTTGCAAATAACTCTTATCTCAGGTCTGACAAACTCACCACACCAAACACATCTTACAGGGTATTTATTCATAACAGATAACATGTAAGGTATCCACTGAAAGCTCGTAACTTATTAAGACTCGTAATCATTGTGAAATGCATGTATGGGTAATATTGAAGAAATAATATAACTATATTGAAAGGATGCGTTTTTGGTCTTGGAGTAAAACTTAGACACCAGGAGATGATTCATCTCAGGGATGGATCATTCAGGCAGAATTGTCAATGCTCCCTGATTAGCCAGTGAGGTAAGGTGAGGCTCAGTTGTCTAGCCTTGCTTCCCAAGACTATCCATGGAAAACCATCAGAGACAACTGCAAACAATTGAAACAACTTGGAGGTGGAAAAGTACCATTATAACAGACAGAGGGATCACCCTATAAGTGAATAAAGACAAAAGACTATTTCAGCATTACACAGAGTGGGGAGTTTCACTGAGGAAACATCTTGTGGCATGGGGATGTTTTCATGAAAGTTTGGAACTTGGTTCCTGCAAAGCCAGCCAGCTCTACAACAGACTGAACTTTCAAGGGAAAACCTACTTTATTAGATAGGAAAGATAACTATTAATAAGCATAGGTGCTAGTTTGCGTTTCATGATTTTGTTTCATATTGTAACCATTCGTTTCCATCACTATCTTGCTTCTAATTGACTCTTCATTGTTTCTTAAATAAATCTGTGGGGGCAGAGGATCTGGAATTTCTGTGAGTAGCCAGTTTAGGGGCTGGATATCACAGAGGAATGTTTCAAAAGCACTTGGGGACCAGAATGCATCTATTGTTAACCTGCAAGGCAAAGACCGGGCTGGCATAGCTTGGAGGAGAGTGCTTGAGTGGCTGAAAGGATGGTGGTGTCAGGGCACTAGCTTAAAGTTACAATGGGCAAAACCCTCTCTCACTAGAGGCAGAGAGTAACAAGGTGACTCACTGTCCCTGGTACCCCAAGAACAACCACACATATATTCTACTGAGAGTGCAACTGAAAATGCCATGTTTTTAAAGAGTACAGGTTGACGGTGGCTATGTATGCAATGATACAACTTTTCTTTTTCAGAAAGTCTTTGATAGTCTGCAAGAGTTCCATTATTTAAAAATACAAATCTAAGTAAACCAGTGCTTATCCACATTGTGACCTTATTACAGAAGTACCCACATTCATGTAGCATGACTTTTTTATAGCAGTATTATTTTGGATTTGGAATTTCGAACTACTTACCAGAATTTCCCAAAATTGCCATAATCTGGCCACTCTCTATGTGAAATGAGACATCTTTGAGGATCTGCCGTGTGTATTTTTTATGATATGATGGGATATCCCACCAAAGTCCAACACGTTCTCTTTAAAAAAAAAAAAAAAAAAAGGTTGAAAAGGATGAAATGTGGCATTTGGAAGAATTTAAAATAACATGTAAAAAATGTTTCAAAAATTGGCCTTTTTTGCTGCTTTGATGTATAAAGAGAATCGGAAAAAAAATTTCTAAAAGGTTTTTTTTCCTGCTTGTTTTTTACCTTAGTAGAACCAGACTTAACCTTCCTGATCTAACCTGGTTTTGGTGGATGACCAAAGGGAGGTATAAGTAATATTTATTGTGAGCTCTTTAAATGTAAGGATGAGGGTTTTAGACCTTTAACAAAACCACTAAAATTAAATAGCAATTAACAAAAAAACCAAAGTTTTAAACAGATTTGACTAAAAATCCCTTCCCCTTTTAATAGCTCATCTTATTCTGTATTGGCTCTGTTAGCATCACTAGTTCACTAGCTCCCCAGTCTTATCAGAGTCTTCCAGCCAAGACAGAAGCTTAAATGTCTAAAAACAAGCAAAAGAAATGAAACGACAACCCTTTCTTTATACATCATAAATATGCATGAAAGGTACAGGCCTGGTTTTATTCTCCTTTGGAGAATCACATATTAAATCTTCAGAAAGCAGAAGCATTCCTTACTCTCAGGAAAATATAGTCTTAACTACAAGACAGATAGGGCCAAATTCATCTTTGGTGTCTCCCTTCACTGGACTAAGACTAAGGTCCATCGTCTTAAAACTAAATCCCTGTTACTGTTATGCTATAAATTAAGGGAAGTCTTATCCCCATGGTCTGAGGATTAGTGCTGTTGCAGAGTCCCAGCTTACATTGCTGGTCCTTACTAGCTTTACCTGACTGTGTAGGAGATCCCATGGACGCTGACACTGTTACGTGGAATCATAACAGACATCCTTTCTTCAGCTCTGGAACCCCAGTCGCTCCTTTCCATCTCAGTAGGCTGCATCATCTTCAGGCAGACTGGACACTTTACTTAAATCACCCTCTCAACCAGCTGGTAAATCAGTTAATTCAGGTAAACACTCAGCCACCAAGTTGCTACCGCATTAATGGGTGTAGCTTCACTCTGCCAGTAGTCCACAGGATCAGTCATGGACTCAGCCTTATTTCTATACTCAGGAAATTATTCGACAGAAAGCTGTGTAGCTGTCAGTTCACTTTTTCTTTCTTTTCCTTTCCAAGCACAGTTGACAGATTAGCCATAACTATATCTGATTAACCTTTAGCCTATCCCAGAAAAGGAGAACATTGCCCCATCTACAGAGACATGTAGAACAGAGTGACCCAGAGCGTCAGGAGAAACACCAGCTATATTTTTGTAGGGGGCTTGGAAGGGGGTCAAGCTCAAAACCAAGAGGAGAAGGATTTCCACAGTAAGCACAGTATTTAAAAACAGAAAAGAAAGTGGCAATACGGAGAGAAAGCTCCATCCCAAATATGAAAGAAATGACTGAAACAGTCCCACCGGAGCATGCCATTGGGAGCCAGGATACAGAACTGGATTTGTCGGTGAGTGGAGTTCATACAGAACTGAAGGGGAAACCCCTGCAGACAGCATTTAGCACTAGCTGTATTAAACAGCAAATTGGATTTGACATATAGTGTCCTCCATCTGCATGTGAATGTGGAATGAAGGCAATATATAGCCCTTAGAGAAGCAACGTGGGCTGGTGGTCAAGGTGCTTGATTGGGACACATGAAATCTGGGTTCTCTTCTGGGTTTTGCCACAGACTTCCTGTGTAAACTTGTGCTTTAGTCCTCTCGTAAGTAAAGAAGGGCTAATAGAATGTCCACACCGCACAAAGGAGTGCTGGGAGGATAAATGCATTAACATGCAAAAGGCACTCAGATATCAGTGTTAGGGGCCATATACATACTCAGATTAACTAAATGCATTTGCTGGGGCGTGTTACTATATAGAAAGTGACTTTAATGTACTTTTCTCTTATGTTTGAAATTGTTTCATCAATTGTGGGAGGCTTCTGTATTGTTTCTATGAATAGTAGGTGCCTTGGTTTACCTGCTTAGTTTTGCACTGCTATCTACCTGGACTCAAAGGGTTAAGTCAGACCTGAGCTGTAGCTTGGCTGTATGCAGGAAGTGCAGACATTTACTTTAGATAAGCCCAATCAGCACATGCCAAAGACAATATATGTGTGGGTTCCTTTGATGCTTCACCTCCAACCAATGTCTGGCTTACAACTGGAGTAGACTGGAGAGGAATAAACCTGTCTGTCCAGACCCTGGCAGATTAAAGGACTTGGAGAGGATAGTCTTGGGAGGCGAGGGGGAAATCAGGAATAAAGACTGGATGAAAGCTGGGCCCGTGGCTCAAAGGAAAAAGGAAGACTCTGGTCAAGGACCGGGAGTTAGAAGTAGGAACTTCAGGCATGCAGGCTCTCCCCACTTAAGGCTGAGGACTGCCTGGGCTAAACAGGGCCTGCTTAACTATGTAAGGAGACGCTAAAAATCAAAGTTTCAAAACTTGCTCAGAAATAGGACCAAGGTTGAATGAAATTGGGTCCATTTTTGTTTTGAAAGTGGACATGTTCAGGTCCAGACAAAAAACAAGCAAGCAAGCAAACAAATGAACAAAAAACCCACCACATATTCCTTTGAGTTTTTCACACACCTCTACAGGTACTAGACAGAGGTAACTCATTTAAACTATTTACATTTTGTGCTACAGTAACTAAATCAATTGGGCTATTATTACACATTGAAAGCATTTCCCTTGCTGCCTCTCATTTTTAAAATGCTGTTTAGAGAAAGACGTGAGTTGTAATTAATCTTTTAATAATTCCTGTAGGCAATCAGGAGATTCAGAGATAGTATTTTTTGCTCTGAAGAGGATAACAGCCTGTATTTTACATACAATGGCAAATCAAATGTCCTAGAAGTCAGAGAGCTCAACTACCAGGTACAAGGTCTACTTTATCTTGCTAATGGATACAACAATTTCCTTCTCGTAACATTTAGACACTGTAAAAAGTAATGTGAAATTAAATTACATATAGCAACTGGGACCCTATCTTACAGTTGTTGTACACACAAACATCACTGAAGCCATGGAAGTTTTGGGTGCACGGTGAATACAGGATCGGGTCCTTGGCTGCATTTTAAACAGTGGTCTAGAAAGATCCTCAGCTGCAGCTGAGATATACTTCACACCGCTAAGGGGTGAGACAGCCACCTTAGTGTTCTCCTGACTGGAGCAGGCTCAGGGCAGCATGAAGTTATGCCTAAATCACCAAAATCCAAGGGGCTACTCTGGCAGCTGGAATCACCAGGGTGAAAAGTTATGTCTCCTTTCTGTCAGGAACATACCCTAGGCTGGACAGAGAGCTGCAAAATACTAAGTAGCTGCTGGAGACCCCACAAATCATGCCCATTGATTTAACAAGGAGAAATTCAGCTTGCAAAGGCTTAATGCTTTGTGTATATTTGGTAAAGGGCAGGGCAGTATTTGCATTTTCAAACAGACATATACACAGTACCTTTTCTTTTGGAGAGACAGAAAGATATTTGGTAATCAACCAGTTTGGCAATCAATCAATGATAAGAAAGAATATATGGAAACAATGCATGTCTGGCAAATGGAATTAGCCAAAACATAATTTAGAGAATTTGCACGAGGTTGGTTGCAGCTGTTTTCATGCATTTTCAGCTTTGTAATATATCTTAACTTTTGAAGTATTTATTGCTACAGTATTGACTTTCTGAACGGAGGGCTTTTTTTTCTATTTATTTATATTAGGTTAACATGGCATCTCAGATTCCCTGGTATGAGAACCTAGCAGAGCTGAAAATGCCTTGGATGTGGAACAAAGGCCCAGATTCCCATGTGCCAGCAATCCAGAATCTGAACTTTAAAGTTCAAAGTGGCCAGATGCTAGCTATTATAGGAAGCTCTGGTAGGACTGAAAGCTTTACTGCATTGACCAAGCCTTTACAATAAAATGTACAATAGATGACAACAGTACTATTGAAGCCCTTGAATGCCAAAGGATATATAACCATCCAACAGAGAAACACTCCCTAGAAATAGATGTTATACATCACTGCAGTATGCTCATAAAAAACATAAGGTGGGCCCCCAGCAGAAGACAGTTAGATTTTGTTGTGAAAAGAATTTTTGTTGCGATTTGTACATTTGCTTGCCACACAGTTTCTTAAAGGATGTTTTTTCCATAATTTGATTTTATGGGCCAGATTTCCTGGGTCTGCCTGGAACAATGCAAAGTGCCTGCAGTCTCTGCACTGCTGGGAGTGAAGGGGCCTTGCACTGGCTGACCCACCTCCAAAAGTGAGTGATCAACAGCTCTGCCCAGAACACATAGCTGTCCTGACTTCAGCCAGTGCCAAGAGTGTGCAGTGGCAGTAATACCTCCTTATGTCCACCTTGTGTCCTCATGGCAGAGGCCAGTGGAATTTCCTCCATAATTTACCTGTTTCCTGGGGATGTCTAGGCCAGAGATTTGCTTGCAAAATAAAGTTGTACCTCGGGAATCCTCTGTGATAAAAGAGCTTTGGATGGAACAACATTATATTGCTATGTATTTGTTAAGTAGCTTACAGTAAGCACAAACCCCATTCAGCTAACTGGACTGAAACAGTTTTAAAAAAAGTTTATTAACTACTTTATCAAATACTTTAGTGAAGTTGGTCAAAATTGCTGAGGGGTTTCACTTTATTGTTAGCAATCACTGTGTCGGTCACAAAAGGATTGATATGTGGTTTGCAAATGGATGGATTTCTTTTTTTTAAAAATTCTACATAAAAATAACCCTCAAATAATCAAGCAGGGAATTCATCTTCTAAAGTGAAGACCAGTAATACATTAAATAATAAATAAATAATAATAATTAATAATGAAGGAACTCTGTGCATGTTTACAAACTATATCACACAACATGAGAGAACAAGACATTTGTTATTTATTTCCAAATGTCATTTTGCTTCCATTATTTTAGTCTTGTTCCCCCTAAGTGTGAGCCAATATTGCATTATTTAAAAACACCATATTTATTCATGTTCACAAATCATTCCACAAAGCAAGTTTATAATACAAATTTAGGCCAAGTCCTGCAATCAGATCCAGTAGTGTGGACCCTGTGTCCATGCAGAACCCCCTGAGGCCAATGGAACTACTCCTGTGCCTAATGTTAAGCCTGTGTAAAAGGTGTTTGCTGGACCAGGGACAGAATTCTCAAGACACCACATGATCAAGACCATGATGAGGCAAAAATGTGTATAATTACAGATATGGTTAACTTCAGTCCATAACTTTGTTGTGGAGTGGGAGGAGTTGGGTTTTGAAGATTTCAGGCATCTTTGGAGCTCAGTTAGTGCCATTCCATATGAGGCAGCAGTCTCGCTGGTAGTCCTCTAGCCCAGTGGCTCTCAACCTTTCCAGACTACTATACAGTACCGCTTTCAGGAGTCTGGTTTGTCTTGCGTACCCCCCAAGTTTCATTTCAATTAAAAACCACTTGCTTATAAAATCAGTCATAAAAATACAAAGGTATCACACACACTATTACTGAAAAATGGCTTACCTTTTAATTTTTTCCATATAATTATAAAATTAATCAATTGGAATATTCAGCATATAATATATAGAGCAGTATAAACAAGTCATTGTCCATATGAAATTTTAGTTTGTACTGACTTTTCTAGTGCCTTTTATGTAGCTTGTTGTAAAACTAGGCAAATATCTGGATGAGCTGATGTACTCTCTGGACGACTTCTGTGCACCCCCAGGGGAGTGCATACCCCTGTTTGAGAACCACTGGTCTAGCCTACGCGCTCACATTATAACTTCTAGAGATGTCCTAAACCCTTGGCTCAAAACAGTCAAACCCTGAACTCAGGTCTCCTACTTATTGGTGCCCACTGCACTACCTAAAAACCCTGGGGCTTAGATCCTCCAGTTGGTTTCAAATGCATATTGCCTGTTTCAGAAAATGTTTGCAACACAGATGAAATATGCTAGTTTTAAAAATACAGGGGCAAATTCTGTCTGGTTGGTTTGCATAAGAACATGTCTCAAGACCTACATACCTACTGGTTTTGTCTGTCTGATCTCTCTTTCTTCCTATATGTTATACCATACTTAGCATTATGATACGGGCAGCCAGAAGGAGAAGCATGTGTTAGAAGCTCTCTGCTGCAGTTCTCACTCCACATTCAGGCAGGACCTCTGCAAATGTAGTCCAGGAGGAGCCCTCTGGGGACAGCTAATCAGCTAGAGACCATCCCTTCCTTCACAGGCTGTTCTCCTTCAGGGGTTCTGAAATAAGCTACAGAGAGGATGGGGGTGAATATGGAGGCACATGAATGTGGCAAAAACTTGTGCCTCATTTTTGTAACCAAATGGAACAGCTCTAGAATTTGACCCAGAGAGATTTTTAACTTTTTAAATTATGATTTTTCTAGCCTGTGGAAAAACATCCTTACTTGATGTGATAACCTGTCGAGATCATGGTGGCAAAATCAAATCTGGCCAAATCATAATCAATGGAAAACCCAGTACTCACCAGCTTGTTAAGAAATGTGTTGCACATGTGCGTCAGGATGATCAACTACTACCCAACCTAACAGTCAAAGAAACATTATTATTCATTGCAAAACTGCGTCTCCCGAAGACTTTTTCAGACTCACAAAGGGAAAAAAGGGTAATTAAAGCTGCTGAAAAAAAATAAAGTTATCAAAAATGTATTTGACATAATTACCCAAGTATGTTTGGGGTCAGAACAGTTAAATTGAACTGGGCATTTGTTGTGTACGTTGTAAAATCTAAAGCTTGATTTGTCTATTTTTGCTTATAAATAGGTTTTAATTTTTTTTGCTCCCAGATAGAAAGCTGCAGTTGTTCCAAATGGCAATTTAGGGAAAGCGTTAGGGAAATGAATTGAATTTAAGAAATGAATTGCTGAATTTTTAGAAAATGTTGCCTCTGAGAAAGTCAAGGTTTCTTTTAAGCTGGCTATTGATCAGATAGCACAGTAATATTTGAATGATGATGAAAGCCAAATGTAATTTTGGATGTGCACTGTGCATTGTACTTAATGATTAAACAACTAACCCTTGCTTTATCCCGGACCATCCAGGTGGAAAATGTTATAGCAGAACTGCGGTTACGACAGTGTGCAAACACAAGAGTAGGGAATGAATACATCCGAGGTGTGTCGGGGGGAGAAAGGCGAAGAGTAAGCATTGGAGTGCAGCTGCTATGGAACCCTGGTGAGCAATAAAGTCATCCATCTTAATTAAACCACAAAACCAGATTGGCGGGGAGGAAGGGGGGCAGGGAAGAGAGGTTACATTAATAAGGGAAATTTTTTTTTTCCCCACTGGCTGCAGCAATTGTACTTATTTACATTTTAAATACAAGCAGGGAAGATTATTTACTTGGACATTAGTGGCTTTATTATGCAGTTTAGTGACTTAATCTTCTCCCATTTAAATCACCATAAGAATTTCTGTTAACTTCAGTGGAATCAGAATCAGACCCTATAACTTGTAATCACTTTTCCAGTGTTATGTGCCCAGTCTTTCAAACTCTTACGCACACTATTAGTCCTGTTGACTTCAGTTGGGCTATTTGTGAGAGTAAAGATTATGTTAATAACAATTTGTAGGATCAGGGTACTAGATGGTAATCTCAGTGCCTGTGGCTACACTAGGATTTTTCAGATTTGTAAATTACCAACAGGGTGAGCCCCCATGCAGTGAAAACTCAAGGAGGCTCAGCTGTTTTTACCCCTGTTCTCATCTGCTAAAATGGTGGTAATAAAGCCTAATCTATGTCTATATTGCAGTTTCTATCAGTACACTTGCCTTCTTTAGGAAACATGGGTCTGACAATTCCGTGTGTAGATAAGGCTATTTTTTCCACAATTACAAGGAAGGCAAAAAAATGTTTTTCAGTAAGTGCTGCTCAGGAAAAGAGATATGTATTGATGCAAAACACTTTCAGTTTCCAGGAAAAGATAAATTAAATACAAATTTCTCCTTTTTAGCACGTCAAACTCTATATTTACTCATAATAAGCTCTTCAGAGTAGGAACCATGGTCCAGATCCACAAAGGGATTTAGGTGAGAGCTACATGCCTAAATATCTTTTAGGATCTAGGCCCATGATTTTGTGTGTGCCTGTACAGCACTTGATATACTACTTGGGGCCTCAATATAAACAGTGAATAATAGTAGGTCTCAAAATATTTGACATTATTCCACTTGAGTTTTCAACAACCAATTGCAAAGAAAACTTCAGATAGAAAATATTAACGTAGAACTTATTTCTACCCTTTTCACTTTCATGTTCCTATTTGGGGGGGGGAATAACTTTAACTTTCTGGTTTTGAGGACTTTACATACCCCCTGTGACTCTTTTCAACTGAATGATGCAAGTAGTCTGAACACAGAATATGAGTGGAAGTATTGCACTAAACTCTAACCACACTGCATCTACATCTCATGTAACTCCTCGCTTAACCTTGTAGTTATGTTCCTGAAAAATGCAACTTTAAGCGAAACGATGTTAAGTGAATCCAATTTCCCCATAAGAATTAATGTAAACTAGGGGTGGGGGTGTTAGGTTCCAGGGAATTTTTTTTTCACCAGACAAAGGACTATATATATATATATAGTATAAGTTTTTAACAGTTTCATACTGTACACAGCAATGGTGATTGTGAAGCTTGGTTGAAATAGATGGTGGAGTCAGAGGGTGGAAGAAGGTGGGATATTTCCCAGGGAATGCCTTGCTGCTAAATGATGAACTAGCACTCGGCTGAGCCCTCAAGGGTTAGCATAGTGTTGTTAATGTAACTTCACACTCTACAAGGCAGCACAAATGGAGGGAGGGGAGACAGCATGGCAGACAGAGACAGAGACACACACTCTGTATGTGGGAGAGAGAGAGAGAGATGCGCATTACCCCTTTAAGTATGCTGACTGCACTCTAAGTACATTGTCTTTTTAAGTAGATTAGGAAGCTAAGACAGCAGCTGCTACCAGCAAGCTCCCTCCATCCTGAGCCCTGTCATGTGTCCCCCTGCTCTGTGGAAATGGGGTAAGCAGGATGCAGGAGCAAGGGGGAGGGGGACACCCTGACATTAGCTCCCTTCTTCCCCCCTCCCTGCACAGCAAGCAGGAGGCTCCCAGGAGCAGCTCCAAGGCAGAGGGCAGGAGCAGCACATGGCAGTCGGGGGAGGGACAGCTGAACTGCCCAACAATTGATAGCCTGCTGGGTGGCTGCTGCACAGGTAACTTAGGGGAACGGGGAGCTGATTGGGGGAGGGGCTGCTGGTCCACCCTGGTTCCAAGCCTCCACCAGCTACCTCCAACAGGCTGCTCTTTCCACAAGCAGTGGACAAAGCAGGCAGCTGCCAAAGTACATTATAAGGGAGCATTGCACAACTTTAAACGAGCATGTTTTCTAATTGATCAGCAACGTAACAACGAAACAACGTTAATTGGGACGACTTTAAGCGAGGAGTTACTGTACATGGAAAGATACAGAACTGACTACTATTACAGTCTTGTATCTATTACATAAAGCTGGAAGTTGGGAGAAAAACACTGGAAATTAAAATATAGGGCCTGGATCTACTCCCATTGAAAGTCAATGTCAATTCTTATTAATTTCTGTAGGCACAGGATTGGGACTACAGGAAATGGTTTGGTAATGTGGAGAAAGAACTTTAGGGAAGGGAATTTTCTCCTTGTTAAATAATATTTGATCTTGCTGCTTTGAAAAAAAATCTTTAAAAGTGTATCAATAAGATTTTACGTACTGGTGCCATTTCACATGCAACACAAAATCAAACAATGCTTCCCATCATCAACTTTTCTCTTTGACAGGAATACTGATTCTTGATGAACCCACATCTGGACTAGACAGTTTTACTGCACACAACCTTGTGATAACACTGTCCAGGCTTGCCAGAGGAAACAGATTAGTTCTCCTTTCAATTCACCAGCCCCGATCAGATATCTTCCAACTCTTTGATTTAGTTCTTCTGATGACCTCTGGAACTACCATCTATTCGGGAACAGCCCGGGACATGGTCCAATATTTCACAGAAATAGGCTATCCCTGCCCAAAATACAGCAATCCTGCAGATTTCTATGGTTAGTATCAAATGTGATCAAACAAATAAAAATTGGGTGCATGAAATCATTTATTTTCATAAGCTTATGTAATGCACTGATTTTTATTGAATTCCATTTGTTCGATAGGCAGGGCTGGTGCAACCATTTAGGCGACCTAGGCGGTTGCCTACGGTGCTGGGATTTGGGGGGGGGCACCATTTTCTTCAGCAGCAACCGCGGCGGCCGGCTCTTCGGCCGCCCCAGTCGCTGCTGGCATTTAGGCGGAGGGAGCTGGGGCAGGAGAGTGTGGGGAGGACTGCCTGCAGCAAGTGGTGGGGGGGTGGCATGCAGGGGAACTCCCCGCCCCAGCTCACCTCTGCCCCGCCTCCTCCCTGAGGAGGCAATGGCTGCTTCACTTCTCCCGCCTCCCAGGCTTGCGGCGCCTAAGCTGATTGGCCCCGCAAGCCTGGGCGGCGGGAGAAGTGAAGCAGCCAAGGCATGCTCAGGGAGGAGGCGGGACAGGGGTGAGCTGCTTCACTTCTCCCGCCTCCCAGGCTTGCGGCGCCAATCAGCTTAGGCGCCGCAAGCCTGGGAGACAGGAGAAATGAAGCAGCGACGGGGTGTTCGTGCTCGTGCGCGGAGCAGGGGTGAGCTGGGGTCGGAGGGGTGCCTCAGGGCGGAGGGTGGGGGTGGGGAGCTGCACAGTATGTCCCCATCTCAGTTTAAAATGTTGACACCCTGAATGACACAGCTCCCAGACCGGTAAATAAATAAATGAGAATGGTTGAGGGGAGGAGGAGTATAGGAGGGGAGAAAAGGCACACACAGAATTCTGCTGGAGGACAGAATGGGGGACCTTTATATGGGAGGAAGGGAGGCACACACAGCACTTGGGATGGGGAAGAAGAGGGCACAGTTGTAGAGGGGGAGGGATCTGTAGGGGACACTCAGAGCCCCTGTATGTGACAAACGGGGCACGCGAGGGCAGACTAAGCCCTCTAGCCACTAGACTGCATTGCCAAACTAGAAAGAAAAAATTATTTATACTGTAATAGAAAATATAATGTTGTAATAGTCAACCTGAAAAACGTCCAATTTTGCCTTTGGCAACTAGATAACGTTAATTCAGGATTTGCATGTTGTCTAGAGAAAATTTAGGGAACACACTGCAAATACTTAAGTAATGGTATTGAGTTATGTAGAGCAATTGACAAACATTAAGAGTGACCACTGTCGCATCATATCATACAGATGTGCTATAATTTGGTAGGTTCTGTTGAAGATGAAATTTATTATTAGCAATACACATATGAGAAAATTATCATCTCTTAGGTACGTAGACCCATATCAGATAATGTCTTGCAGTTGATTTGACCAGCATTGATAAACAGAGCAAAGAGAAGGAGATGGAAAGTCAGAAAAGGGCAAGGTCACTTGCCACCTTGTTCTGGGAGAAGGTCAAAGATTCTGATGACTTCTTATGGAAAGCTAATAAAGGAGCCTGTGTGACGACTGTTCACAGTGAACAAAGGTAAAATAATGTTATTTATAAACAGAACTTGATATGAAACAGTTGTTGAAATTGAGCTACTCCCATTTTCTCTCTTTGCTTCTGAACAGTTCCCTTATTACTCCAGAAGAGGTGATTAACATGCACGCCCAGTCAACTGATCAGTTACCAGGTGGCTTAAAGCAGTTTACTGTATTACTAAGGTAATCTTATTTTAAAAGGAAACTGATGTCTTGCAGGAATAACATTTAATAATGCTATGGACATGAATGTTAAGAGAGAAGCATGAAGGACAAGTTGAACATAGGCTGAAAGTCTGGAGAAAGCTGGTGATGAGTTTGTGTCACACTGGAATATAGAAGTTGTTATACCAGATCTGACCCTACGTCCATCCCATATCCTGCCACTCTTACTTCATTCTTCAGAGAAAGGCAGTCACACCTTTCCCCTCTATAAACCTAGCCAATTGCACCATGCTCGCCCAGGCAAGGGGATTCAAGAAATTTCATCAACTTTTTTTGACTAAGACATCATGAGGCATGAGATTTGTTTATCCTTATTTTAGCATGATTGTTACTGGTAATGGCTGCTGTAGTTGGCTGTGACGTTCACTAGCACTTTCACAATTACTCAAAAAATTGTAATTAACTGGCTTAATGTGTCTGAAGTACCATTACTATCTGCTGGATCGGGGTGGGCAAACTTTTTGGCCTGAAGGCCACATCGAGGAATAGCAATTGTATGGCGGGCCATGAATGCACACAAAATTGGGGTTGGGGTGCAGGAGGGGTGTGTGGTCTCTGGGATGTGGCTGGGGATGAGGCGTTTGGGGTGTAGGAGGGTGCTCTGGGCTGGGACCAAGGGGTTTGGAGGGTGGGAGAGGGCTCAGGACTGGGGCAAGGGTGCAGATTCCAGCTGGGGGTGCAGGTTCTGGGGTGGGGCTGAGAGGTTTGAGGTGCAGGAGGGTGCTGAGATCGAGGGATTTGGAGAGCGGGAGGGGGGCAGGGGGTTGGGTTGTGAGGAGAGGCTCAGGGGGTGCAGGCTCCGAGCAGCACTTACCTCAAGGAGCTCCCAGAAACAGTGGCATAGCCCTTCTCCATCACCTATGCAGAGGTGCGGCCAGGCGGTTCTGCACACTGCCCCATCCACAGGCACTGCCCCTGCATCTCCCATTGGAGCACGTAGAAGCTGGAGTGGCTTCCGGGAGCCGTGTTTTGTGGCCCCCTGACCCTGTGCCCCAGCTGGAGCGGGGCTGAGCCGCATGGTGCTGCCCCAATCCTGCGCCCTGGGCAGAGTGGGGCAGAGCCGCCTGGTGCGGTCCCAACCCAGCGCCCTGGCTGGAGCAGGGGCAAGCTGTGTGGTGTGGCTTGTGGGCTGGCTTAAAATGGATTGTGGGCTGGATTTGGTCCATGGGGCGTAGTGTGCCCATCCCTGCGCTGGATCATGCCAGAATTATTTAATGGTGTGTCATTTATCCTTAAACAGAGATTCTGCTTTCGCTCAAGTGATTGGATCTATATTTTGGAGCTGGAGGATCTGATTTCAATCCCCACTTCTACCATGAATTTCCCAATGACCATGCTATCTAGAATGATGACAACCATGAAGTGCTAGCTGGCCAGAAATTTGTTAACAATAGTTTTGATTTGTACTATACATGTTCCTGTCTAAAACGCCAAATTCTCATCCCATATGAAGTCAATGTGGTTCCATATGTGTGAATGATAAGAGAATCAGGCCAAAGTATCTAAATGTAGCTTAATGGGCATTATTAGCTATTATAGTATCTTACGGTCAGTGTTGTTGTTTTTCTTAGTCGTCAAATCTCCAGTAACTTCAGAGATCTTTCAACGTTATTAATCCATGGATCTGAGGCCCTTCTAATGTCATTATTAATTGGATTCTTATACTATGGTCATGAGAAAAGCAAGCTATCTATTCAGGACACAACAGCACTGTTGTTTATGATAGGTGCACTAATCCCCTTCACAGTGGTTCTGGATGTTATTTCAAAATGTAAGTGTCTGTCAGTTTTAATGATAATGCTTTAAGACAATCAAACAAAATAATACTTAAATTGGTAATGAAAAATGTATTGACTATGGGCAGTTCTAACATGAAATATACCTGTCTGTTTCTGTTTTATACTGTAGGTCATTCAGAAAGAGCTATGCTTTATCATGATTTAGAAGATGGGGTGTATTCTGTTACTCCCTACTTCTTTGCTAAGGTAATTGGTTTCAGCTGTCAAGAAAAGTGTATATCTGGTTTTAACATGAAAAGTAAAAACCTTGTGTGTGGGTGATGAAATTTTGTTCATACTTCGCACTTACCATGCCTATCATCTAAAGCTGTCATCTTGCTTCCCAAACATTTATTAACTAATTAATTAAGCCTCACAACGCTCTTAAAGCATCTGTCTCCATAAACCATGAACCTGGCCCTAGGTCAGAAAGTAGTCAATGTCCAAGAGGATCCTTTCAATGGCTATTCTTAGACTGCTGGGACAAGGGGATTTGTAAGTCTCACTGGCTGGGGTAGGGCAGGAGATGGAAAAGCCTTAGGTCAGATCAACTAGGGAAGTTATTCTCTGCTGTCTCACCACTGAGCTGTCAGGCTGCAGGGGCTCTCACACCTGCCCCCTTTAAGGAAAATGAGCCCTTTTGTGTTGTTGGAGGTGCAGGTGTAATCTTCCACCATTCACTGGCCAGTCCCAAGAGGAGAGAAATGGTAAAAGTGGGCCTTTGACTAAAGGGGACGGTAGCTTATCATTGCCCTCTGCGCTAATTGGTGAGAGAACAAGGTCAGGTCAGCATTACCCTTTAGGCAGTCAAGGTAGAGCTGTTTGTTTACAATGGGCAATAGCTGTTTCATAGGAAACAGACATCAATGAAGGGCAAGTACTATCACTTTCACTTCAGGTTGTCCCTGGTTGAGGTGTTGGGGCACAAGGAGGCTAAGTCCAATGCCTCAAATGTATAATTTAGAGAGAGTGCTTAGAAATCAGACTGGATGGTTGTTTTCACAATGCATCTTTGACATGGTGTTCAGCAAGGGGTACATTTTCACCATGGCATAAATTTGCGGTTGCACTTATTTGAGACCCAGTTTTGCTGTTAGTCACTTCTGAACACAAATGGCATTTATATGATTTCCAGATGTAAACATCTATGCCTACAAATCAGAAGGCTGGACAGCTGAAGCATATTATTATTTGTTCTCTCAAGAGCTTCTATCCATAGTTTTGGCTCCCAAAGTGGTTTTAAAAAAACAATTGTCTCTAAAATAACAAACCTGTAGTTGGTTTTGAAGCACAACTTGGTGCCAACCTTGGGCATTCTGAGAAGGAAATGTGTTGTTTTGGACAGTTTTACGTACCTTTTTTTCTGCATACCTCATTACTGATGTGTTGTTGTGAGTTTAGTAACATGAAGAGACCCGTGTTACAGAAGAATCTTTGTAAATGCTGCAGTCTGACACAATGTGGTCATGGTAGATGTACATGCAACCATTAGACACACTTCTAAATCAAAGCGATGAGAAGTAGCAGCATAAAAAAGTGACATAGAATGTGGCAATTTCATCTTTCACCTTTGAGGGCCAAATTGTGTTTAACCTAACAGTGATTGGAGAAAACCACCATATTAAATGTATGGAGCACAATTGTTTCAGAAAAAAAACATTACAAAAAGATATGCCAGAGCTGAGGCTAATCACTTCCTTTAGGAAAGCTCTGCCCACCACAGCATCTGTAATTTAGGCTTCCATTCCCACACAAGATTTACAACCCTCATGAGTGGTTCTGGGGAAAAAATATTCTTTGTAGTTCATATTGACAACATAGTTTTCACAATGAAATGATATCTTTTTTTATGAACCATAGCAGTAGAGGTATACTATTAGGTGACCTTCAAGTACACTCCTTATCTCCCATGGGTGAAGTGATCACACCACTACATATGCCTTTTACTACTTATTTATCAAAACTCAAATGTTTTTGTTTTCCAACTCAGCAGGTCTCAAACTGTGGGTTGGGACACCAAAGTGGGTGGCAACCCCATTAAAATGGGTCACCGGGGCTGGCCTAGACTTGCTGGGGCCCAGGGCTGAAGCTGAAGCCTGAGTGCCACCACCAGGGCCTGAAGCTGAAGCCCGAGGGCTTCAGCCCTGGGACTCAGGTTACAGGCCCTCTGCCTGGGGCTGAAGCCCTTGGGCTTTGGCCCCCCACCAGGGCAGCAGAACTCAGGCAGGCTCAAGTTTCGGTCCCCCTTCCTGGGGTCATGTAGTAATTTTTGTTGTCAGAAAGGGGTTGCGGTGCAATGATGTTTGAGAACCCCTGGATTAACAGCAGAATGTGCTGCTCCAACAGTGGGCAAAAATGAGGAAGGGACTTAATAGTGGATGATTAGAAGTATACTCATCTTAAAGATTCAACAGAATTTGGACTAAAATACATTTGCAGAGACTCG
The DNA here is from genome assembly GCF_016161935.1 of Mauremys reevesii. Lineage (NCBI taxonomy): Eukaryota > Metazoa > Chordata > Testudines > Geoemydidae > Mauremys > Mauremys reevesii. The sequence continues at coordinate 38,711,718 of NC_052625.1, forward strand.
TTGGTGGCATTATTGCCATCAAGTTTATGAGCTTTTATGGGAAATGTCTTAAATTCCCAGAAACTGACAAACTGTAACAAAACAAGACATATAATCCTTAAAAAGAAGCCTATCAATTTAAGTTTTAGTTATAGAAAATGTCACAACTAGAAATGGAAGGAAAATGAGCTAGGATCCTCCTTTTTCTGTTTTTTTTTAGTGTGTCACTGACAACACTAAAGAAGGTGATTGCATTTTAATAGGTTATTTCCTGCAAAAAATTTTTTAAAATAAATATATTAATACGAGAAAGTTCCATAATTTTCAGTGATTTTTTTTCCTCAACAGATTTTGGGGGAGCTCCCAGAACACTGTGCTTTTGTAATAATTTATGGAGTTCCTATCTACTGGCTGGCAAATCTCAGTCCTGAACCAGAACATTTCCTTCTTAACTTCCTGGCAGTCTGGCTTGTAGTTTTCTGTGCCCGAGCAATGGCACTATTGTTTGCAGCACTGTTCCCAACACTGCAGCTATCAGCCTTCCTCTGCAACACCATTTTCACAACATTCTTCATGAGTGGCGGTTTCGTGGTAAGGTTAGAAAACCTGTGGCTAGGTAAGACTGGCAAATGAAGTCATAACTGACAACTACTTATAGCTTTTGTAAATCATAGGCAATTTTTTGAGGCATTATAGCCAGGTGGATAGAATACTGGACAGGAACTCAAGTAACGTGGGTTCTAATCTCAACTCTTCAGTTAGCATATAGGGTGGTGTTGGATAAGTCATTCATCACTATGTGCCTCAGTTTTCCCATCCATCTATAAAATGGGAATAATATCTACTATGTTTTGAGATCGATGGATAAAAAGCACTATTTAAGAATGTAGTATATGTACTGTACATTATTTTTGTTCTGTTCTAGGGTTTGTAAATATAGAAATAATTCAAAGATGAGTACAAAACCAGTCTCATTGATAAGTTCAAAATTACACTCAAGGCTACATAAGTGTCATTTAGAAAGCCTTTAACACAGAATTTAGCACTGTCATGTAATAAATAGCAACAGAATACGAGTTGCTTTGCTACTGTTGTATTTGAACTGTCAAGTTAAATATTTAAAGGAAACAAATGTTTAGGATACAGTACTTAAATGAAAAATAGTTTTTAAAAAATCAACATAATTTTTACTGATAATGCTTATTTAGCTTCAGCTCGACTTGTACAATGATGTCTCAATTGTACTGTTTATGGTCAGTTTCTAGTCAGTATCGGGTACTCAACGCGCACAAGGTCAGAGTTCCAATGTCTGAACTACATAAGCAGCATTCTGTTAGACTGCAATTTAAATAAAGCTTTATTGGAATATTTTCAAAAATACTGTTTGTTTTTAAAACAAAACTTAAAATTTTAGTCAAATTTGACCAGAGTCTGTCTTCTTTTATATTTTATTACTGGAACAAAGTGGCTCTGTAAAATATATATAGTAAAAACAAACTAACAAATCAAAAAACCTTATCATAACTGGGGACATGCAAAAAGCCTTCCAGAAGAGCTACAGTCCTTTTTTTTGCCAACCTTAATTCTTCATCCAGTTTTGGGTACCAAATTTCTATGCATATTTAATTTGTGTGGACAAACTAATCAAAGACTTAGCTGATACGAGGATTTGATTCGTATAACTTATGTAAACATGGCAGCTCATTTGTGTGTTTATATTAAGACAGATTCCTCCCTTTCTTTCTCTCCCCCTCCTACCATCTTTTCCAGTTCCACTTTGGATTTCTAAACTATCTTTTGTCAGATGGAGTTACGAAAGCCTGATGCAAATTCAGTTCACTGAACTCACATACCAAATGACAGTTGGAAATGTTACCTTTCAAATTCCAGGGAAACTTGTAAGTCAGTCTCCCAGAGATATTTTTATATTTGATAAATAATTTGAGGAATAGGTACTAAAGGCATTTATTATTGTAGTTGGCTAAATGATATATGCCTTTATTCAGCAAAGCACTGTCAGGGCGTGCTTATGCTCATTAGCTTTGCTAAATTGGAGCCATAGCACATGCTGTTTGACCTTTGGCGTAAGCCTGAGCTGCAGCATCACCAAAGTTTTATGGGATAATATGACTGCTCCCTTTCCCTGTCAACTCGCTATTTGAGCCCCCACATAGGCAGAGTGGGAAATGAAGTGGCCAGAGTTTGACAGAGCCATATTAAATTAGTCCCATCCCAGCATACAGGAGGGAGGGAAAGAGATTGAGGTATGTTTTCCCCCTGTACTAGGGAACCTTCAAAGCCTGCTTGAAGCAGTACAAAAGGACGGGTGCCAGCTGCTGCAAGAATAACATGAAGAGCCACTGGTGTAGTGATTGGATGTCTTGGCATTTCATTTTTGGAGTGTCTGTTACTGTAGATACTAAATGGAACAAGTCTGGTGGTGTCACTTTGGTCCTCCAGTGGATGTGTGTTCATATACTGAAGACACCATATCATATAGCACAAATGGCAGCCTCTGCTTGAGACAGGTCATGCAGTGGCAGATTTGTGTCAGAATATTTACATGGTGCCTCGTTATCTGGGGAGGGGAAAAGATGGAATCCATTTTAAAAGAGCAATAATTCCCTTCACAAACCTCAGCTACACGTTTGTTGGAAAACACTGTTTAGAAATAGAGCTGTGTTCCTCCTAACGATACACTTGTTGAGAGGTGTGACAAAGCTGATCTTGCTGTAACTGAAAATAAGAACACAAAAGCCACCCGGGGCAAGGAAGGAAGAGGAGCAAAACCAAAGAGATGTGTCACTTTGCACATCCATTTTAAAGAGATTTTTAATCACTGTTTTGTGGTGTCTGTGCTTACAGGTAATTCAAGCTATGAATCTGGACTCGTACCCTCTCTACGCAAGCTACCTCATCCTCATTGGTATTGGCACTGGTTTCATGCTTTTATACTATTTATCTCTGAGGTTCATCAAGCAGAAATCAAATCAAGATTGGTAACAGGGTAAAAATGAAGGAAAAGATTAGCACTAGTGGGTGGTTGGTTATTGTGACTCGTGTAAAACACCTGCCCACTCCCTCACCACGAAAGGGATCCCACCTTTTACACTTCACAATGTTCATGTTTTATTAATACGCTACAGCAAAGATGTACCGTAAAACTCATTCTTTTAATATCACATTGTTTTATGTAAACCACTGGATGGCAGCAGAATACAGATAGTTGAAAGCCAGCTTCAGAATCTTTGACTCTGTGCTATAAGTAGTGAAAAAACTAAACTACTAACTTGTGCCTTCAACGTTTTTTCCTTTTGACGTCATCATTATATAGGTGACAAGATGCATGTGACTCACATATATGTTTTAGTTCAAGAATATGGGGCCAGATCCTCATACTAGTGTAAAGCAGTGCAGCTCCCTTGACTTAAATGAACTTACACCAATTTACACCAGCTGAGGATCTGGTCTATAGATTCTAAATGAATATTGACCATATACTTAATTTGGAGACTCAGAGTAACAGTATAATGAAAATAATGATTTACATTTTTCAACATCTCTCACCCACAAAGATCCTAGTGTATACACTATATATAAATCACTTCACTCAGTGCAAGAGAGCAGACAGAGAATGGTAACTTTGTAACAAAGCAATTTAGGACAGGAGATGAAGCATGTGATTTCATTGAAGCTACTGAAGAATTTTATGTAGGCAGAAGGTAATGATCCAAACCAGAGAGTTAAAAATAACTCAGAACAATTGTTAAATGTTTCAGAGATTCTGCATTTGTATTTTATTTGCATGTTGTTGATGCACTTTTGTTGACTGTATGGATGATTCCTTGTTACAAATCAACATGTCACTATGTATTATATTGCCATAGTTTATATTTGACAATATTAAAAAAATGTCATTATAAAAAAAAACAATGAACATCATCCTGCATACAACCAGTCAGTATTCTAGCAGTTTACTAAGTCTGTATCCTCACATTCTTGGTGCTGAATACACCAGGCCTGATTTTTTTTAAATGGGTTAATAGTGCATTCAAAGAATACCTGCAGTTGTGCATCTAGTTACATGCTTACATGTAATGCATACAAGGTATGCAACTACGACAACTGCTCACACAGATTAGACATGGTGTATACCAGTGGCTGCAATTAGCAGTTTCCATGTGACATTACCTTTTGCCTGTGCAGTCAGACTAACTGCATGTATAAATTAGATTTTACATACCTAACTTGTTTAAAAAACAGTACATGATGTGGATGCATTCCTAATTATCTGTATGTTTATGTAAAAACTAAATAAATCTCCTATTCTAATTTCAATAATTGTAATACTTCAGTTAATGGAAAACAGTTTAATTAGTTATAATGCCTTGGACATTATATAAATACAGATTTTTTTTTTTAAAAAAAGAGGAAATCTCAAAAAATAATTTAAAAAATACCAGACACTGTTTCATTAGTTCCGTTCAATGAATGGTGCTGTCACGGGGGTTGCACTGTGATTAACTCCCGGACAGAGCCCAGCCTGAGGAGGTAAAGTAGGACTGAATGAACTAGATTCACCATTAGACAGCAGTAGGAATCCAGAACATGTCAAGGTTCTTTTCTGGTGACTTCTACCATTTTTTTTAGTTTTCTTGTTTAAAAAAACCAAAAAGCTCCCTCCCTCCAGTATTGCTTCTGCAGTTACCTTTGCTCTTGACAAACATGACCATAACTTACCACAGTGTCATATTGAAAATGTCAGATTTCCACTGCTTTCTAATGGCAGAGCCAGTTCTTTCAGTCCTACTCAGCATCATTAAATTGTCAGGATGGCAGCTTCCTGTTGGATTATTCCTTTTTATTATATTTAAGACACTTAGTTTTTGTAAAGTGATTTACTCTTCTTGGTAATGATCTGTTGTGATTAGAATCTCCTTTATATTACATTGAAATTTTAAGGGTGTATATTGGTACTTCTATTCTAAACCTCTATTTCCAAGGTATTTAGAGGATTAAATTCTAGGCTGACTCTCTGTTGTGAATTCACTTTGATGTTTAATAAAAAAAAGGAGAGAGACAATGGGAGAAATTAAAGACAATAAGGGACAGCTCTGAATTTTAGGGGCATATTGTCATGTACAAAAATCCTCAGGCATCTAGATAAGAATATACCCATAGCCTTAACTTTGAATTTCCTTCCTTTTGTGAAATTAGGCAGGCTGTTGACATTATTTAAACAGTCTTTTTCATTTTAAATTCCACCCTCTTAACAGTATGTATGGGGACCAAGCAGTGTGAGTGTTTTAGAGGTAGTGTTATGACAAGGGTAGATGTATACATAATGGGACTCAAATTGTGAGCCTAGGAGCAGCTGCCTTATGGAATGTTGGAAGAGAGCAATCACAGGAGGTAGCCAGCGTGTATGTTTACATTAAAAAGGCTCACACTCTATATACTGCAATTACATTAGTGGATTATATATGATCAAATCTTGTTCCCTCCAGAAGTGGGACCTTAATGCCTGGAGATACTAAAAGGGGGAAATAATCTGTGACTGTTGTTACAGACTACAGCACCCCCCCCCCCCCAAAAGTAGTCTTGGACTGACAGCACTTACCTTTCATTGCCAGCAATCCCACCCCCCGAATCTGTGCAGAGAAGAGGGGAAAGGGCAGGTCAGGGGAAAAGGTGGGTGGATGACACAGCCTGGCCCTACGGAGATCAAAGTGGAAAGATAGTACAGCCCTAGAATTATTTTTCTTATAGGCCCCCTCTGTGCAGGGATCTGGTGGGGGCATAAAGCCTCTATTGCAGACATCCTTCATTGGCCCCTCAGGATCCACAGGGTTTGTGGGTGTCTCTGGTGGCCTGTACAGTGCAGGAAGAGGGGAGGCAAACATTCACTTCCCCACTAGCTTTAATGAGCAATCGGGACACCTCCTGCAGATTCTGTCTTTCACCACTATTCAGCAGGTTTTTATTATAGGAAGGATACTGGGACCCAGGGAGGCTTTCATTGCATGGGATAGTGGATATATGGGTAGCTGCATCCTGTTCTATAAGGCATTAAACTCACTATAAATTAACGGAGGGAATAAATTTCTAAAAAAGCAGAATTACATTTGGCTCAGGTGGATCAAGGGCAACGTCCATGCAATGGATTTCAGATTTGATAGTCTGTTCTTCCTCTACGCACAGAATTCCTTATATGGCCCTCCCCACCATAGTGTTGAGGTACCTCCTAATTTAATTACAAGAATGAACAACAAGCAAAACTTCCACTGACATCATCAGGAGTTATACACGTACATATGTAGAGTAGAATATCAGAATCAGATGCAGCCTGTGAACCTGGGAGCAGATTATGCTCAAACTGCATTTCTAAATGCAGGACTGTCTACTATGAAATCTCTCACTGCATCAAGTAACTGTCCAGGATAAGCAGAGAATGTGCATCTTCATTCGGCTAAAGCTCTAATTATTTAAGCCCTTTCTTGTCTTTAACGTCCTTTGCCATTTAACTCTAGCTGTACACAAGTGGACAGATTTCACACGTCATGGTGGTGCTAGAGAAAGATGGAAAAATGTCTTGCAGTCAGAAAAAAGCAATTTAGTGGATTCCAAAAAATGCATGTAATTCTCAGCCCCCACCCCACGATTTTAGTAACTTAGAAAAGCTTCATGTAACACAAGTGATGTATATTGTATACCGTGCAAGTGCTGTGATCCAATTTGTAATACACTATATATAAACACAATGGCTCTTCTTAATTCATTCACGGCTTTGAAACTTGTGAAGGCAGCTTTTACTTCAGCACCTAGAGATTGGACATTGCTATTATTCCAAAGAGATTTGCTTGCTTATCTTCCCCCCACCCTCCAAATCTATTCTGGTTCTTTCACAACACTCATAACTGTGGTACCAGAGCACCTTTTATTAATTTGTATTTCCCGATTAAAGCACCCACTTGTTAAATGCATGCTTTGAATAGCTCCATATCACTGACAGTGTTTGAAATGACATAACATGTAAGTGGCTGCCGAGCTCCCAGTGAGACATTTTGCAGACACTGGAATTGGCTAGTGGATGAGCTAATTGCAAACTGCTTTCATGTTTCAGTTTATACCACACTGTTTCAGGCACAACTCAGGGTGTGAGAGTTTCAAGAAGCATGGCACAAAATACATGGAGCACCAATAACTGACCATAAACAAAATAGATATCAAAGCCTAGAAGCAAGAAAGCTTTGTTAATTAAAGTGACACTTAAAAATATCTTGTATGAAATTTTCCTGTGTTGTTACAAGCACCATCTAAGATCACTATCACTGAAAGAAATTATATTTTTTGTTGTTTACTGTGTGTATTTGACAGCATTTTGTGTATAGGCAGTTTCCCCTGTTTTTGTGGATCTTTCACACAGCAATGGGGAAGACAAACATTTTTTAAAAAATAAGAGAATGATTTTCAGCAATTTTCAGACTTTTAACTTATTTGATTTCAGGTTGACAGTCGCTTTAATAAGTGTCTGTAATAAATGCCATGCCATATTTATGCATTGTGAAAAATGCTTAAGTATTAATGGTGCTAACTCAGTAAAAAAAAACTGTTTAAAAGCCATCAAATTCTCAGTTTATTACGAAACTTAAATAGTTTCTTGCAGATGGCAACCTTTATGCAGTGCATTATAGAAAGAAAATTAAAGATGCTCATCAGGCAACTTGTACTGGAGATGACAAACCTTTCAGGCTTCAGCCATAGTGATTCCTTTAGACTGCAGTAGACAAGAAACAATAAAACACACACGGCTGTGACATGCTGTATTTTTGTTTTTTACCTGAAAGCCAAAGATAAACAGTTCACACAGCATTGGTTCATTATTCATTAAGGCAATAATGTTTAAGCAGTGGGTTGGTTTTTTTTTTTTTTTTTTTTAAATCCCTTAACCCTTTCCAGGCCTAACTAGCTTTAAAAAAGTATCTTTCTTGCATGCACATAAATTTGTATTACATCTTAATAGTTTAATTTGTGTGTGATTCTTTCGAATTGCAGTTTGGCTCCATATTTCATAATATAGCCTTAAATGTAGTTGCCGACAAAGCAAAGCAATTTATCTTTGTGGATTTCACCAATAAATACAACTCTTACATATTTACTTTGGGCTGCAGCTCAGCTTGAAGTTATTTGACATGCATGTTCATAGCACATTTTAGTTTTCGGTTCCTCCTCCTAACAAGAAACTGAACTTTAATAGATTAAAAAAAATGTATCTATGTATAGGCATATAAGATTTCCCCAGCACACACATGCTCCTATGCACCTTTAGCTGCATTTATCTCATTTCACCAAAGCCATTCCTACCATCATGATTTGCACCTTAAATATTTTTCCATGAATATTTGCTTGAATAAAAGTTAATTTACTTCAGCATCCTTTGTGCCTCATTTATGCTTTCACTTTCCACAGATTTTCTTGTGAATGAGTTTACTGGCAGGAATGTTCAGGGAATCAACATTAGAAACCAGAAATCTGACTGTAAGGGTTATACTCACCCAATGAGGAAACAGAAATAATGCCACATGACCAAGAGAGCTCAAATTTTATGCAGAGAAGACTCTCAATGACTTGCTTATGAACAATCCACAGATGAAGACTTAATCAGGAAAATTGTAAAGCCATGGCAATTCACAAATAGATACAGCCTAAATTAACTGAACAAATTATTTGCTATGAATTATTTGCTACACCCTTTTCTAATGTCTGTGCTAGCATTATCTGATAAGACACTTGCTACCTCAGCTGGCCAATGCCTGACAGCAATATCCAGGATGCTCATTACATGCCAGCCATATTGGGACATGCTCTTCAGCATTCCTCAAGTCACTACTTTTGTTCTCCACAATTTTATCTCCACTATACTGTGTTTTGGGGGGAAAATGTTTTCTAAGCTATTTATAGTTTGAGCTAAAATCAATAGTGTCCCATGCTTCATCTGGGAGAGGGTGCTGAAGCAAAATATATCACCTTTGTGTGACCAGTTTGGCCTCAGCATGGATTATATAAACAAGAGAGCAGTGAGTAGGAGTTGGGACATGATTTTAGCTCTATACAAAGCTCTGGTAAGACTGATGCTGGAATACTGCATCCTGGTCTGGCGTCCACAAGTAATGGTCTGTGATATAGTAGAGGTGAGACTAGATCATGTAGTGTGTCCTAGTCTGAAGTTGGATCTTCCAGCTAGTAACGCAAGCCCTGATGCCAAAACCAATGACCTAGAGAAAGTGAGAGCCATTAAAACCATAATCACTTAAAAAGAACAAGGAGTACTTGAAGTGCCACAAGTACTCCTCGTTCTTTTTGCTGATACAGACTAACATGGCTACCACTCTGAAAATAATCACTTATGGGTCTTTTTTGTAGCTTAAAATGATCACTTTTAGTAATATACTGTACTCTTAAAAATAAGCAGTCATTTCATTAACTGTTTTATCAGCTAATCCACAGAAATATATAAAACAGGGGTCGGCAACCTTTCAGAAGTGGTGTGCCGAGTCTTCATTTATTCACTCTAATTTAAGGTTTCACGTGCCAGTAATACATTTTAACATTTTTAGACAGTCTCTTTCTATAAGTCTATAATCTATAACTAAACTATTGTTGTATGTAAAGTAAATAAGGTTTTTAAAATGTTTAATAAGCTTCATTTAAAATTCAAATTTAAATGCAGAGCCCCCCAGACCAGTGGCCAAGACCCGGGAACTGTGAGTGCCACTGAAAATCAGCTCGCGTGCTGCCTTCGGCACCCGTGCCATAGGTTGCCTACCCCGATGTAAAATGCAAGCAGCTATTTGGAATGCCTTCTAAGGCCCAATAGCATGAAACCAGGCTAGAGACAGAGATAACAGGCAGTTCACAAACAACAAACTTTGAAACACAGGGCATTTGCTGTTCTAATTAAGAGCGATATGATTGCTTGTCTATTACACAAGATAATAATCAGATTCAGGAGAGGATAATTCATGAGGGCAAAAGCATGGTAGTTATCACCACAAAGGAATCAGATCATTGCTGAGAAAAGAACTTATTAAAATCATATTGTTTCTCTTATAATGTATGTTTACTATAATAAATTAATATAAATTAATAATAAAATACAAAAAAGTAATACACTTCTTAAATTCCTAACCGCACCAGCCCAAGTCTAGGCCTCTGACTGAGCTCTGCAGGAGAATTTGAGGCGACTTGGAATGATTAAGAATGCCAACATTTCACACCATTTGTTATATTCTGAGCAAAATGACAGTGGCCTTTTGGATCACAGGATATTATAACCGCTCCCCTGCCTTCAGAATGAACAAAGCGTCCCCTTCTTGTGATTTGCTGTGATAGTTTGGCTAAGTATTCTCTTTATTGAGAACAGCATATTTCTGATTAAAATAGGTCTCAATACTGTCAAACGTTTTGGATGTACGTGGCTAACACTTGTCCTTTTAGAAAATGGAATAAAATAAAAGGATATGAATATTTAGCTTTGTGCATTTCACAGGGAATTCATCAATGCTTCCATATTATAAGAGTGCATTATTGCTGCTTTGTAATATGTTCAGTGCCAGAAGCATGATAAATTACCACTGAAAACATTAATGTGCATGACTAACAATAGTAAAGCTATAAATTACCATAATTTTTATGCCCCCTGCAGCTAGTAGTACAACACAGTTTTTCAGCCTTGTTTTCATTTGCTGAATGTAGACAAATTTAGAATGTTATTGGTGTCTGCTAGAAAGACATACAAATGCAGATATTGTATTTCCAGGCATGAGATACTGTGCTCCCTGAAGTATTTATAATATAGACACAAAGACTATGATTGTCATTAAAAAATATAGGGAAAGGAACAACTCCAGTTAATTTTTATGTATCTAATATCTTAATGTATATTTGACTATTAAACTAAAGCTGTTAATTTTTGACAATGGAATGTAACAATCAGGTGTAACATGAAATATTACTAGTGATCTTGCTATGAACATTTTAATATTTGCAGTATAGGCTAGGTCAATAAAATCAAAGGAAAAAAAAACTTTGCGTAAGTAAAGCTTGCAGATGTACAGCTCATAAGGGAGTGTGCAGTGAGCAGACATTTCTAATCAGATTGTGAGTTTTTACTGTATCCATTGTGCTATTTTTTAAAAAATGCTATTTTAAAAAAATTGATAATTACTTTAGATAGCTGAAGATTTAAAGTTAAGCTAACCTCAGTATTTGAGGTATTCAAGATATTTTCCATAATACACATCGTGAATCATAAGGCAATACTACAGATACTACGGGTAACCCTATTTATTTTAGGCTAAATTGGCTAGTTTTTCAGAGTATGTGCATTCTCAATAATATATTTGGAAGCAAATTATTTTTGTTATCCCTACAACTTGAAAAAGAAAGTTAAATGTCAGCAATTCCCTGCATGATTCTTAGTTATGTTTCTTGTACCTTATTATTATAGCTGCTTTATAATATGTGCAATGCCAAAAGCACGATAAGCAGCTATAAGAAGGTATTTTATTAGAGTTGTTCTAATAGGATCTGAGAGGCTGAGCCTGGAACAGATTTCCTGTGTGACCTTAGGCAAGTCACTTACTCTCCCTGTCCCGCAGTTACCCATCTGTAAAACAGTATAATACTGTAAATAATAATACTGTCCTCATCCACAGGGTTGTTCGGAGGATGAATATATTAACGATTGAGAGTTGCTCAGTTGCTACGGTAATAGGGGCTACACAAGTACCATTGAATTAAAAGTTGTACCTAACAGCACCAGCCAAGGGGAGCCCTATTGTACTAAGTGTTGTATAGACACATTTACGCTTCACTGCTTTTGATACTTACAGCAAAGACTGGAAGAAACCAAGCTTCAATTCTTAATCACCTTACTTCCGTACTTACTGGAGAATCTCAGCACCTTATCTAATTGTACATGAGATCAAAGTGTGAAGTTCTTGAAGTCAGATACCACCCCATTATCTCAACGGGGTCACTAAGAGAGGGTGCATTGTGGTTTCTGACATCAAAAACTATTGACAGGCTCAGCAGAAGCTTAAGGCATCCTGAAGGGGTCACTTTGTAATGGACTTTGCACACAGATTCCTGGTGGTTGGTTTGCAGGGGGTTGGAATAGAAGCCCCTGCACGAAAGATGAGTTCAGAGAAACCCCTTCTCTTCCTTCCTCTCACAAGGCCCATCATCCGAGAACTCCCCCCAGCATCCATTGTTTCCCCTTTTTTGCATAACAGGCTCACCGTTGGTCTGGACAGTTTTAAGAAAAGTCTCAGTACAAGCAACACATTTAGAGCAAAATCATTGCGTGTGTATATCCCTGGACTGGTTTAGACAAGAAGTGGGAAAATCTTCCCTCCCCGGGCTGCAGGGTCGCTCTTGGCTACTACTGCATCCTTAATGCTCCCTCTTTATGGGGAGATGAAGGGAGGAAAAATACAGTAGCCCCACATCCCATCCACACCTGCCCCTATGAAACTGTCACAGAGTAGAGTTCCAGGCAGTTCATGGGGTATTTATCTCCTGCTCCACCAAATTCTGCCCTTCTCCTTGTTCAGGGGAACAGCACAAGTTCTTCAGCCAGAGGACACTCACCAGCTGTGGAGCATTAGGCAAGATTTGGGTCACATTTTGTTGCTGCTTTTTAAGCTTCTCGGCAACACTAGGATGCAAATATTGAGTATGTGTTTGGAAGGGGTGTGAGGTGGGCTTAGGGTGGGTGAGGCAGAAAAATACGAATAGCTCAAAAATAAATTAACAAAACACTAAGTAGTTCCAGAAGCGCAGTAGGATATTTCATCCAAATTAAGTGTTAAAGATTGGAGACAAAAACGTACTATGGTTCATTTACATGAATTCAAAATGGCTGCCTTCCTTCTGAAGAGTGTCCCCAGATACAATGAGCTAGAGATGTCTCAGTAGAGGGTGACTGAAGCTACAGCACACCTGGGTCCACATACATACAAACTAGAAGTTTTAGTCTACGGGGAAACCTTTTTGCCAGCAGGCTTAAAAACTAACCACACTAAGGCTTGGTCTACACTACGGGTGGAGTGTGTGGGGGAAATTGATCTAAGTATGTCAACTTCAGCTACATTATTCACCATGGTGTCTTCACCGTGGTGAGTGGACTGCTGCCGCTCCCCCATCGACTCCGCCTGCGCCTCTCGCAGCAGTGGAGTACAGGAGTTGATGGGAGAGCACTCGGGGATCAATTTATCACAATCCGGTGGGTAGTGTATGTGGTTTATAGCATGGAAGGTCACTATCAGTCATCTCCTCTACTCAGACAGCAGTTTTTCTATCAGACATCTCAACTCCAGTCAAGGTATAATGTTATGCATATTGATACATGTACTCACAATTTGCTTTCTACAGTAACAATGTCAGATCTTTTCATATCAGTCTTTTCTCAGTTTTCCATGGAGCCCCTGCAGAAGAGATCTATGGACACTTTAGTACAAGTACAGTATATTGTACTTGTACTAAAACCTTGCAGAATTCTAGTGACCCAGTCGCCTCAGGCAAGTTGTATTCTTTTCTATTTTGAATGGGTAAGTAAAATGTTATGGTCAGTGTGACAGAGTAAGTTTTATGTCTGGACTGGTAAATTAACCTGACAAGTTTGCAAGGCTGCCGTTCTGTATTTCATCATTTTGTAGATATTTCATTTTGAATATACAAAACTAATGAAACTGCCCACATATTTGGCAAAGAAATTTAAATTTTCTAAATTGTATTTCTTTATGCTTCAAATGGTTGTTTCTTAGGCATATATATGTAAAACCAACACAAAGATCAACTGCTTTGTAATTTCATGCATACTGTAGGAAAGCTGAACCTTTCGAGCACAACACTGATTTGGATTGAGAAGATCACATCCACACCAGATAGAAAAACATCAAATTCCTCTGAGTAATAATTCCTTAATTGCACCCACTACGTTTACTTGGAAGGAAAACCAAAATTCCATAAGAACAATCATTAGAGGCAGTGGGCCTGGGCCTGCCTGTTCTTAATTATCCCTCTTTTCAGGCCTCCAGGTTCTGCAATGGGCTACTGTGGCTCAAGAGCCCCCTGCCCACCTCACCCTGACTGAGCAACATAGGCCTTGGTCTACCGACCTGGTACTGATGCCACAAAAATCCTAGTATTGTTTCCTCCCCTAATGCTCAAGCTGTGGCTCTCTCAAGTGTTGAATTGGCTCACCACCAAAATGCAAACGCCAGTCATGAGCTGATTGGGCCATACCAATCTGCAGCTACCCCAAATGCAGACACAGTTTCAGAGCTGGAGGACCTCTTACTGTGAGTGCACTAAACTATATGCTTTGGTAGCAGATGGCCTATAGTCCGGCCATCCCTAGCTGTGATCGTAAAACAGAGAATGGTATGTTACAATGTACAGTGACCCAAGTGATGCTATCAAGTCATGGGAATGTTTGACCTGTACATACAAAAACAGAATTAGTACCAGTTAAATCTAAACCCTACCCAATGAGATGTTCTAAGCCCCCTGCTGAAAGAAAATTGGTTCAGTGGAACAGAGAATTAAGGGGACTCTTACCATTCCACGAGACAAACTACCAGATTGATTGAGGGTCCAATTCCAGGCAGGATCTGGGACCTGTGAGCCAAGTGTGGGTTCCACCACCTCTATCTGCAGATGAACATCACTGTCACTTTCCCCATCAACTCCAGCAGCTGGGTGTGTAGCAGCTTGCTCTGTGGGTGTGTTCAATTTGCTTCAAATGATGGCCCAGACTTCAAAATGTACAGGCCTATCCCTCACTTATGCTGTTATGACTTCACTTGCTGGAACACAAAACTATGAAATTGAGGGAGATTTGTAAAATGACCTCTAAAATAAGAGCTGTGGCATTACAGAAAGGGCTGCAAACTAGCAGACCGAGTCTTCAATTATGTTGATATTATACTGACATACATTTACTGTAGCTGTAGCTTTAGAAATGAAAAATGTCTCCATTTTAAAATGAGATAAACTAAATACTTAGTCTTGCTTGCAGATAGGCACTCAACCATTGAGCTGTGATTGAAATTTCAGCTATTAATGCAGTTATCTTGATGATACACAAGCACTAGCTGCCAGATACTTAGAACTAACTGGGTATGGTATATTGAACTGTATATTCTGTCTGTTTCCAACATGAGGCCCTCTACATCCATCACAATCTGGTTGCCAGAATTACTTGCAGAATCCCTAAATAAAAAAACTTGGTTAAAAAGAAAACCAGCTAATTCTGCAAAAAATATACATCCCTACCATATTACTTTGCATTTAAAATCTAGGAAATGAATAATTAACGATATCATAAATGCACACTGCCAGAGCAATAAACGTATTCATCTTGCCAGGTATAACACAATGCTTATTTTAATCACATTCATCACCTTAGCTTTCCCAACCTAGTATTATTTTATCAGTAAATTCAAAGTATAAACAAAGAAAATTAACTATGGAAGTACCATTTCCACAATGAAACCAAGTTCAGTTTTGCACTTGAAGCACATATTTCACCCATTTTGTGCATGAAGAATGCATGTTATACTCCCCCAAAATTATATAATGCATTACAGCTTATCCTTCTCCAATTTATACTTTGAGTATAGAATGAATTTTCTGGGAGTTTACAATTAAATTGATTAGTTTGAAATTCTGTAAAGGATAAATTTTTAATTAATTTTAACTCAATGTCAGACTTTTCTCCTGAATAATCTAAATATTAATTGAGACGCTTCCAAGTTCTCTTAAAGTTAGAGCTCACCAAAACCTTTTCCATAAGCTACATTTAAGCAATGTTTAATGATGAATGTTCACTTTCCCATTACTCTTCATTCACGTAAGTTTCTTCTTCAGTGAGACTGATCAATATTGTACTTCAGAAAATTCCACATAGAATTGCCCTCTTTCAAAATGACTGCCTCTCCTTTATCATCAATAATAGTGAGGTCGTACTCTGCCCACAGTTAGGTGGGCAGTTTGAGATGACCATTTGTTCTCAGTAGGACTGAGGCCACAGGCCGATCTTTAACACAGATGGGTGCTGGCCTCATTTTCACTGGAAATAATGGGAGGCAGTGCCCTTTTGAAAAAGGGCACCTTAAAATGAAGATAGTGTTGGTCTTGATCCCACTGAGATCAACGGGAGATGGCAGTCAATTTTGAATTGCATCAACCTCTGCTGTAAAGTAAACCTGTTGCACCAGATCTACTCAAGAAGAGGGAAGCCTATGCATGTGGTGAGGGAGAGGGGGACTGGTGCATGCCACATACAGGGGGATGTGCAAGAAATGGGGAATTTGGAGGACAGGATGTAGAGGTGAACTCGGGTGTTACACTGTAGTTTTACACTGCTCTGGCAATGTAAAGCACTGTAAGCACAGCTTAATGGTCCCATATGCGCTGACTGCTTTGTACTGCTCCAGAGCATAGTGGTGTACATAAATTACTACTTGTTTAACTGTCTAAAGTTCGTACTTGATATAATTAGAATCATGTGCCCTATAGTAACACTATGGAGGGAATCTAATGTATCTAACATTCAGTTTAATCCATTGGCACAATAGTGTCTGTATTTTAAATGGCAGTTATCTGATAGTAGCCTCACCCCATCAGCTGATGCTATGCACAACCTTGGTGCAAGATGTTATCATGTTATATATCCCTAACAGTCAGAGAGAGATCATTCATTTATTACTGGATGATTATTTTTAATGCTCCGAATAAACCTTGCGCTGGAAATCTGCATTTTACAATATTTATGGACAAAGGTTAAATAGATCTCACTCCAACTTCAAGATAGAAGCTCTATTTCTATTTGTTAGCAAATGTGCTTTGTTAACTCGATATGGGTATTTAAAACAATGGCATAATTCTACATTTTTAAAGACTGCTTGGGATAAGGACCATCAGACATGTAGTTTTGCATTGTCTTTTTCTTCTTGCATTTCTATAGCACCTTCCAGCCAAAGATCCTGAAATGTTTAACTATGAATTCAACTTTATACTATCCTCTCTTTCCTCAGAGAGGTGTAATCTTCATCATGCCAAACTGAGAACTGAGGCACTAGGGGGCATTTAGTGACTTGTCTAAGATTTCTCAGTAAGTCATTGGCAGCCCGTATGTCAAGCCTCTCAGTTCCAGGCCTTAACTCTGAGGCCATATGGAGGCCACTATATATTTTACTGTACACCAGTATTGTTTTCTATCTGAAGTGCATTTGCTAGTGATATTTGGAAAATAAAAAAGATTCACCCATATGCCATCAGTCATCCATTGAGAGTTATTCCATTCTGTACACAGACACACTCTACCGTATGGAATACTCACAGGCAGAAATTTTTGGTTTTTCTTTGCTTATTCACAATGGTAAAAGGTATGTTTTATTCTCTATGCCTTCTTTCCCTTTAGTAGCTAACAGCACAATGCTTATCTTCAACATCTTGGGACTTTGCACTGTTAACCATGAGATTTAGATATGCAAATTGCTACAAATACTTATGCAAATAAAACACATACCTCAGTCTTCTGGCAAGTTACCAATGCTGCCCTTGCACTGGAAGTGACGGCCACTCCCCTCCATTGCTTTATTAGACACCCCTGTCCTTGATTTTCACACAGCATGGAATTAAGTGGACTAGTAGCAGTGGCAACATGTAGTTATGAAATGGCTTGCAGCACAACATGGCTCATTCACTAATGTAAGAGGTAGAAATATTGACCCCACTTTTACCTCTGCCACCCGAGCGGTTAGCAAGAAGAGGAATATTTAAGACATGTAGAACATACTTAAGGAGAAACAAAACTGAAATGTGTGCAGTTTTATTTGATCTACACAGTAGGTACAAATTAACTGAAAAGAAAGTGGACTTAAAAAACAAACAAACAATTCACAGAACATTGTCCAGAGACCCAACAAAGGAAGGGAAAGGCAGCATAGTGCAGTTCTAGGTAAGTATTACCAAGCAGCTTCTACCTTTCCACAAATTTATAGCATGTATATTTACTAACAAGAATATATTTGTGAACTCTGATGTACAGCTTCACACTGCAGTGGACATTAGAATGACAATTTATTTCAAAAGCAGTCTCAGCTACTAGCTGGTGGTTCTTAAGAGACATGGAATTTGCTGTTTTTAAGCCTGATCCAAAGCTCACTGAAGTCAATGGAAAGGCTCACTGATTTCCCTGGGCTTTGGATCAGAGCCATACTGAAACGTGAGTTACATATAGGGTATTTACAGTAAACTTCAGTGGAACCAGGAGCCAGAGTGTAGTCAGCTTTCACCAGGTAAAACATAAAAGAATGACAGCGATAAGTGACTGTTCTACTGTTGAGTCAGCAGCTCTACAGGAGTAAACAGCATTTCTACTAATAAATGCATGTCTCAGTTACAGTTTAGTCACTGAAGGCCAGGGTTAAAACACAAACTGTGTTTGAGTAAATTATATTACACTGAAGTAATTACATATTCAATTCTGTTTTATTTTTTCCAACAATATTAAATACATTCAACATCTTTCACAGTCACAAACAACCAAAGCATGAAAATATTTATACATCATGTGAGGAGATTTCCTGCCTTTCTTGTCTCAATTTCTTCCCGTAAAAATGGAAGGACTCCTATAAATAGAGAAGAGGGAGAAAAAAAAATCAATATTCTTGCACTGAAAGTTACTAATCGTAAATAAACCCCCACACTTCCTGCGAAAAGCCAAATCTATTTATTGTTATATGCTATGCACTAGTTATCCTATGTCAAGGTTTATAGAATAATTTAAGAAAAATACTTATGTTGAGTAAAAGAGTAAAGAAAATTTTTGCATGAAGTGCTTAAGAAAATACCATAAAAAATTTTCACTTATATAAAAATCAAGATATTTCCCACCCTCAATCTGCAATTGTGTGTTTGAGAATAAATGAATAAAATAAAGAAAGCATCTCAGAAGCATCAAGTCATATTAAATGAGAAAAGAAATAAGAAAATGGAGTGGAGGAACATTAGAACATTGAAATAGGAACCCCCCCATCTTCACTGCTAGTAAGGAGGTTAAAAAAAAGGTATTAAGTGATGTGATATGTGTTAAAATTAAACTAAAGAACCCCAAATGAGGTTTAAACTACTGCAAGCTGCGTAAAACTGCTCCTAGAAAATGTTTAGTGCAAGTATCTTGAGGCAGCATTTAGCCCTTAATCCAGTTTACAAAACTGAAAAAGGAAGGAGAGAACAGTTTCTTATTACTACATACTGTAAAGAAAAACATACAGAGAAATTATATGTAACAAAGTCTTAGAAAAAAGGCAGAAAAAATGGATTTAAAAAAATCAAAAAGGCTGGAAACAGCAACTAATCAAAAATATGTACTCTAAGCAGCATAGATCAAGGGAAGGAAATCATCTTAACTCTTCAGACCCTGGTATTTGTAGGCCATGGGTGGGGAACCTAAGGCCCACGAGCCGGATCCGGCCCATTGCTTAATTTTATTCAGCCCACGGTAAGTCTCGACGCCGTGGGCCGGAAGCCCAAAGCCTGGGCGCCCTCCTACAGGGCTGGAGCCGCAAGCATTGGTTTGCCTCATCGCAGGTGGCAAGCCCTGGACTTCGGCGCTCCCCACCTGTGGGGTTGGAGCCGCAAGCACCGGCTCCCCGCCGTGGGAAGGAAGCCCCAAGACTCCTCCCCCACCCGTGGAGCTGGAACCACAAGTGCTAGCTCGCCCTGGCGTGGGTGGGAAGCCCCAGCCTCGGCGCTCCCAACTCCCTCTCGCGGGGCTGTGTGTGGCCAGTGATTGATTTTTATTGCGGGTCACTGGCCCGTGATAGAAAAAAGGTTCCCCACCCCTGTTGTAGACTCTCTGCCAAAAGAATGCACTGGAGGAAACATATTTTCACTCTCCCCAAAACAGTTTCATGCATCTGTTGCCCTCACGAAAGGGGCATTTATAAAGGGGCAAAGCTACGTATTTTTATTAGTAAAGCCAGTAAGAGTTAAGCTGCAATGGGAAAATTAATTCTACAGCTTTAAAATCCCATCGTACTATTGCAATATAAAATAATGTACATTGGAAATAAAATAAGCAATTACCAGACACTAAAATCCTTTAATTGTTATTGCAATACACATTCTAAAAATAATTTTAAGTTGAAACACTGAGGTAAATGCCCCAAGGATATTTGATAAACACACACCTGTAGATGAGTGCCGATAAGGATCCTGTACTTTAAATACAAAAAGCCTCAGAAGGTTCTCTTCTCCCATAAATCAAACCCGATGCAGATTAATACTGTACCTACAAAACTCAGCACTTCATACATTGACTCCTTTGAGGGTTCTCCATGGAAATATAATCCCTATGCATTTAAGTATGCAACTTCTTTTATTAACATGGAACATATACAAGTCTGTGGAGCTATTTCTTTTTAAATCAGAAAAAACACTCACAGGGGGTTCAGTGAACGGGACAGGCTCTCCTGCATTCTTCAGCAGAATTGCCAAACGTTTTAGAAATATCTCATCTGTGTGAATATTCTCAGCCTTCATTTTCTCAAACAGAATTTTTGCAGAAACAACGTCGTTGTCTAATGCTAAGGGAAAAAAAATAAAAGTTACAGCAGATGTCTGTTAACAGTTTCTCTTCAGCTGTACACTTCATGACAAACACACTTCTAGTTTCCTAACTCTTAAGGCCATTTCGACCATCACAATATTAATAAAAAAACAAATCCAGTCCACAAAGCAATTTTCTTTTCTCTTTTGCAATGAGGCTGGATGACAGATTCCTTTGGCGTTTGCTAGATAGAGATAAGAGCTGCACATTGAGAAGAAAAACATTCTAAGGCTTGAGATGTTTAGGCTACATCTACACTATAAGCTAAAGAGTGAGATTCCCAGCTTGCGTAGGCATACCCATGCCAAATCTCCTTGAGCTGGCATGCTAAAAATAGTAGTGTAGCCAGAGTAATATGGCCATCCCGCTTACAAACCCACCGGAACCCTGTGGGTGCATACTCAGCACAGCTAGCGCATACTGACACTGCTCATGCTATCCCAGCTACACTATGTTTAGCATGCTAGCTTGAGGACAGCCAGTGCATGTCTACACAAGCTGGCAATTATACCCCTACCTCATAGCATAGATGTAGCTGTAGAGCCAATGACCTCTTACTGGAGTGAATGATAGAGACCAATTGTATTGCAGTTCAGATCAGTGAATCCTAGGTCTGTGGACTGCAGACTCATTTTCCCTTTCAAATAATCATGGCATGATCCAGAACTCTGTGCTGAGCTTGTTGCTCACTTTGAAAGTTACCTACTTGGAAATCCCTTTTGCACAAAATGCACAAAAATCTGTATTCACATGGGCATCACATCACGTTCAGATGTTAAAACTGTACCATCTGCAAAGAGGGATAAACTCCAGCATCTTCAGCTCCAAAGATACAAATCTCTACAGCTCTAACTAAAGGAGACTCTCCATTTGCTATCACCATAGCAGCAGCAATGTTTTTCTTCTGTGGGCCAGTCATTAGAAGGGAATGATTCACTAGCACAACATATAGTGTGTGTTGGTGGAAGGAGAACACAGAACTTTCAGAAAACGTGTTGGAACACTCCCATTCCAGAATATCCCCAATACATTTCTCTATATTTTTTCCAAACAGGTTTTTCCTTCAAAGTAGGTCCATTCCATCTTACCAACCAGGAGCAAATCTCTTCTTGAGATATTAACCTTTAAGAAAGAGACTGATTTAAAGCCTAATTGTTGTGGAGATTGCCAATGTTTCTCTAGATACACCTCTACCCCAATATAACGTGACCTGATATAACACTAATTTGGATATAATGCAGTAAAGCAGTGCTCGGGGCGGGGGGGGCTGCGCACTCCGGCGGATCTCAGCAAGTTCGATGTAACATGGCGTCTCCTATAACGCGGTAAGATTTTTTGGCTCCCGAGGACAGCATTATATCGGATAGAGGTGTATAGAATACATGGCTCATCATCTGTATCAGCCTCTAGCTCAGGGGTGGGCAAACTTTTTGGGGCGAGGGCCACATCTGGGTGAGGAAATTGTATGCAGGGCCAGGGCAGGGGGGGTGGAGTGCGGGATGTGGAGGAAGGGGCTCAGGACACGGGATTGGGGCAGAGAGGGGGTGCTGCGTGTACGCGGGGGCTCAGGGACGGGGGTTGGGGTACAGGAGGGGTGCGGAGTGCAGGACGGGGCTCAGGGCAGGGAGTTGGGGTGCACGGGGTGCAGGGTGCAGCAGGGAGCTCAGGGCAGGTGGTTGGAATGCACAGGAGTGCAGAAAGGGGCTCAGGGCAGGGAGTTGGGTGCAGGAGGGGTGCGAGGTACAGGCAGAGGGCTTAGGGCAGGAAGTTGGGGGGCGGGGGGCAGGAGGGGTTTGAGCTCCAGCCCGGTGCCGCTTACCTAAATTGGCTCCGGGGTGGCAGTGGCGCACACCAGGGCCAAGGCAGGCTCCCTGCATGCCTGCCCTGTCCCCACGCCACTCCAGGAAGTGCTGCGGCCCCTGGGGGAGGCGGGGGGGGGCAGAGGGCTCTGCGTGCGCACATGGAGCCCTTTGCCTCCCGGCCCGGGGGCTGCTTCTGAGAGCAGCGCCGGGCCCGCAGCACCACCAGGGGTAATCCCGCGGGCCGGATCCAAAGCCCTGAAGGGCCGGATCTGGCCCGCGGGCCATAGTTTGCCCATCCCTGCTCTAGCTAATAGATTTCTCACAAACATGAAACTCCACTCACCTCTTGCTACTGGAAGGAAATAGCTTTATTTCTCTTCCTTCTAAAATAGAAGTAGAAGCAGAAAGAAAGTGGTCTCTGCTCATTTGTTCCTCCCTCAGCCTACACCTTTGTGTCCACCTCCGTCCTCCTGCCCATGATTAACTTTGCTACTATCCAAAGCTTTCCCCAGGCAGCATGAAGTTGAAATGATCCTTGACAGGTCTGCTGCTGCCAACAGGGTTCTAACAGCAGTAAAACTGTCCAGTTCTGTTATGTTAATTTTGCTGCTGGTTGGTTGATGCAGAAGCAGCAGAAGAATTGGAGTTGGCCTTTCTGTAGGCTCAGGAAGACCTTTCTGTAGTGGTTAATATTTTGTTCACCTTTGGAAGTTATCTTAAGAATCACAAATGTTAGAAACTTCATTTTTTTAAAAAAAGAAAGCTTAAATTCTGTAGAATCTGATAGTTTAGACCCTACATTCACCAGGGAAAAACTTCCCACTCACACCTGGTGAGTGGGTGAACTTCTTTTTCAGTGTGGGAGGCTACAGAACCTGCACAATGTGACGGTTTAATGAAAGTATAATAGAATTGTTAACTTCCCATTTCTTTAAACTAGAAGTATCTATTGTATGAAAAACAAAAATGAGAAAGATCTAACACCTGGATTATGTTCAATGGACCACACAACTGAGATTTCACTTGATAATTCTCCATTCTTGAAAGAAAAGCAGTTTGAAGGAATTTTTTTGCCACATTCAAGAATCCAGTCCCAGAGGAGGATCACATTTCAGATAAGAACAAAAAAGTGAACGCCCCCTTACTTGTTCATAGTTGGAGATGTCTGCAATAGTCAATCCTCACTTTCCTTTCAGAATAGAAAATAATTCCTCTGTAGGAAGAGGTGGCCTGTGTTCCTACCACAAGCTTGCAAAACTCTTAGGAAACTATTCGCCTTAGTACAAAATTGACTTGCCTACAATTTATCATGATGACTGACAGTAACAGAAAGCTAATGATATTTTATTTGCCCAACAAACAATTACTCTGGATGAGTAGAATTTCACAAGGCTGCCTACAGATGGATGAGCAATTCGGATTCAGGGAAGGCTAGAGGCTATCAATAATATAAGGTCAAATTCAGCAAAGATTGAACCACCTTCTGTAGAACGATTTGTGAAAAGGGTCCCTAAAAAGAAAGGGAGATACCCAGACAATCAAAAAAGGACATTTAGTAGGACAAAGAATTCAGATCTTCTAGATTACTTGTAAGAAGTCACCATCTGGACGTGACTTATCTGTTAAAAAATCTTTGAATATTTAGAAGTGAGATTTAGCTGCCATATTCATGCCAAAAGACCCTCCCGTGGCTTTTGTAGGTAATTCTGTGTTATCTTAGAAGATGACCTCATTTATAACAAAATTATGTGACTGCAAAACTGGCTAAATTATTGCTATTTTTAAGGTTGCTGCACAAATGTGAAGAATCTAAGCTTTCATTTTTTTTTAAGTCATGTTTCTAGTCCTTGTATTTACAAACACAGTCTTCCAGCTGACATAAATGATCACTGTCCTCTTTATAGCAGCCCTTAACATATATATGTATATGTATTTGGGGAGAGGGCATGTGCACCCACACTTCTCTCTTCCCCTCACCCCTAAAGTCCCAATAGATATCCAGTAGATCAGATGGGGAAGTGTACCAGGAATCTGCTAAAACTGGTAAACATGGAACTAGGCAACTACATGAAGTTCTAAAGGAAGACAAACAGATAGCCGTACCAAGTTCACTATCTGATGGGATTTTTATTTGGGCAAACAGGACAGGGAATAGTTGTTTAAAAAGAACAAAAAAACCTCACAATGCTGGTTCAGAATGCTACCTTCAGAGCAAGGCAGGTTACTGTGAGCACAGAACATCTTTGCTCCAAGCTCTGTAGTGGCTACCCATTTGTTTCCAAGAACTATGGTGCTGGTTATCGGACCATTATTTTTGGCTCTTCCCTTATGCAGAGGTAACAACAGTTTAGGTTGGTTAAAACGCATCTGCTGTCTATTCCTGGAATACCACCTCATAGGACAAAAAGCAGGGAATTTTCAAGCAGGTGGTCATTCACTTATGGAGCTTACTTTCACTGGTGTCTTGCCAGAGTTAGGTGACCTTCAGTGAACAGAAGGCAGCAGAGTTCTGGATGGCGATATGATAAGGTCTACCAACCAGTGAAGGAGGCCACTGAATTGAAGAATCATTGGGGGGTTTGTTTTGTTAGTAACTACATTGTTTTGAATTATATGAGGTTACTAGTGTTGCAGTGATAGGTGGCATATTTACTGTGTGAGAACCTCTACAGTTCCTCTCAATAAAGATTTTCTGATTTTTTTAAAAACAACATTATAATATAATCTGGTAGGGAGAATGGTGGTTGTTTGTCTTTTGATTTTCCATTTTTGACACATTTTGCTGAGAGGTTTATTCCTTTTTGCTTGTACTGTATACTCATGGAGAAGATTACATTATCTCTCTCTAAATAAAACTGGAGCTCCGAGTCACAGTAAGGTAGGCTCAGGACACAGCGGCATGTAAGATTCTAGCTGTGCGCTGTCAAAGGGGTTGCATGTCCTGGCATTTCAACTTTAGATATGCTGCAGTCAGGCATCCAAATAAGTGGCCTGATTTTCAGAGGTCCCGAGCACTTGTTGTTCCCCACTGACTTCTACAAAAGGAAGAGTTATTCAGCATCTCTGAAAATCAGTTATAGACATACTTCGACTCCCAAGAGCCTGACTTTAGCACCCATATATACAAATTTTAGAGATATAAAACAACATTCACCGTGTTCATGGTGTGTTTCCAACAGGACTAATGAGATCACTTAAGTGTTGCAAAATATTGCTGGAGTTAAGGCATAAGTTCTCTTCCCTTTCAGGCCATGGAAACAATACTACTGCAGTATCTGCCACTTCCCCTGCAGAGTTCTGACCAGGGATCCACTAGCCACTCCCCTATCCATGCCATTTGCCACAGCCACTGTGACAACTACTGTGGTACACTGCACATCAATGCATGAGGAGGAAGTGAACTCCTCTTAAGTGGCTCTCCTCAATGTCTGGGACACCCTGCACCTCCTGCAAAGCAGAACTTTCCTGGGTTAACTGCTTTTGAGTCTTTCCATGGCCCTTCTGAAGGCCTCAAGATATGCTCCTTACTAAACAGAAACTTCAAATGTAATAAGTTACCGTGACATTTCAGGAGGTAAGAGTATACAATTTCCATATCTGGGAAGTCAGGAACCAGATCTAGCAGTGTCTTGATTTTCTGCCCCTAGGAAAATAAATACATACAACAGTGCTTACAATAGGTCTTAAAAAACAGGGCTATACTAACTTGGGTACTTATATTTCCATTATGTCTGAGTCTTTCAGATGAAATTTATAAGAGGACTGGACTATTCAATTTGACGGCTGATCTTCACATTTCTTTTCATGATTTCACATGCAGCATGAAAAACTGGGGCCAAAATATTAAAAATAGTTTCCCAAATCCATTATTAGGCTTTTCAAGTCAGTGGGAGTGTTGCCAATGCCTTTGATGGAGCCAGAATTTCACTTCCCCATGTTCAAAAATGCAGAGCAACCATCAGCTCCCATTGGCCCTAGTACTAGCTGTTGGTCAGTTGCCCTCCCCCCCCCCCTTTTTTTTTAAACAGGCCATTCATTAAGCTACCTAAATATGAATTTAAGAAACTAACTATAGTTTCTAATTTTTGAAACTCTTGCCCTGTAAGTACAAAATCATAATACAAATTAAATAAAATCTATATCTAAAAACAAAGTAGTTTCTTTCCTCACTTTTTTTTAATATGTGGACAGATTTCAAATTATGTAGAATCAGGGTGTATGCAAGAACCTGCACACACATGCAACCATGTATATGTGCATAAAACTGATATGCCCTAATTTGAAATGTGCCCTCTAATACAAACCTCATTATACAGTGATTGGCCTGGTCAACTGGTTTGTGATCTTACAATGCAGCTAACAAATAAGCTCAAATTTTCACATTGGAAAATATGTGCATGCTTACTGTAGTACAGAAAACAGACAGTTATACTGGACTGAGTAAGAGGAAGTTGAATAAAAATGTGTGAAGTTACATATTGAGAACGAGAAACAGAATTATAGTATTCTATAAACACCCAGGCACATTTAGTATTCACAATAAAATAAATTGGGTTCCTGATGCGAGTTCTATAGATTAATGATGTACTCTGAAGTTAATGTAAAAACTGTTGATATTTTGTATGGGAAAAAGAAAAAGCAATGTCTGATCAAAGCTAGCTTTGAACACCACAGTAATTAACCTTGTTAGTATGCTTTGGCTCAACTTTCTTGCTGGGCTGACAAACTTTCTTGCGACACATTAATAAACAAGTGTTCTAAATTCCAAACTCATCCAAAAGTTGTTATCCAGGACTGATTAAATAAGAATGCTGTTAATATATTTAATTACATTCATGAAAATATACCTGTCCTGGTTTTTGTGAAGATTTAGCAATGAAAGCCATCAGAATTCTCTTTTGTTCAGCTATTCCACCACACCTCTTTTTAAAAAAAAAAAAAAGGAAAAATTAAAACAGCATCAGTGAGTGTAGCTTCTTGATAAACAAACTGGCTAAGGTGAACATTTCCAATTAAAAAGGTTCACAATAATACAGTAATATATCATTAGCTAGCAGCAAGGCCTAATAAAAGACCATTAATTAAAAAATACCCCCCAAATGAAAACAAGTGCATGCCATGCCAAGCTTTTGTAAATGCTGTCCTTGGCATGGTAAGCATGAAGTTTGTTTAAAAGAAAAAGGAGAAAAAATTAAATGCCTTAACATCCCACAGAAATGAGGTTTAGGTCTGCAAAAGAAAGAGGGGAAAAAAGAAACACTATTCCTCTCCAATTATACTGCCAAGCATTCACAAGTGAGCTAGGGATCATAAGGTTAATTATACATTTAATAAGGTGTCAGGGAGATAACTGCTCGTTTCTTTATAAAAATTAAAACGTACAAAGCAAGTTCTCTTTAAAGTATAATTACCTACACTTATGCATACAAAAGGACTGATTTCAATCTCTCTATTTTATAAAAGGCTTTCATTGCAACAGACAGCCAGTGCTTGAGAGAGACAAAAGTTAAACTTAAAAAAAGTTTATGTGACAGACCAGATAAATCAAGTGTCTATCCCATCTTAGAAACTATAGTAAAATCAAATATGCAGGACAATATTTTAGTTTATGCTCATTGTAAGTGTCATTCTTATACACTTTAAAATACACATTGCTTTTTATAACATTTAAATCATACTACAAATACTAAAATGCACAGTAGGAACAAACACACTTTGGGGAGTGTATATACACACACAAAATGAATTTATAATATAAACTGATATTTTAGACATGCATGAACAATAAATAATTCTCCACTGCATTAAGAATATACTATGTATATAATATTGTTTGACAAGTTCTTGAAGGTCCAGGTGCAAAGGTTATTGTTTGACACCTCATTCTATCAAGGAAAGGCAAACTGATGAAACGCTGAAATCCATATAGACCAAGTGTTCTGTCAAATATTTGCTTTATGATGACAGTGTAAAAGCATTCTGTGGGGAAACTTACAATATTATTGCTACTGGTACTTGCCATCTTCACCTACTGTCACTCTGGGAACTCAGTTCTTTTAAGAGGAATAGAACATAGTAGGAATATATTTGCATATCCCCTTCACAGGCTAAGATATCAACACAAATATCTATCTTTTTCAAAAGTTTTATATTTTTAAAAGGTAAGGAACATCTTCACTTGCAAAATGGTAAATGTAAAAATTACAGTAAAAAGCTTCTCACAGCATATAATTTATGTTGTACCACCATAAAAACTACACATTTTAAAAAGAGGTCGGTGACATATTAAAGACCATGTTTAAAAATTATGTCCTCACATGTGTTCCTAATATCATTTTAGATTATTACAATGAAAAGGATTCAACATTTATGCTGTTGGGTTATTTTTTGCACTCCATACAGTTTGGATAATGTAAAGCTGGTAAATATCACTTTCTTCTTTCCAAATATTAGTGCACTACTTGAGCTACAGCATTGTATAGGAGTGTTTAAACCCAAGTAAAAATGGTTTCCACTGACATTTCCCCTACCCTCAAAAAGTATTTTCTCTTTCACACCCTAAATTTAAGGTCTAAACTACCTGATAATGTCCACATTTAACCTCCCCCAACACCCTAAAACAATCAACATTTTGTGATACATCACCAAAATCTACCCAAGAAGCTATCTCTAATATACAGGACAACAAGCTCCAATTTTGCAGTAATAAGATTTTACACCTAAAGTACAGATGGAATTATTTCCATAACTTCTAGAAAATTCCAAATAATTTTTTTTTTAAATCAACACTCTCTTGCTGTATTTGCAATCCAGCGTGGGAACCTGAAGGTTAAACTAACAACTGATTTGCATTGTTCAATCCAAGAGAAATGCTAATAATTAAATAGTGAAATGTAAAATGGATGTTTAAAATTCTTTCAATTTTAACTATTTATGATGTTATGATTAATAAGTGAAGAAATAGGTTTGCTTATTATGTGATTTTTAAGTTGACCATGCCCATTTTAAATAATGCCCAGATACCCAATATATCTGTGTAAACAATAATAATAATAAAAAAAGATGCTTCCACAGTGTGTAATGTGCAAATAATATGTTTACTCCTATAGCAACTATCACTGATGAAATTTCACTAGCTTTATTCCTGTTAATAAAATAAACTGTTCCTGAATGTTTAAAAAAAAAAAAACAACAAAAATAAAAAGAGAATGAATAAAGTGGAGATTTTCCATTCCTTTTACTGTTTAAAGTACTTAGCAGCTGGTAAAAACCTAAGTGAATATAGTACTATTTACTATCAGAAATTGGTAACAGGCCTCAATTTGACACAGGGAGTCTACACAAACACAGCAATCTGCAGGATCACTGTGATTGTTTGACTGCCACCTGCTGGGAAGAGACTCCCTGTCTGAGCCTGTTTGTGTATACTGCCAGTGGCAGCTCTTATCACCCACAGTTCTTTCTGCATTTGGCTCAGCTTTATATTTAGCACTGTTAAAATGGCATGAATGCAGTTGTCTCATTCGCTGAAGATTGCTAATTTAACTGAGACTGTAGGCCACAGAGACCTGCATTTGTCATTTAATGCGTCTGTGACGCACAAGTGAATAGAAAGCAAATTCAGCTCTTAATAAACCTTCCATAAACCATACAGAATGTTTGCGTATTCAAGTGAGATGCTGCACTTAAAAAGGAAACATTGCCCACTTTTTGTTTGCAAGCTGTGTAGCTATAGAGATGCATGGTATTTAAAGTATTACAGAAATTAGAGAGATCAAAGGAAAATTGTTCTTTTGCAAGAAGAGATTGCTATATAACTGAGCATTCGTGCAGAACCACTTGCCTAGGACAGGAGTTCAAGTGAGATACGAGTTCTCCTTCCCTTGTTTCAGGGCATTTCACATTAGAGGAAAACAAACCATTATTCTTTTCCCACGCTGGCACCCATAAAACTACTAGTCTATAATTTGGGACTATCTACCCAGGCCATGCTACTGCAATTCACATTGTAATTTAGGTGCACTAGCATCAGCACACTCCGTGCACTGCACTCTAACACACACCGACGTTTGATAATTTCTCAATTTACTTATGACAAGCTCAGAACACTACTATTTCTCTCCTGGCATATTATTACCTGTAGTAGAAATCTGGCATCATCCACTCTTCCTGCATCCACATACTGAAGGAAAAGATCTGTGGCAGGTTTGTAAACTCCAAATTGATTGACCAATCGCTCTGCCATGGCACTTACTGCAAAATGACAGGTATGTAAGAAATATATTTCATTTTAACAGTCACTTTTAGAAACTTTACTGGCATGATTTTTCTTGAATAAGGCAGGATTTTATATGCAATTATGTTTAATAATGTTTCTATTTAACCAGCATATTTAATTTCACTACAAATAACTTACATTTTTCCAAAGCTGGCTCCAGTCTTTCCTCAATCACCTTTCTAAACACATAGGACATACTTGTGATTGGTGAATCAGGATTTTGCATTCCAGAGATAAACAAAGGCTCAATATATTCCACTGCCATATCAAGGTTATTGCTAAAAAAAAAAAAAAAAAAAAAAAAAAAAAAAAAGGTGCATTGGCATAGTTTCTAACATTAGAACTCAAACTAAAAGAAGCAGGTACATGAATGTTTTATTTTTCTACATTAATATTACACACAGTAGCAATGGTAAAAGAACCTATGACTCCATTCATGCAGATACTGTAACAACACAAAGTGAAACAAATTTATGGCTGAATGGATAAAATCACCAGTAACAATTTTTTTCTGGAA
Organism: Mauremys reevesii; assembly: GCF_016161935.1. Classification (NCBI taxonomy): domain Eukaryota; kingdom Metazoa; phylum Chordata; order Testudines; family Geoemydidae; genus Mauremys; species Mauremys reevesii. The sequence continues at coordinate 38,742,980 of NC_052625.1, forward strand.
TGAACTTTGACCTGTACAATGCTAAAGTAACTTTGACATGATTTTTTTTTATTTTTTTTTAAGTATTAAACAAAGATGACTGCTGGTTAGCTACTTAAAAAGGGTGTTCTGCAAACCTAAAGGGTAAAAATAAAACATTAAGGGATGGTATTTGAATAATTAATACAAAAAACTCAAAGAGTATTTTTTTATAATATTTAATTCAATATTTACCTGAATTTTTCATAGATGTCTTTCTGGATGTGTAAAATGATATTAAATGTAATTTCTTTAGCAGCTTTGTCTATGGTCTGTTTTAACTTAGCAAGGAGTACACTGTAGCATGCTCTAATAAAATCATGGGCATAAGGTACAGTATTCATAAAATGCCAAGTCTACATTTAGTGTTCTAAGAGTTTAAATGACCATACCTTGCCTCAATCCATTCTAAAAATAATTATAATAATAGAACTGAAAGGACTCTTTAATTTGAGCAAAACAAATATTTGGTCAATTAGAAATACAGCATATTTCAGCATTTATAAGCCACTGAAAACACTTACTTTGAAATCCATCTCACAAAAGAATATTTTCCGATCCATAATGGATATTTAAATATCCATAAACGTCTGTTGTTGCTGAATGCCACAACTTGCTAACTAATTTTTTTTTTTAAAGGAAAGGGCACCAAGGTTTTTGCTATTGAAAATCTGAAGTCTTTGCATGTAGCCTGCTATGTTAACCTGAAGTTAGTGTGATAAGAGAAAGAAAACTGATTACACTGTTTTATGCAGTAAATACCTCTGTATAATCTGATCTATCTAGTTCTTGTAATCACTCCAATTTAGGATAAATACATGACAGGGCTTTGACATTCCTCCATGGATAGAACATGGAAATATAGTACAATATCCTATTTAAGAGACTGATCCCACAAAACCATACTCACACGAGTTCCCATTTCTGATGCAAATAATCAATTCACATCACTTTAAGTTAATTACTTGTGTAGAAAAAGACTGCTCATAAACTTAAAGGTTTTGCAGGATTGGGTCCTTAAAGTAAGATTATTTTCAGCCACTATATATCATACTAACAGGCCTGCTTGGCTCTCCCCACCCAGTTTAAATCATCTTGCAGTTCCAAATACCTGAGTTGGGTATTTTTTCTGGGCCTCAATGCCTGAGGCAATCATAGATATCTGCTATGTATTACATATTTCTACAGCTCTCCTGCTGAATTAGGGACAGAGTTAGCTCTATCTTGCGAGAGTGGTTTGAAATAAAAAGTACAAATAAATAAGAAAATAACAGAATGTGGGATTCCTGAGGACTATTTCCAACTGAGGTAGTTTGAGAAGCTCAAAGTTTAAAAGAAAAAAATAAATCAAAGTCAATTCACAGAAACCTACTGAAGATACATAAAGACGATGAGTGAGCAAAGAACCAACATGAAAGTTAAAATAAAAATGCCAGACCATGGAGCTATAAATCTGAGTCAAAGTATATGGATGACTTTAGGGGACACATAACACAATGGAAATTGTGGTCATACAGTAGTATGGCAAATGGATTTTTTTTAAAATACTCTTCTTATAGCTTTTACGTTCATGAAAAATAGATTAGTAGCCACACGGAAGGCAAGTTATTTAATTAATACCTTTGGAAAGTGCACACTCAACCTCTACATTTCATAACAACCTCTGGAATGGCTAGTAGTTTCAGTTCTCCAGTTAGAACTATAGGTGTCTGGTAAGCTTTCAAGTCCTATATTTGCACACACACTACACTTAACTCTGGCAAAACCGTAACTGATTAAGTCCCTAATTTTCAGCATTCAGACTTCAATAAACTTTGCATCAGGCCTTAAATGAGCACTATAATATGCACAACAGTTGAGGACAGGAAGTATTACAATCAGCTGAAGCTATGGGGTGAATTTAGGTAGGCAGGGTTTGGCAAGTACATAGATTTTTACATCATGATGTCACTCAAAGTTCTCCCAGCTAGTAGCTGCAAGTCAGCCCGTATGTTTCATTAAATGATCTCCAGGCTACACTGTACATGTAAAAGAAACCTGAACAGCAGCCAACTTGGCCAGAAATCTAGTATCCATTCAATCTTAATGAAGGAAAACAACAGAAGTAACGCGCAACAGAGCACTTTTCCCTCCTTGTACAAAAAAAGCCATACCAATCTTGCAAGTACTTACTTCTTGATGTGAGCCAATACAGTGTTATTGACAAAAAGCATGCGAGATAAACCAATTGAGGCTGCCAGGTTTTCTACCATCTTCTCAACTGTGCATATGCTCTCCAGATCACCTTTCATAGCCAGAGCCTGAATAAGCCGAGTCACAGCTAGTGGCATAGGCACCATGTCACTTTCAAGGACTGTTTTTAGAGTAGACATAGCATCTAGTCAGAATGAAAAGGGAGAAAGAAAATTAAGATTTTAGTTCAGAAGCAAACCTTATTATTAGCCTTACTTGTTCTATTTAAAATATTATATATATATATATATATATATATATATATATATATATATACACACACACACACACACACACACACACACAGAAAAGTAGCCCTAAAACAGCTGCAATTAAATAAAATATTAAACAAGTATATACATGAAGGTATCAGCAGGGTTTTTTCATGTTTAACAATTAGGCTCAGGAAGATAAAATCCTCCAAACCTTGTTCGCTGGAAAACCTTGACAGGATTCCTAAACAATATTTTTGGCACATCACATCCAAGGAAAGCAGCCATATTATGAATATTTCCCCCCCTCATACTCCTCACTGAAGCCTGGAAGTTTTTAACTTATTGTTCTAAAACAGATTGTAACCCAGTTTTTCTTGTTATGAAGCCTTTGCCATTGGAAATATTGGATACCCTAGCAAAGATATTTTGTTTAAAATAAAGTACATCAAATTAGTAAAATCGCTAGAATCCAGAAATCACACTAATTTTCTTTTCAATAGGCTTTAGAAAAAATACAATATTGGATAAAACTACATGATATGAATTTACACACAAGTTTAAAAACCATACATCAGTTATTTGTGAAAACCGAAGAGCAATCTTGCCAACCTATAAAGCAGTAAAACCACATTAACAACATGCTTCAATATCAATCCTCTTTCTCACACTAATTTAAAATAACAAAAAACAAACAAAATCCTCTCCACTAAACATTCCTCTAAACTATGATTGTTCTCAATTTACATTATACACAAGCAAGCATAAAAAGAAAGACAGACCCCTCCTGTAAAAACCTCTCACTGCTTACCAGCACAGGTAGGATTAATCAAAGGTAATAATTATAATACCAAACGATAACACTTCTACCACAACACATACACATTCATGAATAGTGTTAACATTTAGATTCTCTATACAGCAGGGATCGGCAACCTTTGGCATGCGGCCCGCCAGGGAAAGCATCCTGGCCAGCCGGGCCAGTTTGTTTACCTGCCGCATCTGCAGGTTTGGCCGATCAGGGCTTCCACTGGCTGCAGTTCACTGTCCCAGGCCAACGGGGGCTGCGGGAAGCTACGCAGGCCAGGGGATGTGCTGACCGCCGCTTCCCAGCGCCTCTATTAGCCTGGAGCGGCAAACTATGGCCAGTGGGAGCCGCGATTGGACAAACCTACGGATGCAGCAGGTAAACAAACCAGCCCAGCCCGCCAGGGTAAGTGCCAAAGAAAATACTGTACAGTATGCCTAATCCCCACAGCAAACTCCAAACCCTGGTTTAGTTTTGCATCTTGTTTTGACAGTCTTAAGCAAAGACATGCAGGACAAGATTCCTATAACCTGAAAACTAAACTGAATTACCTGAAAATTTTAGGGAGGAAAATTTCAAATTTTCCTCCCTATCCCAAGTGTTGCCCATTAGCAGTTCAGATGTTGCTTGATTGGCCTTCTCAGGAATAGGAAGAGTCTTATACAACATTACACAAACCCAGCAACATTGCAAAAAACTACTAAAGGCAACAACAAACGCATTCGGTATGTCCTTCTTAGTACACCACCTACAAAAACTCGTAAATTCACATTAGGACTAGTAAGAATTTAACATTTTTAGAATGTTTATCATAAACCAATGTTCACCTTCATGTTTGACCATGTTTTTCTCTACAGCCTGCAATCCCAAAACAAAGCTCTAAAACTTTTTATTTAATACAAACTAGTTCTTACTAAAAATATGTGATACATCTTTTAAGAAGGGTTAAGCTCTCCAAAGGATACAAATCTTTTTATACAGCACTACAAGTGTACATGGCATGTCACACAGAAAGGATGGAAAGAGATACTTGGAACAAAGTTTACAACAGTGAAAAATCACAATACACTTACTGTTACTCACGCATCTTATTAGCTCTTTTTAGTCTCTTTTTTTTTTTTACTTAGTATATTTAAATTTGGGGGAAGCATCCAGGAAGCAGGCCAGAGTGGAAGTCAGAAACAGTACGTTAGGGGAGGGGGCAAAAACAGAAAGAAGCCTCTGCATTTTGGGGCTGGTCTGTGAAATATTTTTCAGGCACATCTATACTAAATGATAACTATGATGGAAAGCTTATCAGTTTACTATTTCAAGGCCTTCTCTGCAGGGAAAGGGGTAGAAACCATTTTTGTTGATGGAAGCTGCACTTCTTTATATTTAAGAATATGTGTCTGACGAAGTGGGTATTCACCCACAAAAGCTTATGCTCCAATACTTCTGTTAGTCTATAAGGTGCCACAGGACTCTGTCGCTTTTTACAGATCCAGACTAACACAGCTAGCCCTCTGATACTTTACAGGTTACCAAAATCAGGGCAAAGGAAGAAGATCTACGGCTATGGTTTCAATGACTGAAAGCAGTGAGTTTTGAAGGACTGAAATTGTATAATGGACAAGATCAGGGAGGATATTCCAAGCATAATGGCACTAATTCTTGGAAACCAATGCAGATCTCAAGCAAAGAGAGTGAGAGGCATGCAAGGAGGAGGGATTTTTTCAGCACACGGACAGAATTGAGGTGGTGCAATGAGAGAATCTGGAATGCCGAGGGAAAGAAGTTACAATAGTCAAACTAAGAAATGACTAGAGTATTGGCCAAGGATTCAGTAGTGGGTTATGAGGAAAGAAAGTATCGGGCGATAGTTTAAAGAAAGAACTTGCAAAACCTGGACCATGCTGGACTGAGGACAAAGCAGAAGGGAGAGAGAAATCAAATATGACGACAAGTTGCAGGCCTGTCTGACTGCAAAAATAGCGGACTATCAACAGTAAGAGATGAATTGGAGATGGGGAAGAAAAGGAGTTCCACTTCACCATACTGAGTCTGAGTTGGTGTTAGGGTCCTTGCATGCACGTCAGGGGGAAAATAACCAAGGAATTTGAAACGGGCAACAGAAAACACAGTGAGATGATGTATCTCACTTATTGCAGAAACATTTTAACATAGGCAATGCTACACACATATATGGTACATCAGAGCACAGTGAAGTGAATTAATTTAAGGATGATATGGCAGCTACAAATCTGAATTTCCTTGATTTTCTCAGATTAAAAATCAAACTGTTCCCCATTTTGCTATTTGTGTTTACATTTAGTTTCTCTTGCGTTTTAGAGTAGTATTGGAAATATATCAATAGGAAAATATTTCTGCTGTATAGGCAATTGCACTGACTCAATACCCTGTTTGTGCAGGGCTTTCCAGTCCTAAATAATGAACTCTTAGTAGAAGAGTTTGGCAACCAAGTAAATAAAACTCTGATAAAAATTTTAATGTGAGGATGTACACACACACTCATAGGGCCAGATTTTTCAGAAGTGCTCAGAGAAAGACTGGAAGCTCTAACTTTACTAGCATTGTTCAGTCCTGATGCATCACCCACTTTCCATTATTCCCAATACCAACAAAACAAAGACATCAAACTGCAAAACAAATGATTCTGAAGAGCTGAAAGTTGCATAACAGTTTTCCACCATCTTGTCCCATCCATGTGCTTCCCTCAGCCACCATTTCTGTTATAATATTAAATTAAACAGGAAAGAAAAGTACAATGTATATTTCAATACTATTGGTATTGTGAACTATTAAAAAGTATTAAATTAGTTTTTTAAATCAATATTATAATCATTTAGTTCACAATCATGTACATTTAACACTCAATTTAACTCATCTGATATCTCACACAATCAACACAATATGAAAGAAGCAACTGCTGGGAATTGTTTCAGATGCTCTAAAGTATGTTAATTTCTAAAGCAAAATGACTTGTGCTGTGAATTTTAACGCACTTGAAAGCCTGTACTTTCTCTCGTTCTGGAGCACAAATTTTGCATGTCTGAAGAGCTGTGATTCATCTTAAGAAAACCCATCTTGTGTTAAATGGAATGGAAACTGGACTAAGTGGTCAAATGACAAGTACATTCATATTCAAGCTGTATTATAAATGCATGTACAGTAATTTACGTCTCTCAGCTACCACAAAAGGCTCTTGATAAGCAGGTAATTTGCTAAATGGACTCCTTTATCCAAGTATTCGAAGGGCGTTACAAGAAAAATCTGCAGAGGCATTAATGTGACGTAAAGGTCAAGCATTGTGACATACCTTTCAAATAATCCCGCCTAACTTGCGTTATGATGAGGAGGCTGCTGGCAGCATCGTTCAGTGTGAAGCCCTTGATGTGGGTCTCAGCGCTAAAAGAAGCAGACATTTAGAAAGGAATTACTGACATGCTTCTGATACGATAATAAATGGTTGAGCACCAAGGTGAAATTATAAAAACTACTGTTCGTATGTTAAAAATATTGCTGCAAAATATCGACCTGGAGACAGCTTTTGTGTTATCCTGTCAATGGTTATAGAAGGATAATTTTTTTTTGCATTCTGACAGATGACAAAGTTGGAAATGAGCAACAAAAGAAACAAAGTACAAGATTTTTTTTAAACAATCGGTTCAGATTCTTGAATGCTGACATATTAGATGACTAAAATAACTGCATGCCCTGCATTGTTCTGTTGTATCCTAAGCTGGATACTTTTTCTTCTTTTTTTAAGTCACCATAATTATAAAATGTAAAACTATTCTTTCAGCAATAAAAATGAAACATTTATTTTCAGCACTGTATATTTTAAATATAAACTAAAGCATATTATGAACTAAAACCATATTATTTGGTTGATTAATTTTCAAATTTCTGTCATCTAGATGTATACAGTTTTTAAAACTGAACATACTTCATTTGCTGCCTTTGCCATGTTAAAATTAAATTTCATTTACCATTTCTGCATCCCTTGCAATGCAAAAAAGTCACACATCTACTGCAAAGAGAACTTTGCTTTAATAATACTGCTTTTAAGAAATGAACATGTATGCTTTTAATGCAGACTAACCAGCAATCACATCTATTTTATACTTGCAAAATGCCCCTATTTCTAATGAAATTTAGGCACATTTTTAATACATAAGGATAACTTTACAAAGGTTCATTTCTAGATTACAAAATCTCCCCACACAAAAAAGGGGCATTGCCATTTGCCATATCAGCAATCAAGATAAACCTCACTGATCATCTTGTGGCAAACAACTGAGCAGCCTACCTACTTGAATTTATGAGCTGAGCGGATTGGGAGGTAAGCAGGGTCATTGCTAAATTATTCTCATCAATCCCAAGAAAATCCTTCATAGAGTACACAATATGACTATCCTCTCAGTCACTTTCAGTCTCCAGGGCTCACAAAGGCAGTCACTGGACTCAGGATTTTCTTACTCTCCCAACCAATCCTCTTAATCCCTGCCTAAGCACCCATTGCTCAGTTCCGTTTTTTTCCCTTTGTCCCATCTGTCAAAGCCCTTAAGTCAACAATTCATGCATGAGACTGTAAATTACATATAACAAAGGATTTACTTTCTCCAATCTTCCAATCTTTAGTGTGATTAAATAGATGTTAGCCACTATTACAGAACTAATCCCTCATTCCAATACTACTAAATTTCTATTTTAAAACTCTTGAACTAAGTGCAATAAACATACCTAAAATTCATTAGAATCGGAAGGCAGCAGCACTTTGGTCTGACCAAGATATCAGAAAACTCCTGGACTTTTCCAGAGTCTCAGCTGGCATGCTGCTTCCCTCTATCATCATCTCAATTCAACATTAGTTCTTTCCAGACCCGATACCAAGATATTAATTTTAAAAATAAACTAGTCTTTTGAGGCAAAAAATGCATGTTATGGTACCTATACTATTGCTAACACAAACACTAAGATTCTCTAAATATGATTTAAATTTCAAATTTGGCTTCAAACAGAACAAAAGAAAAATATGTAAGTCTACACAAGTGAAACTACCTTTCATATCTTTTACTGTAAATATTAAGAGAGATGTAAGTTTCAGGCCACTGCACATATTTAGGCTTCAAGAAGTAGTCTCTCAGTAAATGAGGTTGTTAAGATTGAGTCCTATATAGCACAAAGTTTCCAGAATATAGAAATGTGTCAAGCATGAACAAATTTACTTGTTCTAAATTGTTCACACCACAGATACTCTTTCAATTCCATTCACTACTCCAATACACTATCTAGGCATTTTTAGAAGAAAGTTTGCTTCCATAAAATTGTTTTTGAAGTCTGAGTACTTATAATTTTATTCGTTATTAAAAGACTCATGTACTGTCAAAGTCATGAGTACTGATGATAACAAGTGTACTCTCTATTATCTTGTAAAGAAAAACCAGCAAGAGTTAACCAGCATGGGTTCATTAGAGTGCCATCATGTGATATTTCTGAACCGGATGGTTTTCTGAACTGCCCTGCCAAACAATGCAGTTTTTATTATTTTAGGTTTAGATGACTGACCAATAAGAATGGAGCTTCTGGCTAGATCCTACTTCCATTTTCCCTAAACCCAAGAAGTTTTTAAGAAGGCACAATCATGAAAATTATTTTATTTGGGAGCAATATAGTGTATTTTCACAAAACACTAGAAACTAAGTTTTGTGGTGACCTACACATTGTTTAAAATCACATACAGGTATTATATGTATCCAGTTCATAATTTTCTTTTGAATAGACATGTTGCACTTCTCTTCATTGTTCTTGTTTTAACCAAATAACATACCACTTTCTGTTTTTAAACTTCTACTCTCCTCAAATCTTCCTTTGATGACTAGTTGGGTTTTATTACAGTACATAACCCATTAAAATGAAGATACTCCCTTCCCACTTTCCAGTAAAAAGAATTTTACAATCAGTTCTCCTTACTACATGACAGCTTTTCACCCAAATATTTCAACCATTTATGCAACTTTTTTTTACCAACGTAAAACGGATAGTAATCTCATCACATAATCAGATTGCCAGACTGTTTAACAACCCAACTGATTTACATCGTGACACTGCGAGCTGGTCTATACTTTTAGTCACTAGAGTGCCTAAGCCACTTTTGAAAATGAGATTTAGGTGCTTTAAGATTTTACCCTATTTCAGTATACTAATCACTGGCACATGACCCTGGGACACGTTTTACATTCAGCAGTCAAAACACATGGTACAACCACATGACTCATTAAAGTTAAACCCAATCCAACCAAATCCAATCCCAAATATTTTACTAATACACACTATAGAAAGACATATTACAACTTGATTCATTAATGTCATATTCCTGGACCAGCTAGCCTTGAAAGGTGAATAATATATTGACACCATGCACACTTCTTTTGATTTGATTTATGAAAGACCAATGCATTACTCACTATATCATGATGTTTCCAATTGGGGCCCACTTTTTGTTAGGAAGATGGGACTTTACCTTAAAGGAATGCTCATGATAATTTTCATGCAAGGTTATGAGTGCAGTTTTAGAACAGAGCCACAGGTTTAAAAAACAAACAAAAACTTACATGTTTTTCACTTTGATGGCTTCCTCAAGACAACCCTCAGCCAGCAATGCTTTTATAAGAGTGGAATAAACAGAGGGAGGAAACATAATATCCTTCTTTTGTGCTTCCAGTAAAATATTGTATGCCTCTACAAAGAGAATAAAAAAAAACAATTGAGATGTCACATTGCATTGAAGTGGCATATAAAGAGCATTCACATCTCTTTTTATTTAAAAAGACTGCATCTTAAACATAAATCTATTCCTCCTTTTCTTAAATCTTTTAGTCTAAAGCTATATTTTAGAAAATTGTTGGTTTGCCCAGGTTTGAATGAATGCTCCTATCCACGGAGCCAAAAGTTGTAGGGTTTTTAAAATGTATATATATATATAAAACTGTTGTTTCTTCTAAAATCCAGGTGTTAAGTTACATTTCTTCCCACCCTCAAAAAAACACTGAGTCAGATAAGCTAACTCCAAAAAAGTGTTTGAATTTCCTTCCCATAGTTCATTTAAAATAAAAACCTCCATCATACTTCTGTTCATGAGAAAAGGAGAACTAATGATTTTTGAAGCAACACCTAATTCTGGGGTAGATGGTTACAATGTTTGGCGCATCATCACAACAGCATTCAGCAAATATAGGCAGTGATTCCAGTATTGGGAGATCAAACTGTTTGGCTACGACAAGATTTATATAAAAACATACAATTTACAAATATACAGATATTTAACAAGTAAACTAAGCGGCATTTGTTTGACTGATTAGCAGTTTTATTTCACATATTCACAATAACTGTCAGTGTATGAAAAGACGTTACCAAAAAAAAAAAAAAAGGCAAAAAAGATAACCACACTTTTCAATCATTTACTTTTTGAAACAAGATTATGCAGCTGTAAACATTTGGCTCATACCTTTGGCGTGAAGGGGAAAATAATTTGTATTTGAATTTTAACCTCAAAGGAAATACAATATGAACAAATGAAACTTCAGGGCACACCCTGGCAGACAAATTTTCAACACACATTCTCAAGACTGAAAGTGTTACTGTACCATCTTGTCTGAACCATGGTCTGACTTGAGTTTAAGGGCATGTCTACCCAGCAAAAGCTGTGCATGGGCTTGCCTATCCAAGCTAGCTTGAATCTAGTTAGTGTGGGTAACAATAGTATTGAAGACAGGGCAGCGCAGGCTTCAGAATGAGCTAGAAAGCAGATTATGTGTCCAAGGCCTATGCTGGGCTTGTACTATCTACGCTGAAGCTGTACTGTACTTCACTGCTATTGTTACCTGTGCTAGTCGGATTCAGGCTAGCTCAGGTAGGCTGGCCTGTGCACAATTTTTCCTGTGTAGACATACTCTAAGAGTATATATTGGGACTTTTAAAAAAAATATGTATTCATATATGCATGAATGTGTGTCTATTTAAACAGGTATGCACAAATTGTGACTGTGTAGTATATTGTAAGAATACTGCCGTATAGTTATCTAACATCTTTACACAGATTACATAGCACATGTATATCAACACAGATATAAAAGAAGATCTTATGGCAAAAATTAAAACAGCCACTGTGTTTGTTGTTCTGACATAAGTCTGAAATAACATTACTTAATTACATCACCACTCTCTGGATCAATACTCAAATAAAAGGAGAGGGGAAAAAATAGTCAAGTAGCATGTGGTAGGATTTTAAAATAATCTAACTGGCCAGACATACTGTGCTTCCTGTCACAATTTTCAGAGTTCTCTTGCCCACTACTGTGTCAAACAAATTTTAATTGCTAGCATTTACAGAAAGTGTTCACTTCACTGAAAAGTTTGTGGAATTTTTTTTTTCCAATAAACTTTTTAAACTGCGAAAGTGACTAAATCACCACTAGACCAGTAAATATCATTCCATGAAATAAGTTTGCTTACATATGATAATGAAGAATCATTCAATACACAAGTGCAACAAACTCTGACTAGCATTTGAAAACTCTTACGAGCACATTCTTGCATTGAGCAGCTCTGGCACACACCAGAAGAGGGTATCTACTTTTCCTCTGCTTTACTTCAAGTACAATGGTTGTGTTTACAGTACAGTTGCTAACTATAAATGTCACTGTAATGCAAACAAAACAGTTAACTGTGCTTTTCCTTATGCTATTTGATTCAAGGCAAAAGAAATTCAGACTCCTTCATTCAACCAACTGGCACTGCAGGTGGGTTTTTGCACAGTAAAGTTCTGAACCGGAAACTACTAAAAGAATGCTCCCCACTTTCCCAAGATTTCTATGGCAAATCATAAATGCAAACACTCACTCCAGGATCTATTTTCCTCATCACAAAAAATTATGGTTTGGCAAGAGGAGTTTTAAAGGTTAATCATGTGAACAAAACAAACAAACAAACATACGAATTATTCAAATACCAAACAAGAATTTAAAGTGAGCAGAGTAAAAAAAAAAAGTTTAATCTCTTTTTCTTCAATCTGAATTAATTCAAGAATATGATGCAAATATGCTTGCTTTTACTGTCAAATTCAAACCTTTTGAATGAGATGTTAGATGCACCATAAGATCTTTTGTTGCCTAAAAGTGGTTGCCAAAAGGTATTAAATGTACATGCAATAGATTATGGATAAACTCCTGGCCCCACTGAAGTAGAGTTGCCATGTGTCGAAAAGGGACCCTAGTGGCTCAACTCAGCGCTGCTGATTGGGCCGTTAAAAGTCCGGTTGGCAGTGTAATGGGGCTAAGGCAGGCTTCCTGTCTGCCATGGCTCTGCACGGCTCCCAGAAGCAGTGGAATGTCCCTCCTCCGGCTCCTAGGCATAGGGGCAGTCAGGGAGCTTCGGCACGGTGCCTCTGCTGGTGCTGCAAGCGCCAGCTCTGCAATTCCCATTGGCTGAGAACTGTGCACCTTGCAATGCTGTTGGGCCACCTGGCCGCGCAGCAGGACATGCTCCTGCTTCCAGGAGCTGCTTGAGGTAAGCGCCGCCTGGAGCTTGCACCCCTGCCCCCCCTCCCCTGCCCCAATCCTCCATTAGGGAGGGAGGTCTCGTGCCTAGCCCCACTACCCTGCCACAGGGTGGAAGCCCTGAGCCCCAACTAGCGCATCCCGGCTCTCGAACTTCTGAAGGTTGTCATATGCAGCTTGGAGGGTTAGTAAGTTTGGCCATCTCTGCTATAATATTTTATTTTTTTCCTTCTAAATGGCAAAATATTTCATAACTGTCTCCACCACCTACCTTTTGAAAATAAACTGGCATTATCTTACATCAACTCCACTTGAGTTGCATGTCTGAAGCTGACTAAAGGGCTCTCAAATGGAGACCATACCCCCAAACAGGGATTATTAGTTTACTATTTCTCAAATCGCCATCTTTTTGTGAGAAGCTGTACTCAAATATATGAGCATTCAAAAGAGTTTCTGGCAGAAAAATCATATCATGTTGTATTACCACTTTAAGAGAGAGCTGTTAGAAATGTGACAACTTGCCAACATAAAATCTCAATTCTCACAACACAGTCACATTTGGTTCAGCAATTTCCACTGCTTGGACACATGCACACACTACCCAAAAGGCCAACTTATAACAATGCATAATCAAGTCAGTAAAATGAAAATATTGTTTTTCATAAATAAAAAACCTCAAAGAATGTTTAAAACAGCACCCTGCCAAGGAATTAATCTAATTTTATAACTAATATTCTAAACTGATTAAGTTCACTTTCTTCTAATAAAAACGTTGCATTGATACAAAATTTATTACAATATCCTATTGTATTCATATCAAAATGACACTACATTGTTTACATAAAGCTGACAAGTTAATTTTTCTAGGATTTCAGACACATGCATGCAGCACATTTCACAGTATTTTCAGCACAATATTTTCCTACAAAATTTTCATTCTTAATATCTGGTAGGTCTGGATCATCTATCAGGATCACTACAGAATGTAACTGTAGGATGTGCAATATCAATCTATCAGTAAATTCAGTCTCAAGGTGTCAGAGCTATCAGTAATAACTGGTGCAGTTTTTTGTTTGTTTAACTTTAAATCTTAGAAATTACTCAGGAAATTACTTTGGTATTCAAACCATATTCATAAATAGGTGTAAAATGTTTATGATTTTGTTTCCCTCCCTACTTCAATCCTATCATTTATGATATTCAAGGACATTAAATCAATATTACCTAGTCCTCAACACTTCCCAAAGAAAAATTAATTAGTTCTGTTTTCAGAACCAGATCCTTCTAAGGTACATCCATTTTCAAGCCTGCCTTTTGATCCCCCAAATTTACTGGTATGAAAATTAACATTCTGAGGAAGCTCTTAAATCTGTCATAATACAGAGATTACCATTAAAGTGATATGCATACAAAATATGAGCGTGCATCTACTATATATGATATATGCTTACATATGCATACACAGTACATGCAGACTTATGCATAATCCCTCAATCAGGGCTCCCAGAGTCTGATGGTGCTTTAACACCAGTTTCTCTAGTAACAGCAAAACAATTCTGGGGCAGATTATAGTGTATGCTGTCTCACTTCTGAGACACTGAAAAGGCGTAGGTGTCTGCAGTTCCAGCCTGCACAGCTTAATGCTGGCATAGACCTCCAAGAGAACAATCATCCAACAAATTATACACTAAATGGAGCTGGCATCTTTCACCCAACCAATTCGATTTTCTAATCAGTCCCTGTGTCAGATGACTACCAGTTGTGTGTTTAGGCAACGAAAAGAAGGAATGCAAATGGTCCTCAAAAACTAAGGCCCAATCACCCCTCTGCCTTAATGACTGACAACCCTGTATCATGCACGTTTTCCCTGAAGAGCATGGAAGAGGATGAAAAGGAGAGGGCCAGTTTGGTTTCACTGTCCCCACGGCTTGGGATTCTTCAGACACGCCTCTGAAGGGAATGTTAGGGATGGAATAACTATACTTAGTTCCATTCCTCATTTCCGCATATGGAAACAGATATCCAAGCATAAATTAATGCTGCTTTGCAGCAGAGAATGGGTTTTTGCATAGGTGGGAAATATACCTGTCTACTGGCAGCACCAATACTGGAAAGAAGGAAGTATAAGATCAGCTGTGGGGGAGGGAAGGGAGAGAGAACCCTCCATGGGACTAGGAATTTCCATCCCTGCAGATCATTATGATAGGGAAACTGCTCCTTTGGCTTTCTCTCTTGTCAGGTACTTCTGTAGAAGGGTACAATTTACCCTTACGACAGAGGCGAAGCATTGTTTTTTTAAAATGCTATGACATATCACTACTAATATATGGGGATAGGAGGGAGAAATCTGTGTCTCCCTCGTCTTACTCCCACTCCAGCTAACAAAGTCTTATTTTCATCTAAGAAGAGAACTCTTTTACATGAAAAGAGGAAATATGTTTCTCCCCAGCATACTGAAACATCCTTTTCGAAATGTTAAGGGAAAGTCAGAGAAAAAATTTCAGAGATTACACAAAAAGACATTTCTCTAGGAGCAAGGTTAAAATGGAATCTTAAATTATTTTAGCAAACATTTTCATCTTGCCAGCATCTTTAAAAATTGTCTATGAATCTTCATTACTGGCTCTATCTCTGCTTTGATGGAGGTAATTTCTGTTTTAACATTCTCCTTTAAAAAAAAAAAAAGATACAAGTTGAATAATATTTTAGAAACGCTTTCTAACTCACTTCTGGAACATTCTGAGGCCCAGTGATAGGCCTTTTATGTTTGTGATGTGGCAGACTGAGGTTTGATTCCTAAGTGCCTGATCCTGCAAAGCAACGAGCATTGTAGAGGAATGCTGAATTTAGAAGTTTTACGTAAATACAAAAATAATAATGATGACGATGCATTCCAGGTGAGTGCTGTAGAAGAAATGCCCTCAGAACTAGGGAAGTGGAAGGTATTGCACTGGAGTGTAAATGACCACTCGTCATGCTTAATAACAAAAATGCACATCCATTCTCAGTTGTACCGATAAACTAAAATTCATTGTTGGATATAGATAAGAAGAATGCTCAGACTCCGATTAACTAAAATGCCACAAAACTGAATATATGTTCTCTACCTTTAAAGTAAAAGAAATGTCTTAACTTTATATCACACATTGGTTTTAACTGGGGTGGTTTGTTATCAATTAAAATGGCAGTTGCTTAAGGTGATTTACTTACAGTCAGTATGTTGGAGGTTAAAAGTGTTCTTAGTTCTAACTAAATGGGGGAAATGGAAAAAAAAAAAAGACTTCAAAGAACTCTATGTAGGAATCTGTGATTTTACAGGGCTTATTTTGTTTACAGCCAAGAGACAGATGTGATCTTTTTTCAGTGGCAAGTTATCTTGCAGCATTACAGTGAAATGGGTTCAAAGACTTTCGGGCCAGAAGGGATCACTGTGATAACCTAGTCCAACTTCCAGCATAACATAGGCCAAATAATCTCACCTATTAACTTCTGCATTAAGACCACAATTACTGTTTGAACTATAGCTAGGGCCTTACCAAATTCACAGCTGTGAAAAACACACCACAGACCATGAAATTTGGTCTTTTGTGTATTTTACCCTAGACTATAGAGACGTCACCAGCTTTTTTCAAACTGGGGTTCTGACTGAAAAGGGGGTCATGGAAGGGTAGCAAGGTTATTGTAGCAGTGGTTGTGGTATTGCCACCCTTGGGTGGCTGGAGAGTGATGGTTGCTGTCCAGGCACCCAGCTCTCAAGGCAGTGCCCCGCCAGCAGCAGCGCAGAATTAAGAGTGGCAATACCATACTATTCTATCCTTACTGCTGCTGGTGGCAGCGCTGCCTTCAGACCTGGGCTCCCGCCAGCAGCCACTGCTCTCCGGCTGCCAGTAGTAGCGCAGAAATAAGGGTGGGAATACCGTGACCCCACTACAATAACCTTGCACCACCCCTCCACTCCCCCTCCTCCCACCGCCTTTTGTGACAGGACACTTATAGTTACAACATGGTGAAATATCTGAAATCATGAAATTTATGATTTTTAAAATACTATAGCTATGAAATTGACCAAACTGGACCATGAATGTGGCAGGGCTCTAACTATAACTTATCTTTTAAAAAGACATCTCAAATTGATTTATAGACTTAAGTGGTGGAGATTTTTCAAAGTTTTTCTAGTTACTCTCACTGTTAAAAACTTGCACTTTATTTTCTAGTCTGAATTTGTCTAGATTCAGCTTCAAGCTAGTGCATCTCATTGTGCTTTTTGCTGCTATATGGAAAAGCTGTCAACTATCAAATCTCTTCCTCAAGTAGGTACTTGTACACCATGATCATATCACCTTTTTACCTTCTCTTGGATAAACTAAACAGACTGTGCTCTTTAAATCTCTGACTGTAAGGCATGTTTTCCAGATCTCAAATTATTCTTGTCGCTCTTTTGAACACTTTCAATTTTTCCAACATTTTTTTCAAAGTGTGAACACCAGAAATGGTCACCATAGTCCAGTAATGGCCTCACCAATGCTGTATACACACATACTACTGCCTCCCTACTCATACTTGGTATTTCATTGCTTCTGCATCCCAGGACTAGATATAGAATATATGAAAATGAAAAACCTACAATAACACAATGTGTTCAACTGGTTACTGATAAAAAGTATAGGACAGGATAATTTCTTTTAAAATAAACCTACATGTTTGGACAGCTATCAGTGCTGAGTGGCCTCACAGTGGTCTTTAACACTGATCTCGACAGAAATTATTACCCATTGATATTCGATCAATGCAACTCACAAAACTCAGAAATGAAAGTTACACAAAGGATACTGCAGAACAACTGGATGCTGCACCCAGCACACACTTGCCTGGAAGAGATTCCAAAAATACTATTGCAATTTTAAACCCTGCATTCTAGACTCAGGTATTGCATTAGGTTTTTGAGAGTACTGGTTACTTTTGTTGATTAATAGAACCTTGCTTTTTTAAAGCCAAAGAAAAAAAAGACATGTTTTCAGTTTACCTTGGACACTGCCCTTCTTGCAGAGCATCAACACTTTCTTCTCAGGGTTATTTTCTGAAACAGGAGCTGATACTACATGGTCTTCATACCAAATCTTTAAAACAAAGTAATGGTTTAATAAAAAACATACAACATGAAGAGAGACATGAAAAAAAAGCATGATTCAAACAAAAAGAACACAATGTAAAGTTAAACACAAATTACCTCAGGCACATCAAATGGTACTTCTTGACCATTGTTCTTAAGAGTATCAGCCAATAACCTTAAAGTTGTCTCGCGAGGAATAACATTTTCTTCCTGCATTTTAGTCCAAGTGGCATCAGCTTTTCGCCAGTCATTACTGATCTCTGAAAGACAAGATTCAGTCTTCACATCTAATACATATCCAGATACTAATCCTACATTTTCAGTGAAAAGCTGTATACTGAAAAAGTAAGCAAAATCAAAAATTAAATATATAAGATAGTTCTGTTATTTTTAGAAACACCAGAATGAGAAGAGTAATGGGTGTCGACGGGAGAGCGTCCCCCCTCGACATAGTGTAGTGTGGACCCCACGGTAAGCAGATCTAAGGTATGTCGACTTGAGTTATGCTACTAACATAACTCAAATTGAGTAGCTTAGATCAACTTTCCCCCGTAGCGTAGACCTGCCTTAAGTGTTTGAAGCACCCAGGCCTTAGATTTTAGCCACGAAAAACTGGGAAACTTCACAAGTGACAAAAGGTTAGGAACCAGGAACATGCTATTTCTCTTTAAGGCAAATATTGACATAAAATGACTTCTTGATTTCTAATCATTTTTGAACTTCCACATTCAGCTCCTTTTTGTTTACAGAATATAGTTCCCAAAATAACTCTTAAAATACTTGTCTGGAAATGTCACATCAAGGTTGGATAATTATGCTGATATAAATGCAAATGTTTCATGAGCTTCTGAGACCCTGCACCAGTTTTTGTAACTTTTTAATCACATTCCCACATATTAAAAAATGTTCTTTTTCACTGTTGCAACACACAGAAAATATTGGAAACTGAGTATACACAGGAACACAAACTGACCACACAAAAAGTTCTTACATGCATAAAGTAAGCAAACCGAAAAGAAACAACAGTATGTAAAGTAGGTTCTGAGAGAAGTGTGATTTTTACATTGATGTTTTCCCTTTAATCTCCACTACAAATTCTGAGGTGCTAATCATTTCTCTGAAGACTATCTGACAAACAGTTCTCTGAAGAATTTGCTATATTTAAAATTTGGTGCAGATTCCAATGCATAAAAAACAACTTTGTTCAGAGAACTTTTAAACTCTCTCATAGGAACTTCTAAGCTACTTGAGGTCTTGTTGAGGTCCCCCCAAAGGAATTTAGAAGCTTTGAAGCTGCTATGTCAGTAAATTAAGAAAGAGCTCCTTAAGAAGACATGCATATCTGTAGAGACCCAAAGCAACTCTCAGAGGTTCACATTCTCAAAAAAGGAACAAATCCAAAATTTTTCTACCTCACTTATAGTCCTGTGCAATTGCTCTCATTCGGCACAGGGAATGAGTGTCTAGCATTTTTACATGACTATACAAAAATGTTAGCACATTCAAATGGAAAAAAAAATCCCTTTTTCTCTAAATCCCACTTCTTAAAAAAACAAAACAAAGTTAATTACCGATATATGAACTGTGGTTCTTCAAGATGGTGTCAGCAGTGTGTGGATCCCACTTTAGGTATGCCTGCACCTCATGTGTGGGAAACTGGTATAGAAGTATGTTGGGCTATGTCTGTCATCCTGTTTGCTCTGGCGAGGGCATAAAAAGGCACAAAAGCCACAGTTCCCTAACTAATGCAGAATATCAGATGTGGAGGACTCTGAAAAGTGGGGATGGGGAGAGGGTCATGGAATCCACACTGATAACATTGCAAAGAACCTCGGTTATTGTAAGGTATGTAATGTTCTTTCTTGAGTACGAGTTAGTGTGGATCTCACTGTAGGTGACTGATAAGTAGTGTCCAACCTGGAAGGTGGGACTGAGGAGTCTTGATTTAACTCAACAATGATTGCAATATTGCTCTTCTGAAATTGGCATCTAACCTTTCAACTAGATCAAAGGCATAGTACTTAAAGAAAGTCAGGAGGCTAAAGTTTCCAGATATGGGTACGTTCCTAAAGCAGAGTAGCTGTAGCTTGCGCTCTAGTGGAGTAAGCCTTAATATGTGGAAGGAAAGATACATCAGCCATTTGGTAGCAGGCCGATATGCACAGCGTGATTTGTTTTAATATTCTCTCAAAGGAGAGGGCTTACTCCTTCGAAGCACCAAAGATAGCCATGAAGAGACAAGAAGACAGAATAAGCCCTTCAGACTATCAATGTAGTATAAGGCTCCTGAAACATTCAGCATGTGGAGTTTTTCTTCTCTGGAACAGAACAAGGTTTAGGGAAGAACAAGAATAAACTGAAGGACTGGTTCAATGAAATTTCAATACCACTTTAGGAATAAACTTCAGATAAGGTCTCAACACCACCATATCTCTGTGGAATACTGTATGGGGAGCGAGGGGGTTAGAACTTGGTGATAACCGACCCTTCTAGCCTATGTGATGATGACTAAGAGAGCCCACCTTGAGGGTAAGATAGTGCAAGCACCATTCTGAAAGTGGCTTGAGAGAAAGTTATAGGAGGTTTGACAGGTGGACAAGTATGCAATAATCCTTTCAGGAATCTAGATGCTGAGGGATGTGAGAAGACTGAACAAGTGGAAAATATGTAGACTGCTGCAAGGATGGAACTGAATGAATGAGAAATTTCTTACCTTATAATTTTCTGCTAGCAGCTTCTCTCCTCATTCATCACTAACAAGTTAGCCCCCCACCCCTCCATGTAATTTGGAGGCAGTCCAGTGTTGTTGCCAGAGGCTCCAGCTTAGGCCACCAGAAGAGTTTTTCCAAAGCTTAAGAAACCCTTCAGCAACCAATTATTAGCATTAATATATTAATTAACCTTAAGTCAGTTATACCCAAGTCTCCCTTTAGAGATAAACATCGATTTGTATTCTGATCATTTACCAGACTACTAGGGTGGGTTGAATGAGGTGAGAAGCTGTTAACAAATAAGAAATTTCTTACCTGATAATTTCTTTGTTAGCAGCCTCTCCCCTCATTCGCCACTAATGGGAAGTAGTAATTAGTGAATCACAGAAATGGGAGAGGGGAATGATAAGAAGAGCTTAGTTATTGTTATAGTAGAAAAATCGGCAGGAATTGAAAGTCTTGCCCTCTTCCCCCAATAAAACAAGAACTTTATAAACTGAGAATGACTCTGCAGAGGAATAGAAACTTACTTTATAAATATTCCTCAAGTGAGACTCATACTTTTTCCCCAATGCCCCCAGGGACTTTTGTGAATAGTTTTTCAGGTGCCTAAGATGCCACCTGGTGCAGCATTTTAACATCTTGCCTGCAGCAACTTTGTGGCCCTAAGGCTTTGGCACTTATGAGGTATGAAATGAACAGGCTACAACTGGTGTGCATGCTCCATTTACTGGACTAGGACCAGGGCCAGCTCTACTGTTTTTGCTGCCCCAAGCAGCGCGTCGAATTGCCGCCGCAGACAGCAGGGGCAGTCCGTGTGCTGTTAGGGCGGCATGCGCGTTTCCAAGGCAGCGGCAATTCAGCGGCAGCTTCTGTCTTCAGCCAGAAGACAGAAGCTGTGCCACCACGGACAGCTGAACTTGGGGGCAAAAGCACATGGACTGCCGCCCCTTGCAGATTGCCACACCAAGCACCTGCTTAGAATGCTGGTGCCTGGAGCCGGCCCTGACTAGGACCCCAGAGTGCTAGGAATGCCCAAGTATGCAACAACCTTCCAAAGGAGTGCTAAGGGTTAGAACAAAATGATGGGAAAACTATTTCCCAGGAACTGTGGAAAGCGAAACTTACCTTGAACAGAAGGATTTCTGCAGCTATAAGAATAGCCTTTTCCTCACAACAGCAGCAGTGCTGTTAGAGACAAGATGGAACTAATCTCAGAAAAAACAGTTATTAACCTTCCATAACTACTGTTCTTCTAGATGTTTTGCTTATGTCCATTCCAACATAGATGGGCATGCAGCACGTGCACTGCAACCGGAAAGTTTTCCCTCAGTGGTATCTGTCAGGTCAGCTCTGGTGCCTCTTGGAGTCGGGTCTTCATAGAGCCAGTACATAGGGCCCTACTGTCACCTCAGTTCCTTCTTGCCAGCTAACTCTGACGGGGGGGGGGGGAGGGGTGAGGGGGAAAGGGGTTTGGAATGGACACGAGAAACATCTTGAAGAACAGGTTAGTAGGTTAGTAACCATTTTTCTTCTTCGAGAGCTTGCTCATGTCCATTCCAATGTAAATGACTCCCAAGCAGATGTAGGAGGAGGGTTTAGAGTTCATTAACGAGCAGACTAACACAGCTCTGCCAAATCCAGCATCGTCTCTAGCCTGCTAAATGATGGCATAGTGTGATGCAAAAGTGTGAACCGAATAAGTGTCACTGCTCTACAGATGTCCTAGATTGAGACCTGTGCCAGGAACGCTTGTGACTGGAGAAGGATCTGCTGAGACGATCAGCTAATTAGTTCTGTGCCTCTGGAAGATAGGAGGCTTCAAGGTGGATTAAGTAGGTTATGCAGAACTCCCACAGGCAAAGAGCTTCACGGTATAGGTGAAAGGAGTGCATCCCACCCTATCTGTTTATATAGAACATTGCTGTTGTGTTGTCTGTAAGTACCAGCTTGAACTTGCCTTCCAGATGGAGCCGGTACACTTGGCAGGCAAGGTGCACTGCTCTGAGTTCCCTCACACTGATGTGTGGAGAGAGTTCCCGTCTGGGACTAGAGGCTCTGGGTTCTGAGTACCTCCAGATGAGCCACCCAACCCAGTGCAGGTGCAGTTGGTGATTACAGATATTGACGGATGTGGTCTTGAGAATGGGACACCTGCACCTACTGGCCTCAAATCCAACCATCAAAGGAGAGTGGTGATCACTGAAGGGAGAAGAGTGACAACCATGTCCAAGCAATTCCAGCCTGTACACTGATGCTAGCTAAGTCTGAAGAGGTCTGAGTCATACTTTTGCATGCTGTACCACGTAAGTGCATGAGGCCATGTGCCACTGGAGTTTTAGGCAGGTTTCTTGCCATAGTGGTGGGGTGGTTTCTGAGGCTCTCTGTGAACATGCTTAGGGGCTGGAACTGGGTCTTCAGAAGGAAGGAAGGAAGGCTCTAGCTTGGACAGAGTCAAGGACCGCCCCTATAAATTTTAATTTTTGAATGGGAGAGCGTGTCGATTTCTGCATGTTTATCAACAGGCCTAACTTCGTGAAGGTTGACAGTATTAATCTTACATTTGCCTGTACCTGGGCTTTGATCAGCCAGTCATCGAGGTAACGATAAATCTATCCCTTTGCTTACTCAAGAAGGCCGTGACAACTGTCATGCACTTTGTAAATACTCAAGGGGCTGCTGACAGGCTGAATGGGAGCAGGGTAAACTGGTAATGTACCTGGTTCACAATGAATCAGAGGAATTTCTTCTGATCTTGGGAGATTGAGATATGAAAGTAAGAATCTTTCAAGGCAAGGGCGGCATACCATTCCTCTGGAACCTGGGAGGGGACAATGGAGGCCAAGGAGACCATGTGGAACTTCGGCTTCTTCATGAATCTGTTGAGGTTTCGCAGGTCCAGGATGAGTCTGAGACCACTGTGACCTTGCAGTCTATACAATTTTATAAAAATATGCTAATAAGTGAATATAATGTACCTGGAATATGCTTCATGCAAAAGGTCTCTTGTAAGGTATCATTAGAAAGCTTATAATCTACTGAGTGTCATCATCCTATTTGTATAAATATACCACTCTTGTATCTGAAACTAGAAATATGAAATAACTCTGAGAGCCTATTGTAATTACGCTAAGTGTGGGCCATTAATGGTGGCTTGGAATCTTGATGACTCCCATTAACCAGAACAATTGACTGCAGAGGGCTATGTTTTACCTGTAAGTCTTCCAGTATATGTGTGTGCTGGCAAGTGGGTAATGAAGTCTTGCAGTGACGAGCAAAAGACTTATGCAAAAGATATATAAATAGGTGGAACAGAACAAAGAGGGAGGAGCCATCATGAAAAATCCCCTAGTGACCACCTGAGCTGGAACAAATTGGGGAAAAAATTGTGCCCAGGCCTGGAAGGTGTCCAGTCTGAGGAAAATCTTACTGAAGCATCTCTAAGTGTGAGATTACCTGTATTCAGTTTGATTAGA
Organism: Mauremys reevesii; assembly: GCF_016161935.1. Taxonomy (NCBI): domain Eukaryota; kingdom Metazoa; phylum Chordata; order Testudines; family Geoemydidae; genus Mauremys; species Mauremys reevesii. The sequence goes on from NC_052625.1 coordinate 38,767,107, forward strand.
CATAGATTTGCATGTTTTATTTTATTTTGCTTGGTGACTTACTTTGTTCTGTCTGTTACTACTTGGAACCACTTAAATCCTACTTTCTGTATTTAATAAAATTACTTTTTACTTATTAATTAACACAAAGTATGTGTTAATACCTGGGTGGGCAAACAGCTGTGCATATCTCTCTATCAGTGTTATAGAGGGCGAATAATTTATTAGTTTACCCTGTATAAGCTTTATGGATTTATTTGGGTTTAGACCCTATTGGGAGTTGGGCATCTAAGTGTTAAAGACAAGAACACTTCTGCTAGGTGCTTTCAGGTAAGCCTGCAGCGGTTAGGGGACATGATTCAGACCTGGGTCTGGGTTTGCAGCAGGTCTGTCTCAAACCAGGCAGGGCACTGAAGTCCTAAACTGACAGGGCAGGAAAACAGGGGCAGAAGTAGTCTTGGCACATCAGGTGGCAGCTCCCACGGGGAGTTCTGTGATCCAACCTGTCACAACCACCACTGGCCTTTGAGATTAGGCAATAGCAGGAGCAGAACCCCTGCCCCAGCTCCGGAGGAACCTTCTCTACTGCTCCCACTTGCAGGAGTGTTTGCACCTCCTTGATTAGAAGTTGCTTGTGAGAAGGGTTGGGGGGAGGGGGGGAGAGGGGAGAGCAAGGGAAGGAGGGGAAGAACTAAATGGCAGGGTGTATCCCAGTCCTATCATGTGTAGCACCCGCGGTCTGAGGTGGTATGGGCCCATATTCAATAGAAGTGTGATAACTGGTCCACATTAATTGGGGAAGGTGGATCCACACCATACCACTGGCCTGGTATACCATCCTCAAGTGTACCCTCAAAAGGTTTGTTTAGAACCCAGCGCTTGTCTGGCAGGGCCTGGGGCCAAGGACTGGGGATGAGGCCTCTTCTTATAGCTCCTGCCCCGCCTCTTACTGTAGTCCTACCTTGACTGAGGCTGGTAGAAACAGGGCAATGGTTGGGGCTTAAAATACTTTCTTATAGGAACTGGGATGTGGAACCCAAGGGATTTTAGAGTGGCCCTCGAGCAGTGGTGGGCAATCCATTGGCTGCATGTGGCCCTCCAGGGTAATCCACTGGCCGGCTGCCAGACAGTTCGTTTACATTTGCACGGCCAGCTGCAGATCCCAGTGGCTGTGGTTCACCATTCCCGGCCAATGGGAGCTGTGGAAAGCAGCGGCTGGCAAGTCCCTGCGGCCTGCGCTGCTTCCCGCAGCTCCCATTGGCCGTGAATGGTGAACCATGGCCACTGGGAGCTGCAGGCGGACGTGCAAATGTAAACACATTGTCTGGCAGCCCACGAGCAGATTACCCTGATGGGCCGCAGGTTGCCCACCACTGCCCTAGAGTCATTCAAGCTGTGGAGCTTGAATCTGTTTGCTCTGAAAAGAGCAATGTGTCCTCGAAAGGGATAGTCTGCTGGACCTTGTAGGGGAGGCCCGAGGCCTAAAGCCATGCGCTTCTTCTCATGACCACAGTGGAAACCATGGTTTGAGCTGCAGAGTCCGCTACATCTAAGGCTGCCTGAAGGGATGCTTTTGCCACCACTCTCCCTTCCTTGACTAGAGCTGAGAATTTGACTTTGGATGCCTGTGGCAACAACTCTTTGAGTCTGGACGTCATGCCCCCAAGAGTTGAAGTTGTAGCAGCAGTTCAGAAGCACCCATTGGTTAGCGATCTGGAGTTGGAGCCCCGCCTCTCCTGGCAGAATATACTTTCCTGCCAAAGAGAATCAACTTGTTAGCATTTTTGGCCTGGGGACGCTGGGGGGAGTCCTTGCTGTCCTTGTCTCTTTTGTTTGTTGGCCCCACTAGCGACCCCGGCAGAGGATGGGTATATGAAAATTCAAATCTTTTTGTAGGGACAAAGTACTTTTTCTCCACCCTCTTAGAGGAGAGTTATAGTGAGGCTGGAGTCTGCCGGAGGTCCTTAATGGGTTCTAGAAGGGCATCGTTCAGGGGCAATGCCACTCGTGACGGACCAGAAGAGATCAAGATGTCCACCAACTTATGAGACGATTCAGATATTTCCTTTGCCTGAACCCCCGGGCTTTGAGCAACACTTCTGAGGAGCTCCTGATGAGCCCTGTAATTGTCCTGAAAGGGCGCAACGATGTCCCTGCTACAGTCTCATCAGGTGAGGAAGATGAAGATGCCTGCATGCGTACAGGGCCTTGTTCTTCTCCCTCGGCCCTGGAAGTATCCTGTGGTACCAAGTCCTGGGGTTTGGTGCTAGGCTCGGTACCAGCTTGAGGTTTCTGCACTGAGGAAGGTGGTGGGAGAGCGCTACACTCCAAAACAACAGAGTACAATCTCAACTGTGACTCCTGGACTGGTTGAAATGTCCAGGGGTTCTAAAAGGGCCACTGCACTAGCATTTACCACTTCGCTGGCCAGGCCATTTGCACCTGGGGATGGCGATGCCGGGAATGATAGTAGCTCCCTTGCTGCCTCGAATGTCTCTAGAATAGATGGTAATGCCAAGGAGAGTCCAACGGTAGCAGACTCAATGGGTCCCTTCCCAGGGCCAGAGTCAATAGTACTGTGCTGGCAGCTGTTGAATCTGATTGGCCTGGCATGGATCACACTCTTTAGCTTCCCTGTGAGCTGCGGACTTCAGAGTTAGTGAGCGCCCAGCCAGTCTTCCACTGCTTCTTCCACGGTACCGGTGCCGAGAGTCCTGTTGAGGTGTGGACTTCCTCTGTACCAGAAATGCCTGACAGTGCCAAGAGTCCTGGGATGCAGAAGAGGAGTCCTTCCTCAGTGCTAGAAATGACAGGCATCACATCGCTGTCTGACCCTCAGAGAAGCCAGAGCACTTTTCCACCAATGTTGAGGTGCTCAGTGCTGAGTCAGCATGGCTCGGCTCTGATAGGGGATGCAGAGCTGCCCCCATAAGAAGGAACAGAGCCTTTGATCCCTGTTCTTCTTGGTACAGGGCTTTAACTCCTTATAGATCCTGCAGAGAGGTTCCAGCTAATAACTGACAGTCCTAAATAATGCCTGGAATTGTTCTCTATGCTTCTGTGGAAAATGTTCAATAAAGGATGCAAACTTGTAATTTGTGTAGTCATACTTGGCCATGATCACCTGTTTGTGATCTGAAAATGGTGTGTTGCCAATTAGCAGGCCTTCCATACAAAAAGGTCTAAACTTTTCTGGTCCTTGCTTTCTGGTAGTACACCTGAAACAATGCTATCTATCTTCCTCATTTGCAGCATCTACCATCAGGGAATTAGGAAAGGGACAGGAAAAGAAAAATTCTGAGCCCTGGAGGACAGCATAATAATTCTTATCTGTCAGTTTACAAGTTGGCAGTATGGTGACAGGAGTTTGCTAAAAAACCTCCAGGAGTACTTCATTAATGGGTAGGACAACCCAGGTAGGTGTTGCCAGCTGCAAAATGTCCAGAAGCTTGTGACTTGAGTCTTTAAACTCCCCAAAAGTTATCTGGAGAGCATCTGCCATCCCATTCACATAGTCGTGGAACTGATAAAAGTTATCAGCCATTGATGGTAGTGGAGGAAGCATGACTGCTTCATTCGCAGATGAATTAGAGGTTTGAGGGGTAGCCTCTTTGTCCACCCTAGTCTCCTGTTCCTCAAAAGTCTTCTCATGTTGGGGGTTTGGTGGAGGAGACTGTAACCCCTTAGTTTCCTGATATAATGGAGAGGGAGGTCTGGTAAATTGCTCCCAATACACTGCCCGAGGATCTCAGTATGGCCATTGGCGAAGCACATACAGGGCAGGAGGTGGTACCCAGGACTGATCCCACCATCCCTGACATGGCTACGGGTCTTTGACAAAGTATGGGTTTCTGTAATGATGAGGAGGGGAACCCCGTACTGATAAGGAGGAGACTCTGCCTCAACGTCCCCCAGTGCAGGTGCCCCAGCAGAAAAGGGAGGAGAATTCTGCAATGGTAATCCAGAGAGCAGATTCTTGGTATCAGAGGGTCATTAGGTTCCCATAAGCAGTGGGGACTCTGGCTCATCTCACACTAACAAGTCCCTGGAGTAATGGAATTCCTACAATATGAAGTGGATTGGTACCGACACTGCAGTTGACTTGGGCAGTACCATTGGTTTGTAGTGCATAGGCACTGGGGCTGAAGTGTGTACTTTGATTTTGTCAGTACTGATGGAGACGACAGGCAAGGTACCATTGGTGAGTTTGAAATGGACGGTGTCGATCTGGAGGTGGATGGTACCAGGGCCCTGCCACCGATGTTTCTCCAAAGTGCTTTGGGATCTCCCTGCTCCATTGGTACCAGAGGAAGAGTCTTTTGCCTCCATGGTACCAAGTCAAGAAGTCAAGGCCTCCATGGTACCAAGTCAAAAACTAGCAGGAGTTCAGGACTGCTTGAGAGTTGTCTTCTTGTGGTGGAAGACATAGCTTCTCTTCTTCAGAGCCTTCCCTGAATCCTCCAAGATCTTCCTCTTCTTAGGCGTGACCTTAGCTGAAGGGTCACTGAATCTGTCATGAGACAGATGTTGGGAGGAGGGAGGGAATCTCCCTGACCTCACTCAGAAGCAGGTCAAAGGGAGCACTCCATCATCATCAGCTTTAGTTTGGTCTCTTGATTCTTCTGAGTTCTAGATTTTAAAGTCAGGCAAAAGTTATTCTTTTGGGAGATACGGGACTTTTCCATGCAATGGATACACTTACAGTGGCCGTCACCTCCAACAAAAAAAGACCGCGTTTGAAACCTGAAGAGCTAGGCATGCCCTGCCAGGCTAAATATGCTCCTTAGGAAAAAATGGATGAGAAAAAAAGGGGAGAGGGAAAAACTGGAATTTCCCAAACTATCTAACTAATTCTATACTAAACAACAAATAATACTACACTAACTAAACTGCAACACATGTTGAAGCACACATCAGGTGGACATACTAGAGCTCCATCTCAGGAAGAGGCAGTACAGAAGGAACCGAGGAGCGCCCTATATGCTCTCAGACCTCAGCACAAGGTTGTATAGAGCGCATGCATGTGCCAACCAGACCCTACTAATGGAAAATCTCTGATCAAAGGCTTGCGAAGCACATATGCACCTGAAGTAGAGCACCAAAGAGGGACATTATTTGAAGAACAGAAACTGTAACAAGCAATTTTGGTAAACAGCTCTTGGAATGCACTGAAGTCATCGGGCAAAGGTATCAAAGCTGCAGAGATAGGAAGAGATGTGGTGATGCTCTTGTTCTGGTGCCCTTTCCTCCTCACCTCCCTGTTCCTGCTCCTCTCCGTCACGTGTTGGAGGTCTAAAGATAGCACAAATGACTGCTTCCTAGCATAGTGGTAATGCGACTGGCTCCTGGAGATGTGAGATGGTGTACCCCAATAACTCCAGTAGAGTCACAGTGGCACACGATACTGATATGGCTAGATTTGCTGGGGTTGGCCAAGTCACTGCTATCCATGTGATGGTCTACCTCTGGTCTGCTCTGTAGGGTTGCCTTCTGATCACAGGGGAGAAGGCTCCCTGCTGTACATCAGTGAGAAGGTATACCCTGTTGAAAAATATGATGAATAGACCTCATCAAGGGACAGAACTGACATATATGGGAATCTTGTACCAGTGTCAAAAAAGGTCTCTGTATCAGCCAATGACATCCTTGGTAGACTCCTCCATTAAAGAAACATTAGGTGCCATAAGCAATTCTGTAGATGGTGCCAACATGGACACCAGCACTGCAGCCAACATCAAGGATGGTGCGAAGCCTCGTTTCTTCAGCACCAAGTTGAGGCCAATCCAGCATCACTAGCCCCTGAGTGTTTTTTTCCCCTGGAAGGCTGATGTCTAGTTCTCCCACAAAGAGAGGTCATGTCTGCCTCTTTGTGCCATTTTCCTTGCAGCTGGGGAGAGGCAGTACTAGTCTTCAGAGACAGAGTCAACTTCCTGATGCCAACTTCTTGTCAATGTCAGTCTTTGGGGGTCACCTGCCAACTGGTAGGGACGTTCAAAGAGGAGTATTTGACCAGGATATGGTGTATTTTTAGATTAATACCCTCTTCTGGATAAAAGGTAACCTGCATGCATTTTTCTAGGATATAAAACCTGAGGCAGATGCCCTAGAACTCTCTGCGGTCCCTCAGCTTGAGCAACACAAGTTAGAACAGCTTCCTTCTTCAGGATCAACTTCTGGTGAGCTCATGGTTCCAAGCAACTTTCATCTCCCAATAAAGGCGATATAGTCTTATGAACCAAGAGAGGGATTACTCAGTGGCAAAAGCATCTTTGATTTTGAATGTCTCACATACACATGATATTTGTTATCTGAAATTGTCAAAAGCTGAAGATAAATTTTATGGGCTAGATTATTTCAGAAGTTCAGATAAAAGATTTCTTAAACATCTAATAGTTTTGTCATCTCTTGGTTCTACATAATCATGGGTTAGTTTTTTATACCCAGGATCACATTTTAGATTCGATTGAGGGCTATTAATTTTGCTCTGCTTAAAATTTGAAAGCAGATACAGAATTATGGCCTAGGTATTCCATGAGATCTCTCAATTATACTCCTGTGTGGAACAGTTTTGATACTTGGTCTTAAATGGTTGAAAGCAGGCAAGTGCATGGTTTTTGTCTTTTATGGTGACAGAAAGCTGTAAACCTTTTCCATTTATTTGAGTAGATGGAATTTGTTGCGACTTTTCTTGCAGACTGAAGAATTTGTGTGGCAGAGTTTGATAAATTATATCTGTTTAGATTTCTACTCTCAGCAGACATGCTGTCAGATGGAGTAACTGTTGGAGGGGACAGGTTGCTTGTTCGGAAGTAGGAGGACTACCTCCTGGTGAAGCAAGATTATATTTTAGGCCCAGTTGTTTTATTATGGTGAGCCAACATTTATAAAGCCAGAATGGAGATACAAATATAGCTTGGTTTTAAAGCTTTTTGAGGCTGCTGAGAAAATGAAAGGTATAAAAGGCATGAAGGAAAGATGTACAATAGGTTTTTAGCCATTTTTTGTTGCATTATTCATCTCTTCTGCTTGCAGGAAGTTTAATCAGGACAGGAAACATCCTACGTTCTTGCTCTATGACGTGAAAAGGCAGTTTTCTAATAGTTTGCAGAAAGAGCACTACTTAATCTGAGTAATAACTCACCATCTCTAGTTCTAATAATAAAAGGATATATTGTGGTTATCTTCTCAGACGTTTGTGCTTTGAAGTCACTGGATTGCTCTGGGATAAATATTCCTTGGCATAATGAATTGTTAAGATGTAGCTTACATTCTTGGGGGGGGGCAGGGGGAAACCTGCACATTTGTTAAAAGATGTGTCATACTACTTCAGGCTTTAATGATAAGTTTTCCCTTGCACAATTAGAACTAAGTGTTGCAAAGGTTTCTTGATAGATATCCATGCCAACAGATTTTATTTGACCTTTCTTGAAGTTTTTTATAATACTTTCTAATGTCCTGATACAAACACATTGTTCAGTATCTAATCTCTAGAACATGAAAAACAGGTACCCCAAGCTTCTGGATAACCAGAATGAGCAGCATATTTGAAAGTATATGGTATAATTTCTGGCAATGATAATCTTTCCTGCACAGAACAGCAAAATCAATGTTAAGATAAATCATTCCTGAAAATCTTATTTCAGAGCAAATTATTAAGAAATTATACATACTACAGCTTACAATAGTTGTAGCAAGAACATTGTAGCGGGGTGGTTACCCGACTCCTGCTCTGAAGGGCTTACAACAGCCCTGGGAGAGGGCTGTGGCAGGGAAAACAGCTAATAGGCTGATTGGAGAAGCAGCCGCAACTGGGCCATGCCCCAATCAGGCCTCAGCTGGCCCTATATAGGAGGCTGGGAACCAGGAGCTCAGCAGTCTCTCTCTAGCTGTAGAGAGAGATGGACCTGGCTGCAGGGACCTGGGCAGAGTACCTGAGTGAAGCAGGGCTGGGGAAAGGCAGAGAAGCTGGGGAGGCTCCAGTCTGGAAAGCCCCAGGCTGCGGCCTAGCAGAAGACCAACAGGTACTGGGGGTTTAGAGGGCAGCCCATGGATAGGCAGAGGCAGCAGGTCCAAACCCTCCTTGCCAGTGATGAGTGGCTTATACTGCAGTCTACCCCAGGGAACGGGGGCTAGTTGGTGACTGGCAGTAGCCCATGACTGAGGCAAGGCGGGGATAGAGGGTTGGGGGTTCCCCTGGGAGGGGAGACCCTAAGACTGCGGGGGTATTGCCAGGGGGCAGTGCCCAAAGACAAGAGGCACTGCGTACTGGGAGGAACACCGGCCTGCAGAGGGTGCTCCAGAGGCTGGACGAGCTAACTCCTAGAGACAACCTGCAGGAGGCGCCACAGGGGTGAGTCCCGCGCCTTTACAACATGGGTCTCGAACTCAAATGACCATGAGAGCTAGTTCATTGGCCTGAGGGCCGCATCACTGACACACACACCCCTTGCTGCCCCCGGCCCTGCCCCCACTCCACCCCTTCCATGAGACCTCGCCTTTTCCCACCCCTTCTCTGCCTGCATTCCCACCCTTTCCCTGAAGTCCCCACCCCAACTCCCCCCCCTCCCCGCTCCCAGAGGGTGCATGAGGGATGTGGCGGGGGCTCACGGCAGGGAGTTGAGGTGCAGCAGGGGGTTGGGGTGCAGGCAGGGGGCTCAGGGTGCAGGAGGGGTGTGGGATGCAGCAGGGGGCTCAGGGCAGGGGGTTGGGGTGCAGAAGGGGGTTGAGGTTCAGGCAGGGGGCTCAGGGCAGGGAGTTGGGATGCAGCGGGCGTTGGGGTTCAGGCAGCGTGCTCAGGGCACAGACTGATTAGGGGATAATGGACATTTTTATAATCTTTCAACCAAACAAATCTAGCTACAGAATCTTCAGACAATGCCACTACAAAGAACTATAACAGAAATTAGCAGGGGTTTTCCCTCTTCAAAATATTTTAAAAGCAAAAGGTTGTAAATTGACCAACTGGTATACAGGCCAATCACACTGGATGAAATTTACTCATGGACGGAGGGTCAGTACGAGGCCTTCTTCATCACTGAAGCCCTACATAGTTACTGTGTGGAGGCTATGCTGGTGGAGTGGCTCTACACCCCTGTGTGTTATAGAAATGGTCTCCAGGCTGATCCCACATAGTTGGGCATGAAGGTGGAGTAACATAGGGTCTGCAGATCCAGTGGACACAGTAAACTCAGCAACAGTTACAGCGGAAGTGCAATGGCTATTATGGCTCATGGCTAGAAATCTCTGGCAGGCAGGTTTCTGCAGCAACCCTAGCCCTGGGTTGCAGTACAGAGTTGTATTTTATCCCTCCCAACACACCCATACAGAGCCTGAACCAGCTTTGTGAGTGGAATGGATCTCACCCAGTTATAATTGCTTGCGGGCAGTCTACATATTTGTGGCTAATTTTTATTAATGCTGTGAAATATAAAGAAAATGGGAATCTAATCTCTGCTACAGAAAGTGGCCCCAAAATTAAATGGTTAGAGCGATCACATAACTAATTCTATATTTGAAACCATTTTCCTTTCCCTTCCACCCAAAAAAGCCTCCACAAAACAAAACACTCATCCAAAAGCACAAATCACAACCACAGCAACAAACAAGTTATGGGTAAAACTTTGGAGCATGTTACAAATACATGGAATCCATGATAAATAAAACCTACGGCGTTTCTCAAGTATTTTACTTGATTTATAAAAATGGAATAAATGGAAAAATTTAAATTTAAACTTTTATGGGTTCTATCTTTAGCTACAACTATGGATGTAACTTCAGACAAATGAAGTGGAATAAGAGTTTTGAAACACGGCAACATTGGTGTTTTCTTTGGATGTAAAAAGAAGCTAGGAGAGATGACAAAGCAAATGGTTCAGTGAAAGTAGGGACAAAAGGCACTTTTCAGGCCACCTCACAAGCCAGGAAAAAAAACCCTCTCCATGATCTGTGACAAAAGATCATGTTAAGAATCAAAGGAAAAGTTTCCGTGTTGCAGAGAAGAAATTCATGGTAAAAATGCAGAGTTTACTGTCTGAGTAGCCTAAATAGAATTGGTAGATAGCAAAGCAAACCTAAGTCAGAAAATTCGTATCAAGAGCTGTGCTACACATCATTACTATCAACACCGAGAATGGCCCTTCTGAGAAATATAGTTTTAATTGGTTAATTAAAAATCCAAAACCAGTTCAAAAACTTACATTTTGTTCCCATTACACAATTTAAGGCTTTTTCAAATACTATTAAAACAATTAAAATTCCCACAAAGCTATCACTGGAATAACAGTTTCTAATAGAGCAAAAGAAAAGATTTTCAGTTAACTTACTGCATAATTTTAGGAGGTAGTAGTACATCTGATCTCTATCACACTCAAATAGTTTTTGAGTCATTTCCACCATATTTTCTAAAGTTTCCATCTGGGGGGAGGGGGGGGGGAGAACAAGAAAAAAGTTGCATAACATAAAATATCTGTATATCAGACTATGGCTTAATTTAATTTTTATATGTATAATCACATTTGCAGATCACAAATATGTATACACACACACGTTCTGTCCAAAAATTTGGAAATGTAAATATAAGACTGTATATAATTTTTCACTAAATATAAAGTATCAATTTACATCATTACTGTTTATGTAAATTGTGATATGCATGAAATACTTCAAAACTTATTTGTGTATTACCATTGAAGTATTAATCACAAACAGACAGGAAAACATCATGCAATAGATGTACCTGGTTAGTTGCAATACACTTCTCGGCAAACCACTGCAGCCTCCCAGAACGAGCTCTCAAGCCTGGTGTCTGTAAAATAGTATTTCCGCACAAACAAAAATGTCAGTTTACTTAGCCAAAGTATTTTCTTAAAATGTAAAAGTAATTATATGTTGTCATAATGAAGTATTTTATGGTTGATTCGAAGAAGACTTCTCACAATTCTAAACATTTATCCTAAGTGAGTTAAAAAATGCAAAGGTTGTATTGGCGACTCTGCAGAAACAATAACCATGTTTCATTCTAAATATATTGCAATTCAACAGTACTTTTGGACTGGAAATTGCTATGCTGTTTCTCTGATTGAACGGGATTTTTTTTTTTAAAGTCTCAGACATTAGTTGAGCCATTTGGGTAGGTAATAGTGAAAAAGTGACACGCATTTTGAAACAAGAATTTTTTTTAAAAAAAAAAAACTTCATCACATAGTTCAAGAATGGTTTGTTTCAAAGACCACAAGCGTGCCTTGATTTTTATTGTCAAGACCTTTTGATATTTGAAGAAATAAGGTTCATAATGTAAGTACAAGCAACTGAAAACTGAGCATGCAATACAACTTCCCTTTTCCTGCCATCATTTTCAACACACGCCCAAGGTGAATCTACAAACACACACAACTACAGACGACCAGAGCGCTATATATTCTGATAGAACATCACAAACATACCACCCTGCTGATTCCATTCCTTCCCATTACAAAATACTCATATTTTAGACTACAAATACACCCCAGTCATCTCTCTCACTCCTTCAGAAGAATGCCAAATGTTCACAAATTGTTGTCTTCATGAAATAGTCACCCAGAATAGTAGCAATTACTCACTAACTGAAACACCAGGACTGACTCTTTTTTCCAACTGCAGCATCTATTTACATCCCTACTCCATCAACATCTAGTACCAGAAATTTTCCTACTATATTCCACTGTTTTTAGTGCCAGCTTCTGTCCCAACTACAACACTCTCACCAGAAGACAAGCTTAATCCAGTGTACATTACAGCAGTTGCAGGCAGCAACCACTCTATTCAGGACACATATACACCATAGCATAAATTCCACTACAAATTCATCTTACAGCTATTTTTTCAGGCTCTCTACAGACTCAGAAAGAAGATACCACTGCATGTTTTCAGGATCCTCTTCAAAATCTTAAGGTCTAGATATACTGTTTAAAATAAAGTTGAGATTCTGCAATACTATTCTGTAATAAGGACTGAAGTCGGTGGGTATGGAATCACAGAATATCGGTGACTGAGGGTACAGTTAAGGTTGCAAAACAATTTACATTATAACTCTGCTTTCACTTCCTTATAATGTGATAACACTTCTCCCTTTTCAGGTGAGATTTTCTATACTTAGTCCACGTGGCTTCCTTGCTTGCTTGCTTTCTTTAAGTCTGAGTCAAATCTGTTCAATTATTTTGAGTTATGGGAATATAAAAAAAACTCCAACTAATTTTTTTGTTTTGTTATATTGCCCTTGTTTGGTTGGAAAAAAGTTGGTTTAAAAAGTAAGAAAGTGTTCAAAAACTGCATACCAAGAACATTCTGCTGAAGATTTGCTCAAATCTACATGTACACACTAAATCTGAAATACATGGTTCAAGGACAAAGTTCCACTGGTAAATTTCGTAAGCTCTGCAAGCTGTATAAGCTATGCAACAAACAGCTTACCAACTCCAAAAACCGAAGAGCTTTTGAATCTCTCTCTTCCTCATCCCCCTCCCCCCTTTTAAAGGCAAAGCAATTAAAGGGGAAAAAACGTATTAATGCAACATTAAGCTGCACACTTAAAACTGTAAGTAAGGAAATACAAAATTTAAGGTTCCAACAGCAGTGTTAATTCAGACATTACACATGTATTATTTTATGCATTTTTTTAGTTAATTACTTTAATACATTCCTTTTACAGTTGTAAAGTATAGATTATAAAATATTCATTTTGTGCAATACTGTGATAAATTATCACTTCATTAACCTTTACATTTCCTGACTCTGCTAAAAATCTAGCTGCTTAAGATTCTACAGTCTTATTATGGGTCATTTTGAACCAGAAATAGTTCAGAACAGAATCAAAGTAAGTTTAAAACAATTAAAGGGACATCATTAAGTGAAGAAAAAAATATCACATCTAAATCTGAAAATCGTGGACCTACTGTTTTCACACTGCAACAACTAATACTCCTGAGGGCATTCTGCGCCAAAAATAAAAAAAATTGTTCTACACAGAATATTTTAAAATTCTGCAAATTTTATTTGTCAAATAAATGTGGAGGCTCCAGCATAGCATTGGGGAGCACAGGCCACTGGCTGCACAGAGGTGGGAGATTATTGTGCAGCTCCTCCCAGGACACAGACTCAGCAGTGAGGCTGCACCCAACTCTGACAAGGCGCAAGGACCAGGCCTGTCCCAGAAACACCCCAAGGCCCTGCCGCACCATGCCAAGTGCACCAGGCATGGATAGGCAGGCTCAGCAAAGCAGGATCCAAGTGTGGAGGGGCTTAGTATGGGGGGATCCAGTTGTGGGTTGAGAGAGTTCTGTGTGGGGCAATCTGGGTGTGGGCAGCTCAGGGGGGGGATCCAGGTGCGATCAGCACAGGGGCTTGTTGGGGGATTCTGGATGCAATGGTAATGAGATTCTGCGGGGGGGGGGGAGGGGCAGGTGATCTGCGGGGGGGTGGGTATAGCTCATCAAGGGGTATGGGTGGGCAGAGTGAGGGGTCCAGATGCTGGGGGAGTGAGGCTCAATAGGGTGAGGATCCAGGTGTAGCTGGTTGGGGCTCAGTAGGGTGGAGATCCAGGTGCAGGTGGCTCATTGGGGTGGGTCCAAGTGCACGAGGAGCGGGGCTCATCGGGGGGGAGGGGGTTTTCTGGGTGCAGGAGGATGGTCTGGGTATGAGGGGGTCTGGATGCACGGGGGTTGGGTGGATGGGGGAGCAGCTCCCTGTACCTCCTGCACCTGAGAAGCGATGGGTGCAGGAAGCGCCGGGAGGAGTTTGCAGAGCTTCCTATAGCTTGGGGAGAAATCTGGAGGTAGGTCTCACCCAGCCCCGGATGCCGTGAAGGGAAAGAGGAAGTCCTGTCCTCCCCAGTCCACCCAAGACTAGCAGCTGAGCCTGGCACAGGGTAGGAACCACCAGCCAGGTCTTCCCCCATCTTGCCTGCTTTCCCTCTTTGCTGGCTGCCATGGTCACCCAAAACATACTTCTGGGGAGGGTCACATGACCGCTCGTGGCTTCCCTTTGCTTCCCCACTAGAAAGTCATTTTTCTGCAGGGAAGCAAAGAAATCTGCAGGGGAAATAAATTCTGTGCATGCACAGTGGTGCAGAATTCCCCTAGGAGTAAAACTAAGGAGTACAATATAGATTAGAGATAAAACATTTCTCTCGTCTCTCAATTTACTTAGTGCATTTCCAGCATTTAGTGGATAGTTAGATTAATTTTTTTCCTCAGTGCTCAGTCACCAGGCAGTCAAAGGGTGGGTAAAAACAGAATGATCCTCCACCGGAGGATGGGAAGCACTAATAGCTGCTGAGTGCGCCCTGACGGAGTTGAGAGCAAGTCCTGATGCCTTTAGATAGAGGAAATATCCAAGAACATTGGGATGCCAACAGCCTCGTTTCTGTTGGGCCCAGGATGTGAAATGTGCCCACTTAGCCCAGCAGGATCATCTTGTGGAGTCCTTCCTGCCAACGAACACTCTCATGCTAGCAGAGGTGTCCATCCAAAAACCAGTCTGTCAGGTGAAGCATCTATGGATCGGGGAGTCTGCCATTGTATTGTGTGAGCAGTTCCGGGAACATCAGGAGCAGGAATGGAAGATGTTTTGAAACGTGGAGAAGCAGAGGAAACCAGAATTGGCGAGGCCAGAATGGAGAGATCAGGATGACTGATCACCCTCTCCCATCAGAGTTTTTGAAGAATGGATGGCCCAAGTGGTAGGAGAGTTGACCCAGTCCAACTAGGTGATTACCAGCGCATCGCCCTGCAAATGGACAGAGTCCTCCCCTTGAGCAGTACTGAATGTACATGGCATTGGTGTGAGATGCAAAGAGGTCCTTGACTGGAGTTCCCCATTGACCAAAAACATCTGCAATTACCGTGTCATGCAGTTCCCATTCATGGTTGGTTGTCAAGTTCCTGCTGAGAGCATTGGCAATCACATTCTGCGTCCCTGGTAGGTAGGCCATTGACAAGAGGATACAGTGTACAATGCACCATTTCCAGAGGCACATGGCTTCCACACACAGCGCTGGGGAACTTGTGCCTGCTTGCTTGTTTATGTAGTAAACCATAGTGGTGTTGTCCGACATGATGAGAACATGATGAGAATGGATGGACTGGAAAAGCGTGCGGCATGCCTTGTGTACTGCTCAAAGTTCCAGGATGCTGATGTGCATCCTGGCTTCTCAAGTGGTCCAATTTCCTTGCATCATGCAATATCCCATATGTGCTCCACAGCCATCAATCTGTTAGGATAGACATGCTCGGTGAGGATGGGAGGAAGGGCATTCTGAAGCAGACTTGGAATGGGTCTTTCCACTAGCGGAGGGAAGTGATGATCTCTGGTGGGATGGTGAGAATGGTATCCATGGGTTGGTTGCAGCCATAGTTATAGGAAGCAGAAGCGCAGGCAAACAAACACTGTGACATACATACATGCTGCCCTGTGGCTGAGGAGTGAAAGAACAGTTCTGGCTGAGACTGAGGGGTTGGATGACACCGAAGAAAATCAGGTCCAGTAGACTCCGGGGTGTCTTTCAGCAGGTAAGCACATCTGGAGGCTGCACTGATGCATTTGCCGTTGAACTCCAGCGACCTTGTGGGGTAAAAAGTTGATTTTTCAACGTTCACTCACCCCTAGGGAAGAGAGGAGTAAAAGGAGCTGGGATATTGATTCTTGAGCTTCCTTTCTGGATTGCGCTGCCAGTAGCCAGTTGACCAAGTAAGGGTAGATGAGGACTCCTTGCTGTTGGAGGTAAGCTGCTATCATGGAAAAAAAAATTGTGAAGACTTGTGGAGCAGTGGTGAGTCCTGTATTGGAAATGTCGCAGAACCCACTTCTCCGTTATCGCGCTCCATGCTGGTAGAAAGTTTTATACAGCCTTCAAAGGGAGTGGTCAACAAGAGTATTGGGATGCACTCAGAAATAATGCTTACACAAAGACTAGGTGTGCTGTGTGGAGGGCTGCACTGGCGGATCAGGCAGACAAGACCTGTGGATCTTCGGGTGCTTCTGCGGAGATTCGTAGGCTCATTGGTGGTACAATTGGGGAGTTCAATAGCATTGTGTAGGTGGTGGATGGTAAAATGTTTCGTTTCGGTCCTGGATCATAAGGTGGATCTAGAGTCCTTCAGTGACTGTAAAAAATCATCCGTCTTCTGGATGAAGAGGTGTGATTCATCAAATAAGGGAGTTCCTCAGTTGTGCTCTGAAACTCTCTAAGGAAGCCTGAGGAATGTAACCAGGATTTCCTCTCATGATGATTCCAGTCCCCACTGTTTGCGTAATCAACTGCAGCCTGAAGTATGGTCCTGGAGACCAACTTGACCTCCTCCAAAATAGCCTGGAAGCGGGTACAATCTTTCTTAGATAGTTTATCTGCAAAACCCGCCATCTACCCATAGTTCAAAAAGTCATATTTGACCATCATTACTATGTAGTTCGAGATATGGAACTGGAGGCTGGCTGAGGAAAAGACCTTTCTATCCATCAGGTCTAACCTTTTGCCCTCCTTGTCAGAGGGGGTGGAGCATGGATGCTGCTGCCTGGCCATCTCCGTAGCAGACTGGATCATCAAGGAATTAGGCGGAGGGTGGGAGAACAGAAACTCAGATCCCTTGGGGTGGACACAGTACCTCTTTCCACTCCCTTTGGGGTAGGGATGCACATGGTTAAGATATGCCATATGGTGCATGCCGGTTGGAGAATGGCATGGTTGATCAGTAAGGCAACTCTGACCGGTACTGATTCATGCAAGATGTCAAGTAGATGGGTCCAACTGTCTTGCACCTCTTGGGTAGAGCAAGATGGTGCCGTCAAAACCCTCTGGTAAGCATACCGTTGGAACAGCATGCATAGTGTCTGAATCCTCAGACCCAGAGGAACTGGAGGCCTGTACAAACAATCAGTTGCACACGTATAAAATAGGAAATGACTGTCTAGGAAGGACTACTTCAGAAAGGGATCTGGGGGTCACAGTGGATCACAAGCTAAATATAAGTCAACAGTGTAACACTTGCAAAAAGTAAGAAAAACTTCCTAACTGTCAGGGTGGTTAAGTACTGGAATAAACTGCCCAAGGTGGTTTTGGAATCTCCATCATTGGAGATTTTTCAGAGCAGGCTAGACAAACACCTGTCAGGGATGGTTTAGATCAGGCAACCTTTCAGAAGTGGTGTGCCGAGTCTTCATTTATTCACTCTAATTTAAGGTTTTGCGTGCCGGTAATACATTTTAACATTTTTAGAAGGTCTCTTTATATAAGTCTATAATACATAATTAAACTATTGTTGTATGTAAAGTAAATAAGTCTTTTAGAATGTTTAAGAAGCTTCATTTAAAATTAAATTAAAATGCAGAGCCCCACGGATCGGTGGCCAGGACCAGGGCAGTGAGAGTGCCACTGAAAATCAGTTTGTGTGCCGCCTTTGGCACGTGTGCCATAGGTTGCCTACCACTGGTCTAGATAATACTTAGTCCTGCCATGAGTGCAGGGGACTGGACTAGATGACCTTTTGAAGTTCCTTCCGGTCCTACCATTCTATGATTCTTCTTGCTTTTGTGAGCCTTGGAACATGCCCCCCCTCCATGGCCAGAACTCGTAAATGGTGCCGCCTCTTTCCTGAATCTGAAGGAAGACGTACTGCTATTCTTATGCGCATGCTTCCATGTTTCATGGCTAGGCCCCAGCGTGGGGTCCATCGCGCTGGTTCTGGCAGGTCTGGAATGGGACACTGTGGTAGGAGGTGCACTCCTGGACTGCTCTGGCTCATGAACTCCCCCCTCCCCCCAATTCCCCAGCCAGGATCAGACTGTGGCCCCATGGGAACCTCCACAAGGTACTTCTTAAGGATTAGGGCCCAACCTTCCCAGGTAAGGAGAGATACTGCACCTGGATGTGATGTGGGCTCCCCCCAAAGCAGTACAGACAGTGTTGGTGTTCTTAGCTGAGCAAAACCAAACAAGGGCAGGAAGTGCAGACCTTGAATCCTGGTGTCTTTGGCATAATCCAGTACCCAGACATGGGTGCTGGGGGACAAGGGGGTGGCAGGAAACCACCAAAGCAGCATTCCAAAGTCCTTAATCCTACAAAAATTACTGTGAACATTAAAACTACTACCACCAAAAAAATCAGTAAAACCTGAGCTAGATACTAGAATAAAAACAGTTTTGCTGGAAAGTGCACCATGAAGGATGAGAGAGAAGGCAGAAGCTCCAACTTTGACCATGTAGCAGTGAGAAGGAATTGAAGATGAGCTCAGTCCGCCCCACCCTTTATCGCCTCAGGTAAAACCATGAGGCAATACAAGGGCGCATGCACGGATCAACAGATGCTACTACTTCGAAAAGCTCCGGCTCCAGGTGCATAACCCTCAGTGGAATACAACAGGGACCACCACTTGAAGAACAGGAAGTGTGCTCAATCTAGACTCTGGATGATATACAGGGGAGATGCCTAGGCCAAGTGTGGCCCCACTGCCTTCTCCATAAGGCATTTTCTAAGACGGAGTTCCCTCACCTCACAGGTATAGCTAGGAAAACATGGCATACATTACACCTAGCGGCAACATGTGCCTCCTTGAGACTGTACAAACAGCACTGGTGATCGCCACTGACCAAGAAGGAATGGGGCAGGACACACAACTGTTGAAGGCTGGAGTTCGAGGTAACCTGTAATAGGTTATTTTGGGGGAGGAGGGGTCTCTGAGGGGAAGAATATATTCTACTAGAAAACTTTGCTAAAAAGCTAAAAAAACTAAACTACAAAGAACTACGTACAAAAGGCACTAAAGGGAAATTTTGAAATAGTTACAGATTCAAGAAATCAAAGAAAAGCTCTGGACACTGGAAGTTCCGACCCAAGCCATGCAGCTGTAAGGAATTGGAGAAGCAGTTGTCTGCTCCACTCTTTATGCCGTCAGTTGGAAGCCTGAGGAAGGCAAGGGCACAAGAGCAGACCCAACGAACACTGCTTGCAAAAATTCTCTGACTCCTGCCACGTTCACACCCCCCCACCGCAATACACATAGGGATCAGCACTCAAAGAAGAATGGCCACTTACTTAGGCATCAGTGGCATCTTGGGTATAAAGGGGATTAAATTATTGACAAATTTGGAGTTAGGAAGGAATTCCCCCCTTACCTTCAAGCTTCTGTAAAGTATGACTCTTTAGTGCTCAACTTTGCAATCTTAACGCTCTTTTAACACAGACTGTTTGTGTGTAATTTCCTAGGGCTTTTTTTTTTTAAGCAAAAAAAATAAAAAAAACAACAACTGAAATTTCATCATGTGGCATCATATTGACACCTGCAAGGTTTATCAGCAGGGATGGAACTTTTAGATCCACCACAAAGACCTCTGCCACTTGACTTAATGAAATAATTGATGGCAGGAGAAGGTTGTTATCTTTTATGAGGAACAAGCATTAAGGGGGATGGGCCACTTAGCCAGTGGGTATGTCACAGATATTTGCTTACAGTAGAGGAATGGTCAGAGAGATTCAGGAACCTTGGGTTCTATTTCTGCTCAGATGGGGGGTGTTCTCAAGTGGGCACAGATTTCTGCCCACTTCCTCCAAGCTTGACCCCTTCTGCCCCATAATCTCCAACATGTCCCAGTCCCAATTTCCTTGCTCAGCCATTCCCAGTCCCCATCCCACCCCCTGGCTCCTCATCCAACCGGTCTCTCTCTCTTCCACATTGGGTGGAAGGGGCAGGCAGTGGAGACCATTTTCCTTGCTCCCAGTGACTCCTAATCCCAATCTCCTTTACTGGGCTCTTCATCCAATCTCAGTGTTCTGTTTCCCCACCCCAATAGCTCCGTCCCAGTCTCTATTCCCAGCCAGTTTCAATTCTTCCCCTGCACCTCAGTTCATCATCAGATCTGTCTCCTCTCTCAACTTCTTTTCCCCACCCCAATGGTTCACAATCCTAATCTCCTTGCCTAGTCAATCCCAGTCTCCCACACCAGTCCTAGTTTCCTTCGGCCCTTCTTCCTTCAGTCTCCTCCCTCCCATACTCTTTGTCCCTATTTCCCCATCCCTACCTGACTCCTTGCCCCCTCCACATTTGAATCAGGCAGATTCCTCCTCCTGGGCCCAGCTGGAGGCCATTGAGGTTACAGGAGAGAGATTCTCTTTGCTCTCAGTTCAGGGGCACAGCCCCAGTTCAGCCTGCAGCAGCCCAGAGCTGCAACTGCAGGGAATGTCCCATTCAGCCTCTAGATGGAACATGCTATATGTGGACAGATTCTTCACAGAGTTTAGCAGCTAAAATCTAGGAAGTCTTTACTGAGAATGCGCAAACTGTGATTTTTCAAAGATTTGTAATTTGGCCCAATTTGGGCAGATTTTAACAACGACAAAAGGCACATCATGATTAAAAGGCCAACCGTCTGACACATGTAAAGTTCTTACTCCATTGTACAGGGGCTCAAGTACTGTTCAGAGAAGACAATTGGTAAAAAAAATTTCCAACCAAAAATGTTTGGCAAATTTATGAACAACTGAAAAAAGGTCTAACAATGGGGTCTGAGGCAACTTTAACAACAGGCAGTGCTTCCAGCCCCGCCAATAATGCAAACTGTTTAATGTGACTATTCACAAGGATGAATTAAAAACCAGTTGCTTAACAGAGGTAGTCTTCCAAAAGAGATAAAGCACTATTGTTCTCAAGATGTTTGGTGATACTGTAGGATGGTCTCAAGGCAGGAGGTTACGCAAAAACAGGTCTCTTGTATAGGTTTCAATGTACCTAGTGCAGGTGTACACAATAAAACTATGTTGTAACAGGAACAATTATTGGGATTTATATGCCTCTGTTCATATATGCCTTTGTTTCATGCAAAATACACTGAAAACTGAATCAATAAGAATTAACATCTTATACAACAAGCTCTTGAAAATTAAAAAGAAAAAAGTATGTTACTTTCATCTGTAGTTAATCCTCTTTGTGACATGGCAAAATGCAAATGCTGCATTCACTTACAACTTCGAATATCATTGCTGATCTCAACACCAATGATCTAAATGCTCCAAAGCTGCAAACTTTATATAGTAAATCCTTTCCTGTTCAGCAATGATTGATGTGCCTGTCACTACAAGGACAGCTGAGTTATACCACAGATATTCTTATGTTTCATTTTGAAATTGAGAAGTGTTTTCACATACAGAAGGTCTCAATCATCAAAAGAACATCTAGGTCAGATTAACGAAATCTCTAGGGCTTGCACGATAGTCCATATTTGTGGCTTATCTCTTATCATCTTACTGAATTTTAAACCGTGTATCTAGAAGGAAACATTCTACAATTCAGCAAACTAAAACACAGAATCCTAGTGCAGAAACCTAGTACTAAGTTTATTAAAATACCCATTACGCTGAATAGCTATCCCCATTCCCAGGTACAATACTCAACAGGTCACCATTAATTCTCTTGTAATTTACAGTACACACACAAAAATAAAGACATCTATAAGAGATTATGCTATCTTTGGTTTCATATTATATTTTTTCTGGCTAAGAATATCACCTTTTATTTTGCTCTTTGTTCTTTTAAGAAATGTTCTGCATTAAAGAGGGTCAGTGTCAAGCAACTTACACCCCAAATATTCATAATTCTAATAGAGCCATTTTCCTGAAATTTTACTGTTGGAAATCCAAGCAATAGTAAAAATAATTCAATTTACTCCTGACTTTTCAGTGTAGAAAAAAGTGAATGCACTATGTTAGCAGGACATGTTATTTCTCATTAGCCCCATATTTTTAAAAAGCTTTTTAAGGCTAGGCTATGTGCTTTTGTATATCCTCACTCCTGTTTTACATGCTGGGAGTGGAAAAGGCTGTTTAGAAATAAGTTACCTGAAACCTAAACAACGAATTACTGAAATGCTATGGACATTCACTCACTAATTATGTGTATGTATGTAAAGAAAGATGACTTGAATGAGAAAGACTAGCAGAAGAAAATAAAAAGTTTCCTCAGGAGCATCTTCTGTATCATAGGTCAAATTCTGCTAAAGGTGCATTCAAAACATGGGAGTGATAGGTAGCAGCCATTGGAAACAGCCTTTAGATATCTGTTTTTCCTCACAAAATTAAAAAGTCCTTCAAAAAGATAATTCAGGCAATTCTTTCTCCAAGAGTTGCATTTTCTAGCTGGCTTAGCCTCCATGCATAATATGGTAAGAAGAAAATTGCCTATCTTATGAAATATTGGCCAGTCTGGAGAGAGGATCTTTTTATATAAATGAACAGGAGTTTCCTGGATTTCAGCAAGAGTAGGTTTTGACAAGATGGCGGTAGAGATACCCAAGTTCTGTCCACGCCAGGGATGGGCAAATGGCAGCCCACAGGCCGCATCCACCTACCATTTTATTTGGCCTGCCCATAAGCTGCAGGGGTGTAGCCATGGCTGGGCCTGAGTGGGCCACAGTCCACCCAATGACCACTCTGGCCCATCCAAATCTGGACAGCAGGCACAGTGCTTACAGCAAGGGGGATCGTGGCTAGTATGGCGCAGAGCATGGGATTGGTAGCAGGAGTCTAAGCACTGGGTCACACCACTGGCCCAAGCACCTCTTAGTCATTCATGCAGGGGAGGAGCTCGGTCCCAAGCCACCCAACTCTGGTTATTGCCTTCCCATTGGCTCCCATCTCCTACAGCCAATATAACTGTGGCCAGCCCAGCCCCTGAATGTAGGTGGGTCAGGGCACATCTCTGCCAATGAGGAGGCAGTAATTAGAGGTGGGAGGTGTAGCAGTGGAGCCCCTTCCCTCCTGGCATAACAGGGGGGAAGCTTGGCCAAATTTGAGAGGCACTGCAACCTGACACACAGGGTCCTGCTGCTCCTGGTCTCTGCCTTCACTCTGCTCCCCCAAGGGCACAGGTTTGGCCATGTAGGGAGCCCATGCATCAGGCCCCCCATCAGCAAAGGCTCAGTCTCCATCCCATGCCACCCAGCACTGGTTACTTCTTCCCAGTTGGTGGAGATGTGCCCTGTCCTCACCCACTGCTGGGAGGAGGGTGGGGCCTGGCCAGAACCTGATTGGCTCTCTGTCAGGGTTCCCTCCCCACTCTGAACTCTAGGGTTCAGACGGGGGGACCTGCATTAAAGACCCCCTAAGCTTATTTCTACCAGCTTAGGTTAAAAACTCCCCAAGGCACATTCTCCCTTGTACCTTGGATTAGGTAATGCTGCCACCACCAAGTGATTAGACAAAACTCAGGGAAAGGACCACTTGGAGTTCCTATTTTCCCCTAATATTTGCCCAAAAGATTTTACCCTGCTCTACTGAGGAATACATTGAGGGCTCTGCCAAAAGAGTTAAGTGAGTACATAACCAAGTGTTAACACTGAAACACAGAGCAGTGATGCCAAAAAGTTAATCTGTACTGCAACTGGGATGAACCATATTTAAGATATGCTAAGACAACTACCAGTATCTGAAACCATTCTGAAATTGGAAATAAAATTGTGGAAGAACAACTAGATCCAGAGAAGTCCAGTGAGGTAAGAGCACCTCATGAAGGGACAAGTCAACAAGAGCTTGTGACACTGGAAGTATTGGTGAATGACCGCACCTTTAAGCGGGGAGGAGGAGTGGGGAATTTGTCTGGTTGGTGAAATGAAGGAAACGGTGCTTTATGGTTGGGGGAGGGGGGAATGGGACTGCTGCAAAAGGGGACAAGGGGCCAGCCTGGCAATGCTGACTCATCCCCTGGGAACCGAGTGGGCGGAAGGGTTTAAAAGGGGTAACCCTGTGCATGACGCCCCCTTTTACACGGAGCAGACTGAGGCAGCACCTACCCTCCCTCCCCTTTAGGTGGTGAAAAACCAGGTTTGGCCAAGACCTGCTGTGGGTCTTGCACTAGCCGCTCCTTGTTATGGGGGGCTAGGAAGAAATTTCACCAAATTGGCCTAGGTGAAGTGGGTTTTTTTTTTTCTGCTTTCCTCACAACAGGTTCAGGAAGGGCTCTGTTCAAGCATGGCGTGAAGGCCAGTAGGCTCTTGCAACTCATTATGAATGTGGCGGATGTCCAGTGTAGGTAAACCATAGGGAAGGTATACCGGATAAATGGATTGGAAATGGATTTTAAAAAGGAGGTGTTTGCTAAAGGAATGGAACGGGTGGTGACGACTCCTATGATTAGTACGTCAGAGAGCCAACCCCCCTTTCTTATTGCCCACCTTAACCCTCCTACAAGGGCAGGGAAATGGGTGGGATGGTAAGGTACCAGCAATGGACTGGCTGAGGGGACCGGGATGGAAGCCCCAGGGGTAATTATGGAATAAACATGGGGTTACCTGCACTGTACGCTTTTATCCGCCGGGAAGTCCCAGACATCTAATAATAAAGTTGAGGTGTGATTAAATCCATATCAAATGTCTCCTGTCCTTCTGTCAGGATAGCTGGACAACTGAAGATTTTGGAAGTTAGGGGGACCAAAGAGGCTGCTAGCCAGAGGATGCAATGAGACCAATGAAACAGACAAAGTAGTTCTGTTGCTAGTAACAGCAAATTACGGTCAGACAAAAATAATCAACAAGAAATGCTGAGTTCACTTTAGTCACCCTGCTTTCAGAAAAGGGAGAGTAGTTTTCAAACCTTCAACTTTTTGATGATTCTTGACATCTTCAGTACAATGAATATATGGTGAGTCTATTCCACAACACTCAGCAATGGAACACTTTGCTGATTCCCCAACTTCTGAGGAAGTCCAGGGTGCCATCACCCAGACAAAAAAAATCACAAGGCACAGGCCCAGCCGGCATCCCAGCTGAGGTTTTTAAAGCTGGTGGAACAATGCTCCAGCACAAACTTTGTCAACTCCTTGACAAAATCTGGACCTGCAAAGAAATTCCCTGACTTTAAGAACGCGAACATTGTTACAATATTCAAGGAAGGGGATAGATCTTTGTGAGGGAACTACAGAGGTGCTGCTCTCCTTGCCATCGTAGGGAAGATCCTTGCCTGGATCCTCCCTGAATCACAGTGTGGTTTCAGGCCATCCCGAGGCACAACTGACATGATCTTTGTGGCATGGCAGATTCAGGAGAAGTGCAGAGAGCAACACCAGGAACTGTTTGTGGCATTCGTCAACCTAACCAAGCCCTTCGACTCTATCAATCATGATGCCCTATGGAAGGTGCTGTGTAGGTCTGGCTGTCCACAGAAATTAATTTCCATCATCAGACTACTCCATCATGGGATGACTGCCACCATTCCATGCAACGGCTCAGAGACCAAACCATTCATCATTTGCACTGGTGTCAAGCAGGACTGTGTCATGCCCCAACACTCTTCCCCTTTACCTTGCCATGATCCTGACTCTCATCCATGACCACCTTCCTGATGGAATTGGGATTGAGTATCATATGGTTGGCCAACTCCTCAATCTCCAACGTCTCCAAACAAAATCTAAGATCACGAGAATTGGCATCACTGTCCATTATGCAGATGACTGTGTCCTTGCTCACACAAAGGCTGACCTGCAAAGTATCCTAAATCTTTTTCCAGATGCCTATCACAGCCTGGGTCTCTCTCTCAACATTGGGAAACCAAGGTATAATACCAGCCATCACCTGCACAAACTACGGTACTCTCCGTACTCCGCAAATCACCATCAGCGGAGAACCCCTGGAAAATGTGGACCATTTTCCATGCCTTGGCAGCCGCCTCTCCCAAACAGCCAGCATTGACACAGAAATTGAATACAGGATTTGCTGTGCCAGCACGTCCTTTGGAAGACTATTCAAATGAATCATCAATGATAGGGATCTGTAAACAGGCACCAAGATCTTGGTTTACAAGGCTGCTGTCATCCCCACCATTCTCTATGGGTGTGAGACCTGGGTAACCTATAGACGACATCTCAAGCAGCTGGAATGTTTCCAACAGTGCTGCCTCAGAAGGATTCTCAGGATGAGTTGGGAAGACCAACACACTAACATCAGCATTCTCTCTACAGCCAACATCAGCAGTATAGAAGCACAGGTCATGAAACACCAACTCTGCTGGGCTGGCCACTGTGTACGTATGCCTGACACTTATCTCCCAAAGCAAGTACTCTTCTCTCAGTTAAGTCAGGGAAGAAGGGCTCGCAGAGGGCAATGGAAGCGCTCCAAAGACATACTGAAAGTACACCTTAAAAAGAGAGGCATCAACCCAACCAACTGGGAGGAATTGGCATGGAACAGAACACAGTGGCGCCACACCGTACACCAAGCCACAGCTCACTTTGAGGAGAACAGATGTGCTCATGAGTCAGAGAAGTGACAAAGGAGAAAAGAAAGGGCACAACAGTCCAGCCAACAACTATGTCTCCTCCAAGATTACACCTGTCACTTCTGTGAGAAAATCTGCAGGGCACGAATTGGGCTTCTCAGACACTTAGAAGCCCACCAATGAACTACCTTGGCAGACATCATCCTCGCGTCAAGGGATAGCCAAAGAAGACATTGTGAGCAGCAATCTAGGAGATTTTGGCATCTAGAATACTTATTTTGCATATCAGAAGTTGGCATACTGATTCAACAACATGAACAATTTTATACACCTTAAGAAGTCACACCTTAGGGGAAAAAAATCACTTGAGAGGGAGTAACGGAAAAAACAAATTAAGAAAGTACTGTAAAGTGAAAGAAAATATAACAAGTGTACTAATAACCATTCAAAATGAGAGAAAATGAGTTCTGATAATATCTTATCCTTGTAAACTAATACCAATCTACCAAACATACAAATGTGGGAATAACTGCTTCCCTATACATTACCCATAGGACACTACCACCACCACCACATGACACAAGTGAAACCTTATTCAAAATTAATGAAGAACTCCCTTTCAAGTAACTAATAATCTACAAGTTCAAGAGATACAGGAACCAACCCCTTCCAAGCATACTTAACAATAAAAAAGGGTGGGGGAAAGGGGAGAGAAACAACCTTGACCCTCAAGATTGTAGTTTTGTGCTAAGAGAGGAAGCAAACTTTTATGTTCAAATTTTATTGTTTCCACTATGTGCAATACCCAGTGTACTACAGTATATTATTAAAAAAACTACAGTCCAATATTATCTTACTCATTTTTGTATTAGCAGCAGCTAATTAAAAATTACTGGAGATTGCTATATTTGAAAGATATCAGTTTACTTTTTAAAAGTGACCAATATTACAACATGACAATAGTGTGTCCTGGCCTAGTAGGTAAGCGCGCGCGCGCACACACACACACACACACACACACTAAATATATTTAAGCAAGTACGCACACATTTTATTTTTGTTCCCACTGTCACACAAGCTGCAAGAATCTGCTCAGCAGGTCACAACATTAATCTAGGGAGCTAAATTTCTAATGCCAGATATAGAGAATCATTCTTGCACCATCTATATTAAAAAGGGCAAATTACACTGATACAAATCAAGTAACATCTTTCTCCAATACTTTTGTGTCCAACACAAAATTGAGTTTCATGTTGATTTTATAACGTAGATTCATACAAAAAGCAATCTGGATGAAAGAGGGTTGTAATCTCTCAATCTCAAACATAGAAATATTTTCAATGTTTTTATGGTAGATTAAAAATATCTAAAACCAGTAGCAATTGGTATCTTGAAGTCTGTTCACAATGTAAAGCATGTTACAATTCTGTGCTTTAATCAATTTACTACTACAATTTCACTAGGCATCTGTTGATACATCTATTCTGCATGCTAAACTTTTTTGATTGCGTACTAACCCAAAATAGTTCATTTGTTACATCTTGAATTTTGCCGGTTACTGCATTTTCAAGCATTTCTTCACGTCCTAGTACAACTTATGCACTGCAGAAAAAGCATCCATCCCCAAAATATGAAAAAATATTTTAGTTCATGAGATTTATCAAGGCCTGAAGATAAGTGTTCATACAATATAATTCAAGCTTGTTTAAAAAAAGATTTTAAAAAAAAGCTATGTATTATACATTGAAATTTTCAACAATAGAATCTCTTTTACTAGATGTTCCCTGTATCTCTACTAACAATGATTTTCTAAAAGGATGAGTTCCTGTCCCAAATTTTGATGTCTTTTCTTCCCGTTTTCTTGGTTTAATAGAAGATTATGAAAAAACAGTTACCTACCTTTTCCTAACTGTTGTTCTTCGAGATGTGTTGCTCATGTCCATTCCATTCTAGGTGTGTGCACGCCCACATCCATGGTTGTCAGAGATTTTTTGCCTTAGCAGTATCCATAGGGTCAACAGTGGCACCCCTTTGACTGCCATGCTCATGCGGCGGTATATCAGGCACCGCTGGGCCTATGCCCTTTCAGTTCATTCTTGCTGGCAACTCCTACAGAGGGATAAAAGGGTGGGTAATGGAATGCACATAAGCAACATCTTGAAGAACAAGTTACGAAAAGGTAGGTAACTGTTTTCTTCTGCGAGTGCTTGCTCATGTCGATTCCATTCTAAGTGACTCACAAGCAGTGTCAATAGAGCTGGCCTTGGAGTTCATGGACTTGTGGCGTGCAGCACTGCTCTGCCGAAATCAGCATCGTCCTGGGCCTGCTGGGTAAGTGCATAATGGGATGTAAACGTGTGCACAGACGACCAGGTAGCAACTCTACAGATCTCTTGGATCAGCACCTGAGCCAGGAAGGCTGCTGCTGACGCTTGCACTCTAGTTGAGTGTGCCTTGACTACTGCGGGTGGAGGCACTTTCGTCAGTTCATGGTAGTAGCAGATGCAGACCGTGATCCAGGACAAAATCCTCTGAGCAGACACTGGGAGACATTTCATCCTGTCTGCCATCCCAACAAACAGCTGCATTGACTTGCAAAACGGCTTTCTCCTGTCGACGTAGAAGGCTGATGCTCTCCTGATGTCCAGGGCGTGCAACCTGCAGATAAGTATATCTCCTGACCGGTATAAAACTGGGAAACTACCTTGGGCAGGAATGCTGGGTGCGGCAGCAGCAGGACTGTAGCCTTGCAGAATACTGTATAGAGCAGTTCTGAATTAAGCTTCCTGATCTCAGACACCCTGCAGGCAAATGTTACTGCAACCAGGAACGAAACCTTCCAGGAGAGAAGAGAGCAGGAACCCGGACATTCAAAGGGAGGCCCCATGAGCCTCAACAGCATGAGATTCAAGTCCCAGAGAGGGACAGGGTCCTGGATGTGAGGGTAGAGACACCCTAGACCTTTCAAAAACCGGGCTGTCATGTCATGAATGAAGACCGACTTGCCTTGGAATGGAGGGTGAGAGGACGTTGAACAAGGTGTCTTCCTGCTCGGCCATCTCCTCCACTTCTAGGCTCAAATTCTCAGCCACCTGCTGAAGCAGGGCCTGGTGTTCTTTAAAATCGTCCATCAGGCTGGCCCTTGAGGGTCCTGCAACCGCCTCATCCAGGGACAAAGATGATAACTTTACCACTGGGGGAAGCCCTGGAGCACTGTCGGGAAGGGAGGTTTAGGGGTGGGTACAGTCTCCTCTGCCTCGACCTCTGAGCGAGCCTCTGCTCTCTTGGTGCTGGGGGAGCTTGGGAAGGTGTTGGTGCCGTCAGGGGTTTGGGTCCCGTACTGCTCCTGGAGTTGGTGGTAGTACTTTTAAGAGGCTAAGGGCCCCCAACCAGAGAGGCATGCACATGTGGCTCCAGGTGGCCCGAACTGGGTCCCTTGCTCAATGACCCATGGCCCTTCTTGCCTGGAGCTGGGGATCCGTGCTGCCTAGTTTTCTTTTTGGGCACCAGCAACAGGGAGCCATGCCGGGTGGAGCCCAGTGCTGGGATGCACTGCACACCGAAGCTGAGGTACTAGGCGAGTCTTGGTGGGACGGCTCGGAAGCCTGGCGAAGGGCAGACTCCACGAGGAAAGCCTACAGATGAATATCTCACTCCTTCTGAGTCCTGGGCCAAAAGTTTTTACAAATATGGCACTTGTCTTTCACATGTGACTCCCTCAAGCACTTGAGGCAACTACTGTGGTGGTCACTTACAGGCATAGGCCTGTTACAGTCCGCGCAGGGCTTAAGCCCAAGAGACTGGGGCATGCCCCGCCTGGGGAGAAGTCCTTGCTGGTACTCTTCTAACTACACTTAACAACTACTAAACACTAACTACTATACACAAACTATTTACAAGGCCTTGAGGCTCAAAGTCAGTAGAAATGAAACCGCTAGCCCTTGCAATGCAAGGAAAGGTGCTCGACTAAACACCATGGGCAGTAAGAAGGAACTGAGAGGACACAGGGCTGGCAGCACCTGATACAGCGGCGTATGAGCATGACACTCAAAGGGGTGCCACTGCTGACCCTAAAGCAAAAACTCTCCAACAACCACGCATGTGGGCTTGCGCACACCTGGAATGGAATTGACATGAGCAAGCACTTGAAGATGAATGGTTAGTTTGGAGGCAGAAATATGCACTAGAAGTGGAACCTTTCACCTTTTTTATAAAAGAAATGGAGTTTTATTTTTAAGATACAGGAGGCCCCCAAGAAGCATTTGCTAGCTAAAAAAGTCAAACATTTCTTTGATAATTCCCCTCTGACTCTGCAAGCTAGTAAGAACAGCCAGTGATCTGATGGAGAAGTTAATTGAGCAATTCTACAAGGGTGCTGGTGGTCTAAAGCTTCTAAGTAGATAGTGCTAAGTTCTTCATAAGATCTCTTAAAGTTATCCATGTACTTGGTCAATGATTTCTCCAGGCTCCTTCTACTGCCAGAGAGGATTTTCTGGAGCATTAGGCAACAGAAGAATCCCACTGGGAATGGAAGTCTTCGTTTTTATCTTTTCTGTGGTAATGTAGAAACATGTAGAAATGTCAGGAACCAGAACAAGAGGGTGAAAGAAGATCCAAAAGTAGTCCAGGTATTATCCTTAATTAGCTTGAGTGAAGTATCTTTGACTCCTCTTAAGAAGGCAGAATTTAGCTGCAGAAATCAGTGATGTTTTGGAATAAAGTCCTTAAGATGTAACCAGCATCTCAAGTAGCAGTGTAGACAAGACCTAAGGAAGCAGAAGGTAAACCTCCCTGAAATGACTCATCTGAAGTGTGACTCATAACATTAAAGATATTTTCAAGTAAGAGAGTGGAGACTATTTTACTATCTACACTAGACAGACTAACACGGCTGCTACTCTGAAACCTACGACAATAGTGTTTTGTTTTTTTTTAAAGTACAAGTGGTTTCTTAGGTGATTCAGAAATGGAAATGGTATTATCGAATTGTTCTTTGGCCGCTATAAAAAGCCTGGCCCAAAGGAAATAAATTTGGGAATAAAGAAAAGATGTCTTCAAGGGCAATTTCCATTTTAGAGTCTTAGATCCTCCCTGGGTCTGAAGTTCTTCTGGTGTTAATGCAGCTCCACTTTAGCTGTAGTGTAGGCCTCAGAATTGTTGGTAACTGCTGCCACATAGCAAGAGATTTCACACCAGAGGAGCGAGAGAGAGTCAGACTAGGTTGTACAATCTCTCCTCCAAGGGAATATTTATTGGTTCTGACTTCAGATTTTTTAAATGCTGACTTTGGAAGAAGGGATAACTAAATTGAGGGAAACCAGAGCCAGGCACAGTTTGAGTGAGCACTAAGCATTCCTGCTGTTTTCCCTGTTCAAAGGAGAGAATGGCAGAGAATAGGAATCATGAGATAATCTACATCAAAACTCAAATTCTACAATTCCATTGGTCTTTTATGTCTCATCAAGTACGATACATGAAAACCCATCTTGTTAGTTAGATGCAAACTAGATCTTGAGAAACAAACTAGATTTCATGTAAACAATTCACATTGTTTTCATCTTCAAAAGAAGACTCACCAACACATTTACTACCATAAACCCAAGAACTAGAGGAATACAGATATTACAGAGAATATTTACAAGGTTTTTTTTAGATTATCTTTTTTTCTTCATAATTATCAAATGTGAAATGCTTGTGTGGGGTGATTGAAAGCATTTTATTTATTCAGTACCATTGGTGTGCATGGAGCTTTAAAGAAAAACAAAAGTTACCTACCTTTTCGTAACTGTTATTCTTCTAGATGTGTTGCTCATGTCCCTTCCATTTTAGGTGTTTGCGCGCCGACATGCACAGTTGGAGATTTCTGCCTTAGCGGTATCCTTGGGCTGGCTGTGGCACCCTCTGGAGTGGCACTTTCATGCAGCAGTATATCAGGCCCCACTGGCCCTATGCCCTCAATTCCTTCTTGCCGGCAACTCCAACAGAGGTGCAGGAGGACGAGCAATACATCTCTAAGAACATAGTTACGAAAAGGTAGGTAACTTCTTTCTTCTTCAAGTGCTTGCTCATGTCAATTCCATTTTAGGTGACTCACAAGCAGTATCTATGGAGGTGGGCTTAGAATTGACAGCTTAGAGGCTTGCAGTACTGCCCTACCAAAGCCAGCATCATCCGGGTCTGCTGGGTCAGTGCATAGTGGGACATAAAGATATGGATAGACGACCAGGTAGCCCCTCTATAGACGTCCTGGATAGACATTTGGGCCAGAAAGGCTGCCAAAGAGGTCTCCACTCTGGTTGAGTGGGCGGTCACCTCACCGAGCACTGCTGCTCCTGTGCATTTAGCCACGCAGTAGCCAAGCTATCAGATGTAGCACCACCAGGTTCGGGTGCAGAAGACTGCTGTGGTTCTGGGAAAACACGTCTGACCTGAGTGGCAGCTGGAATGGGGTCGCCACCCAGAGGTGCAACAAAGTGCTGAGCCAGTGTTGGCGTTGCCAAGCCAGCACTATGAGGATTACCTTCGCCCTATCCTGCTCCATCTTCATGAGGACCCTGGCAGCAATGGAACTGGAGGGAAGGTGTATATCACAGCCCCCGACCACGGGAGCAGAAAGACTTCCAACAGGGATCCTCTGTCCATGTCCACAATCAAGCAGAAAACGTGTCATTTTCTGTTCTGCCTAGAAGCAAACAGATCGACCCGAGGAGTTCCCACCTGTGGAAGATGGAACTGACCACCTCCAGATGAAGGGACCACTCATGGCGAGATGAGAATGTTCTGCTGAGGCAATCTGTCAAAGTGATCCTGGCTCCTGGGAGGTGAGCGGCAACAAGATTGATGTCATGCTGCAGGCAGAAATCCCAGAGCTGGAGTGCTTCCTGACAAAGGGCAGACAACCTGGCTCCCCTCTGCCGATTGATATAGAAAACTGTAGCCAGGTTGTCCATCAGGACCTGGACCACCATGCTTTGTATATGAGGTAGAAAGGCTGGGTCTAGTCGAACTGCCCTGAGTTTCCTGACCTTGATGTGCAGGGAACGATTGTGACTGGACCAACAACCTTGAGTGCTGAGATTGCCCAGTTGGGCTCCTCATCCTAGGTCCAAAGCATCAGAGACAAGGGTCATTGATGATGCTGGGCCTACAAAGGGAACTCCTTCCTGCACTGATGTGGGATCCCGCCACCAGATGAGACACCAGTACGCTGTCCGAAATCCTGACCACACTGTCCATGCTATGCCAGCTGGGAACATAGACAGACACCAGCCACACCTGTAGAGGTCTGAGGCGGAGCCGTGCATTCTGGACCATGTAAGTATATGCTACCATGTGATCCAACTGTCTCAGGCACGTGTGGGCAGTGGTGAGCAGGTGGGTTCACAGGCCCTGTCATAAATAGATAGTTAAGGGTTAAAGTCTCTTTTACCTGTAAAGGGTTAACAAGCTCAGTAACCTGATGAACACCTGACCAGAGGACCAATCGAGGGACAGGATAATTTCAAATCTCTGTGGAGGGAAGTCTTTGTCTGTGTTTCTTTGTTAGAAGGAGTTTCCAGCTGGGCTAAGTTGGAGGTAATAAAGTTTTCTAACAGGCTTTGTTAGAGAGAGATTTTCTTTTCTTTTTCTTTCTGGTTGCTTGAAAAAGCAGCTTGGGAGAACGGAGGTGTAAGGTTTTCTAGCAGGCTTGTTAGGAAGGACCCCCACTGAGAGGGCATTAGCAGATTGCTAGAGACAAGTTACCAAACCAGATTTTCTAGTTTCTTGTGAGCCAGCAAACAGTCAGTAAAACACCATTTGCAAATGAAAAGTTTTGTTTCTTTTTATTCAGTCGTGAATAGAAAGGGTAGGAATTTGTAAACCAAGCAACACAGTTCACTGACTGCAGAGGGGTGTGGCCAGCACCAGAAGGCACAAACATGAGTAGCAGTGACACAGTTGACAAACTGGAACTTGCTAGGATGCAGATAGAACTAATTAATGCAGAAATGGCCAGGGAGGAAGATGCCCACAAGAGAGAGATGGAGAAACAAAAAGCCAAAGAGGCTGACCACAAGAGAGAGCTGGAGAAGCAAGAGGCTGACCACAGGAGAGAGATGGAAAAGAAAGAGGCTGACCACAGGAGGACATTGGAGCTACAGAGGGAGGCCCACCAGCAGGCCCTGGAATTAGCAAGAGCTAACCCACATGTTCCAGCCAACCCTAACAATCCTCCAGGCACTGTTCCCCATCCCAAGAAATTTCCCACCTACATGGCAGGTGAGGACACTGAGGCCTTCTTGAAAAATTTTAAAAGGACCTGCCATGGGTACAGCATCCCTGAAGACCAGTACAAGGACTGGTCAGAAAAGTGGACTATTGCTGTCTATGACAATTATTCCATCCCCATGCTACTGGGGGAAGACTTGGCCAACCATGTGGAGCTGGCCAAGAGGGGGGGAGTGGTCACCCGCAGTCA
The DNA here is from genome assembly GCF_016161935.1 of Mauremys reevesii. Classification (NCBI taxonomy): domain Eukaryota; kingdom Metazoa; phylum Chordata; order Testudines; family Geoemydidae; genus Mauremys; species Mauremys reevesii. The sequence continues at coordinate 38,801,768 of NC_052625.1, forward strand.
GGCCAGACAAGCTTCCACTCCCATCCCTGTTCCTGAGCCATCCACCGGGGCCCCGTCTGTGTTACCAGAGACCCAGACAGAGGTGGTGGAACCGGATCCCATGCAAACAACTACAGCAGCCATAGTACATCCAGTTCCAGAACCGGAACTGGAAGAGCAACCAGCGGCAGAACCATTGCCAGCACTGACACCAGCGCTTGCAAACCCGTCGCCAACCCCATTGCCAGAGGGCGCCAGCGGGCCTGAACTGGCAGAAGCAGTAGACAACCCTACCCAAGAGGCTCAGTCAGAGCCTGAAATATCACCTAGTGCACCAGCGGAGAGCGGTTCACAGTCAATGGAAACAACTTCATCACCTACATTGCTTCCGGAGGGACCAAGCCCAAGTCCACAGTCTAAGGAGGAACTGGTGTCTCCAGCCTCAAGGGAACAGTTCCAGACTGAGCAGGAAGCCGATGACAGCCTTAAGAAAGCTTGGGCGGCGGCACGGAGCAACCCACCGCCTCTCAGCTCTTCTAATTGATCCCAGTTTGTTGTAGAACAAGGACTTTTATATAAGGAGATTCTTTCTGGTGGACACCAGGAAGGCCAGCATCCTCAAAAACAGTTGGTAGTTCCAACTAAGTACCAGGACAAGCTCTTAAGCTTGGCCCATGATCATCCCAGTGGTCATTCTGGGGTGAACAGAACGAAGGACAGGTTGGGGAAGTCCTTCCACTGGGAGGGGATGGGCAAAAACGTTGCCAAGTATGTCCGGTCAAATGGATAAAAAGTGTTCTTGAAACGTGAAAAATCTCGTTGTTTACATACTTAGTAGTATATGTAATAGTGCATGTGTTTTATTAATCTGTTTATTTTAAAGTTCTAGGAGGAAATCACCGCCAGTGTGTTTCCTCCACTGTCTGCGATTTGGGGGGCGTGTCATAAACAGATAGTTAAGGGTTAAAGTCTCTTTTACCTGTAAAGGGTTAACAAGCTCAGTAACCTGATGAACACCTGACCAGAGGAACAATCGAAGGACAGGATAATTTCAAATCTCTGTGGAGGGAAGTCTTTGTCTGTGTCCTTTGTTTTGGATTGAGTCTCTTTTTGGATTTAAGAGAGGCCAGTCATATCCTTCAAGTTCTCCAAGTTTCCTGAAATAGCCTCTTCTATTTAATATAGTGAGTATTAGTTAAAAAGGCGGATTAGTCTTTTGAGTTACTTTCTGTATTTGCAATTGTGTGTTTGCTGGATAAATTCTTTATTCCTGTTTGCTGTTACTTTGATTATTCTGAGGAGGAGGGAGGGGGAAGTCTCTCCAGGTTTATAAGTCAGACCCTGTGATATTTTCCATCCTGGTATTACAGAGATAACGTACTTTCTTTCTTTCTTTAATAAAATCTTTTCTTTTTTAGAACTTGATTGATTTCTTCCCTTGTTTGGATTTTCAGGGGAAGGGAAGGGGGAAAAGTGAATCCCTCTTTGTTTGATTCAAGGAGTTTGAATCCAGGTATCTCTCCTAAGTACTAGGAGAGGGGAGGAGGGAAATGGATTATTTCCCTTTGTGTTGAGATTCAAGTTGTTTGGATCTGTGTTCCCCAGGGGAAGTTTTTGGGGGAACAGGGAGTGTGTCAGACACTTAAAACTTGACTGGTGGCAGCGAGAACCAGATCTAAACTAGGATTTTATTTTAGAGGAGTCCATGCAGGTCCCCATCTTGTGAAACGCTAAAGTTCAAAGTGGGGAATAAACCTATGACAGGCCCAAGATGAGGTCCCCCGTGGCTTGGGACCGAGTCTTGGGGAGGAAGGCTCTGGCCTGAGTGGAGTCGAGAACCGCTCCGATGAATTCTATGCATTGTACTGGGGTTAAGGTTGACTTTCTTGTTTATTATTAGTCCCAGATCGTGACAGGTGGAACAGACCAGATGAAGATGCCTCCACACCTGATCTGGGAACCGGCCCCATACCAACCAGTCATCGAAGTAAGGGTCAATTTGGACTCCCTGACGTCGCAGTAAGTGGCCACTAGTGCTATACACTTTGTGCGCACTCTCAGGGTTGATGAGAGACCAAAGGACATTGCCGTGAACTGAAAGTGGCGCTGGCCCAACACGAAATGGAGGACATGCCAGTGCTCCGTAAAGATGGAAATATGGAAGTATGTGTCCTTCAAATCAAGAGCGGTATACCAGTCTCCTGGATCCATGGAGAGAATGATGGAGGCCAGGGACACCATGCGAAAAAGACGGTTACTCACCTTTGTAACTGTTGTTGTTCGAGATGTGTTGCTCATATCCATTCCAATTAGGTGTGCGCGCGCCGCGTGCACGTTCGTCGGAAGATTTTTACCCTAGCAACACTTGGTGGGTCGGCTGGGTGGCCCCCTAGAGTGGCGCCGCCATGGCGCCGAATATATACCCCTGCCAACCCAACGGCCCTTCAGTTCTTTCTTGCCGGCTACTCCAACAGAGGGGAAGGAGGGCGGGTTTGGTGATTCCCAAGCCTTACCTAGGCGGTGGGGTCGGAGTGAGATGTCGCAGAATGCAAAACTGCTGAGCCGAAGGCTGCATCATCTCTGGACTGTTGAACCAGTGCGTAGTGTGAGGCAAAGGTGCGTACTGAGGACCAGGTAGCTGCACGACATATCTCCTGGATGGGTACATGAGCCAGGAAGGCAGCAGATGAAGCCTGCGCCCTGGTAGAATGTGCAGTGAGGTGGCTCGACGGAACATGGGCCAAGTCATAGCAGGTGCGGATGCACGACGTAACCCAAGATGAAATCCTCTGGGAGGAGATAGGTAGGCCCTTCATCCGGTCTGCCACAGCGACGAAAAGTTGGGGCGTTTTGCGAAAGGGCTTTGTCCGCTCGATATAAAACGCGAGCGCCCTACGTACGTCTAGGGAGTGTAATTGTTGCTCCCGTCGTGACGAGTGTGGCTTCGGGAAGAAGACCGGAAGGAAGATATCCTGGTTGATATGAAAGGCCGATACCACTTTCGGGAGGAAGGCCGGATGTGGTCGCAACTGCATCTTGTCCTTGTGGAACACCGTATACGGTGGGTCCACCATGAGGGCCCGAAGTTCGGAGACTCGTCTGGCCGATGTAATGGCTACGAGGAAAGCTGTCTTCCAGGACAGATATAGGAGCGAGCAGGTTGCTAGCGGCTCGAATAGGGCAGACATAAGTCTAGTTAGAACCAGGTTGAGGTCCCAGGTTGGGGCGGGGCGGCGTACTTGGGGGTATAAGCGTTCCAAGCCCTTGAGGAACCTAGAAGCCATAGGGTGAGAGAACACAGAGCGGCCACTTTCCCCTGGATGGAAGGTGGAGATGGCTGCCAAGTGCACCCTCAATGAAGATACCGCTAGGCCCTGCTGTTTGAGAGACCACAGGTAGTCCAATATGGTAGGGATTGAGACCTCGGTAGGAGTAACACTATGCCTTTTGCACCAGCAAGAGAAATGCTTCCACTTGGCCGAATATGTTAACCGAGTGGAGGGTTTCCTACTACCCAGGAGTACTTGCTGTACCGAGGTAGAGCAACGTAACTTGGACTGGCTCAACCACGCAGCAGCCATGCCGTGAGGTGAAGGGACTGCAGGTCTGGGTGGTGAAGTCTGCCGTGGTCCTGAGTTATGAGGTCTGGGTGAAGAGGCAGGGGAATCGGGTTGGCTATCGACAGGTTGAGCAACATGGTGTACCAGTGCTGCCTGGGCCACGCTGGAGCGATCATGATCAAGCGGGATCTGTCCCTGCAGATCTTTAGCAGGACCCTGTGGACCAGCAGGAATGGTGGAAAGGCGTAAAGCAGTTGGCTCGTCCACGGCATCAGAAAAGCGTCCGAGATCGAGCCCGGAGAGAGAGGCCTTGGAAGGAGCAGAACGTCTGGCATTTCCTGTTCTCGCGGGAAGCGAAGAGGTCTATGCGGGGAAAGCCCCACTTCCGGAAAACAGAATGGATAACGTCTGGACGAATCGACCACTTGTGAGACAGGAAGGATCTGCTGAGTCGATCTGCCAGAGTGTTCTGCACCCCTGGGAGAAAGGATGCTACCAGGTCTATCGATTGGGCTTTGCAGCCTAGGGTCAGTCTTTTCAGAAACCAGGCCTTTACCGTCAAAGGGCAAGTACTGTATGGTATGCTGTAGTTCCAGCGGGAGGCCTGACACCTGAAGCCATGAAATGCGTCTCATGGCAACACCCGAGGCCAGAGTCCTCGCTGCGGAGTCGGCTGCATCCAACAAGGCCTGGAGGAAAGTTCTCGCCACTTTCTTCCCTTCCTCCAAGAAGACAGCAAACTCTTGACGGGAGTCTTGAGGGACTAGCTCCGTAAATTTACCTACCGCCACCCAGGGGTTATAATTGTAGCCGCTAAGCAGGGCTTGTTGGTTTGCTACCCGGAGTTGTAGGGCCCCTGCCGAGTACACCTTACGGCCCAGTAAGTCCATTCACCTAGCCTCCTTCGATTTTGGAGCTGGCGCCTGCTGGCCATGGCGTTCCCTCTCATTGACAGACTGGACGATGAGGGAGCAGGGAGGAGGATGCACATGCAAGTATTCGTACCCCTTGGAGGGCACCATGTACTTGCGCTCAACTCCCCTGGCAGCAGGCGGGATAGAGGCTGGAGACTGCCAGATGGTATCAGCATTGGCTTGGATCGTCCGGATAAATGGTAGGGCCACTCTTGTGGGGGCATCAGCCGACAGAATATCTACTACTGGGTCCTCTATCTCCGGGACTTCCTCCACCTGGAGGTTCATACTGAGTGCCACCCATCTCAGGAGGTCCTGATGGGCTCTCAGGTCGATTGGAGGAGGGCCTGAGGAGGATGTTCCTGCCACTGCCTCATCTGGAGAGGAGGAAGAGGAAAGGCCGGGGACGAGCAGGTCCTGTGTGGACTCTTGTTCTTGGACAACCTCCTGCTCCAGTGGGATCTGGGAGTCCGGTGGCTGAACTGGGGCTTCCTCCGTACCAGTCAGAGGGGGACACCTAACGGTCGCCTCTGGCACCCGGTGCTCTGATGGGACAGAGCGAGACGGAACTACAGGTACACCTTGGGCCTGGTGGTACGCCCAAGGTGTCCAGAATGACCACTGATGGGGGCCTTGGTCTTGGGTCTCCTGGAATACTCTGGTGGGCACATCGGAATCACAGTCCTGTGCATAGGAACTGTCCGCATGAGACGACACCGATGTGTGCCAGGATGGCAATGGAGGGGCTGAAAAGCCCTGGGCAGAGTCTCCCTCTCTGACTGATCTCGCTCTACTCGGCACCGGGGATCGGTACTGGGAGCCATACCGGTATCGGGAATGAGATCGGGACCTGCGACCGGAGCAGTGCCTGGAGGTCGACCGAGATCTCGAGGCTCGACGTCGGGAGCGGCTGCGAGAGTCACAGTGCTTGGAGCAGTGCCGGGAGCCGGATCTTTACCAAGAGTACTGGGCCAGCGAATGGGACGATGATCAGTGCTGCGAGTGCGACCGGTACTGATAAGGAGAACGGTGCCGGGACTGCGAGTGGCGTCGGGACCGGGAGCGGCGACGGGACCGAGAATGTCTGCGGGACCGTGATCGTGAGCGGTGCCGCTCTGCGGCGCTGACAGAGGGTGGTCTGATCAGGGCAGGCTTGCTGATAGACTGTATGACCCGCACCGGCGGTGCCGGGGGTTGAGGCAGCGCAGACTCTATCATTGCAATCAGCTCCCTCGCCATGGAAAATGTCTCCGGCGTGGAGGGAATAGTAAGCTCAACCACGGCTCGCGCCGGGGAGCTTTCAGGCACCGGACTCGACGGCCCTTGCGGGACTGGAATCGATGGTGCCAACGTTGTCGGTGCCACGGCAGGTGTCGGTGCCAGGCGGTCCGACTTAGTTGAGTGCTCTGGCTGCGGTGCAGGTGGCACGGAAGCAGCAGGAGTCTTATGCCTCTTCACCCTTGGGGAGAGGGAGCGGTGCCAAAGAGACATCGGTGCCGGCGACGGTCGGTGCCGAGAGGCCTTGGCAGTACCGGTGCGATCCGGTGCCAAGGAAGCGCTTCTGCTTGTAGACTGTCCAGCGCTTGGTGCCGAGGGCGGAGGAGTAAGAGCTGCCTCCATCAGAAGCTGTTTGAGACGAAAGTCCCGCTCCTTTTTCGTCCTCGTCTTAAAGGCCTTGCAAATGCGGCACTTATTTGCGAGGTCAGATTCCCCGAGGCACTTAAGACAGGAGTCGTGGGGATCTCCTGTTGGCATCGGCTTATGGCAGGCTGAGCACGGTTTGAGCACGGACAAAACTGTATCTTTTTAGAAAATGCTTTGCACTTTTGTAGAAAAGCAGTAGTCCTAAATGTAGTGAGCATTTGATGCTTGAGCATGGCATGGGCCCCGGCACTGGGAAGGCGCTAATCCCCGAAGCCCCTCTTAACTATGTTATTAACGAATAAAATTAACTACAACTATAGAAATTCGAACTATATACACAAGAATTAACGAGAGAACCACGAGTAGCTAGGGAAGTGGAGATCAGCTAAGCCGTGCTCCATAGTTCCAACGACCGACACGGGCGGTAAGAAGGAACTGAAGGGCTGTTGGGTCGGCAGGGGTATATATTTGGCGCCATGGCGGCGCCACTCTAGGGGGCGACCTAGCCGACCCACCGAGTGTTGCTAGGATAAAAATCTTCCGATGAACATGCACGCAGCGCGCGCACACCTAATTGGAATCGATATGAGCAAGCACTCAAAGAAGAACTTCAACTTCTTGAGAGACTTGTTGAGGTGATGCAGGTCTAGGATAGGTCTGAGGCCCCCTTTTGCCTTTGGAATTAGGAAGTGGTGGGAGTAGAATCTTCTTCCTTTCATGTTCTGAGGAACTTCTTTCACTGCTCTCAGGCGCAGGAGGTTTTAAGATGTCCTGAACAAGGAAATGCTTGTGAGAAAGGATCCTGAAGGGGGGTGGGAGAGTTGGTAGGCTATAAATTGCAGGGTGTAGTCTGAAGAAACTGTATCAAGCACTCAGTGGTCTGATGTGATACGGGACCAGGCTGACTGGAAAGTGGAGGTGATAGAGAAAGAACAGGGATGGATCTGGTGAATTGACTGGACCGTTGTCCTTGGGCATAACCTAAAAATGGCTGCTTCTGGCTTCCCTGATTTCTGGGAGGGTCAGGCTGAGTTGCTGGGCAGAAAGATAATGGATAGCATCTCTTAGGCCCCTTCTCCTTGTTCTTCCTCCTGTAGGAGCCAAATCTGGGAGCCCCCCAGGACCTCAACTGCGGTGGAGGAGGAAGAGGCGGAGGACAGAATGGCTTCCTGGACTGCTGAGAAGTGTGCAGCCGCCAGGAGCAGAGGGTGGTTAGGGAGTCCTTAAGCCCATGGAGCCTCGAATCATCTAGCTTGGAAAAGAGAGTCCTATACCCTCAAAGGGGAGGTCCTGGATCATGGCCTGCATCTCTGCGGACAGTTCAGAGGCCTGCAACCATGAGCTGCACCTCATGACCACTGCTGATGCAACCATCCTGGCAGCTGAGTCCGTGGTGTCCCAGACCATCTGGAGGACTCCCTTGGCCACTGCCATGCCTTTGCTCACTAACACAGTGAATTCTTGTGCACGATCCTGAGGAAAGGCCTCCATGAACATATTGAGGGAGTCCCACAGGTTGAAATTATAACATCCCAGCAGGACCTGGTGATTAGACACCCTGAACTGTAAGCTGGCTGTTGAGTAAACTTTCCTGCCAAACAAGTCCAGTCTTTTGGTGTCCTTATTTTTCGGTGTCCTGCTCGTTTACCGTGGACTCAATCAGTTATGCCGCAGGGGGATGAGTGTACAAATACTCAAAGTCTCGGAGGAGGGGGATTGCCACAATGATTTGGCTATTTTGAGGACCCTAGGGTGGACAGGTAATGCCACCCGTGCTGGGGTGGTGACCAAGATGACACCGAAGAAGTCGTCAGCCTCCTCGGCGACCTCCTCAATTTGTAGGCCAAGGTTTTCAGCCACCCATTTAAGGAGGATCTGATGCTCCTTAAAGTCATCTGGGGGACTGCTACAGTGGGATGGCTTGGCTACTGCATTTTCTGGGGACGACTGCAGCACCTATGGGACGTTGTTGTCCTCTTCCTCGTCAGGAAAGGACTCCCTCTGTTTGCTCACCCTGGTGGGTGATTGGCAGGTTGACTGTGAATAGTGTTGCCTGCCCAAGGAATGGTACCAGGGCGAACGAGACCCATGGCGAGATCCTGAACGACTCTTCCCGGATGGCGACCTACACTGAGGAGTAGGCGACCTGGCAAGGGTGACCAGCGCTTGGGTAACCTATGGCTGGATGTTCACCAGTATCGGAAACACCACCTCGAGTCTCGAGTCCCACGCCTAGTACATGGATCTCATTGGGGACCTAAGCCTTCTGGTCGGAGAGATGGGGTGTGGTGCCAGGGGCTCGTGTCACAGCGATGGAGACCTGCGTCTGCAGTCTGGCAACCAGGGGTGTTCCGTCAGTCCATTCTGCTGCACCCCGGTGGGCTTGCCGTTTGGTGCCGGGGCTGGAGCTGCTTTGGTCACCTGACGCGGCAGCTGCAGAGCCAGTTGGCCTTGCTCTTTAGCTGCTGGGACTGCTTCAAGCACTGAAGGCCCCACGATAGGCTGGGAGCCCCTGCCACTGCCCAGGGTGGCAGGTTGGTCCCTACCTGGGCTGGTGGGGGTCTGACCTCAGCAGTACTCCTGTGAAGCCCCGAAGTGGGCCCACGGCCTGACACAGGTCTTTTACCTGTCGCCCCTCTGTTCTTTGGTGCCAAGGGACTCCACTTCTGCTGCTGCTTCCTTGGCACTGGCGAAAGGGAGCGGTGCCAGGGGGATGGAGAAAAGAAGAGGGGGAGAAGGAGGGACAAAAGAATAGGAGGCAACAATATTGAAGAAATATAAAAATATTAGGGATGTTATTATTAAACAATCATAGAATACAATATAATTTAAATATTATTGGATGTTTTCTACATTTTCAAATATATTGATTTCAATTACTACACAGAATACAAAGTGTACAGTGCTCACTTTATATTTATTTTTGATTAAAAATATTTTCACTATAAAAAACACAAGAAATAGTATTTTTTCACTTCACCTAATACAAGTACTGTAATGCAATCTCTATCATGAAAGTTGAACTTACAAATGTAGAATTATGTACAAAAAACCTGCATTCAAAAATAAAACAATATAAAACTTTAGAGCCTACAAGTTCACTCAGCCCTATTCCTTGTTCAGCCAATTGCTTAGACAAACAAATTTGTTTACATTTGCAGGAGATAATGCTGCCTGAAAGTGAGATCTGGCATTTGCATGGCACGGTTGTAGCCAGAGTTGCAAGATATTTACATGCCAGATGCACTAAAGATTCATATGTCCCTTCATGCTTCAACCACCATTCCAGAGGACGTGTCCACGCTGATGACAGGTTCTGCTTGATAAAAACCCAAAGCAGTGCAGACCAACACACTTTCATTTTCATCATCATGAGTCAGAGGACACCAGCAGAAGGTTGATTTTCTTTTTTGGTGGTTCAGGTTCTGTAGTTTCTGCATCGGAGTGTTGCTCTTTTAAGACTTCTGAAAGCATGCTCCACACATCGTCCCTCTCATATTCTGGAAGGCACTTCAGATTCTTAAACCTTGGGTTGAGTGCCATGCATCTGAACAAGTGGGTTTTTTACACAAAAGCTTATGCCCAAATAAATCTTTAAGGTGCCACCGGACTCCTCATTGTTTTTGTAGCTATCTTTAGAAATCTCACATTGGTACCTTATTTGCATTTTGTGAAATCTGTTCTTAAAATGAACAACATGTGCTGAATCATCATCCAAGACTATTATAACATGAAATATATGACAGAATGCGGGGAAAATAGAGCCAGAGACGTACAATTCTCCCCCGAAGAGTTCAGTCACAACTTTAATTAATGGATTTTTTTTTTTAAATGAGCATCATCAGCCTGGAAGCATGTCCTCTGGAATGGTGGCCTAAGCATGAAGGGCCATACGAATGTTAGCATATCTTGCACGTAAATACTTTGCAATGCCAGCTACAAAAGTCTCATGCAAACTCTGTTTCTCACTTTCTGGTGACACTGTAAATAAGAAGTTGGCAGCAGTATCTCCTGTAAATGTAAGCAAACTTGTTTGTCTTAACAATTGGCTGAACAAGAATTAGGACTAAGTGGACTTATAGGCTCTAAAGTTTTGCATTGTTTTGTTTTAGAGTGCAGTTATGTAGCAAAAAAAAAATCTACATTTGTTAGTTGCACTTTCACAATAGATTGCACTACAGTATTTGTATGAGGTGAATTGAAAAAACATCATTTTTACAGTGCAAATATTTGTAATAAAAATAATACTATACATTGTTCATCTCTGTTCCAGAAAAATATGGTTAAGACTTGCTCTGAGTAGATTTTAACTACTGTTTTTTGAATCAGTGCTGAAGGAAGTTTATCTTGGTGTACACTTGCACATAACTATAGTTTCAGCTGCAATTTAAACTGTTGATAAAAACAGGTAATTTTTTCTAATGTTGACCAGGACAACTAAGTGGAGTAGCTAGATCAGGGGTCAGCAACCTTTCAGAAGTGGTGTGCCGAGTCTTCATTTATTCACTCTAATTTAAGGGTTTGCGTGCCGGTAATACATTTTAACGTTTTCAGAAGGTCTCTTTATATAAGTCTATAATATATAACTAAACTATTGTTGTATGTAAAGTAAATAAGGTTTTAAAATGTTTAAGAAGCTTCATTTAAAATTAAATTAAAATGCAGAGCCCCCCGGACCGGTGACGAGGACCCCAGGCAGTCTGAGTGCCACTGAAAATCAGCTCACGTGCCGCCTTCGGCACCCATGCCATAGGTTGATGCTGCTTCACCACACATTTCTAATGACAGCATTGAGCATGATTATAAGAGGGAAAAGGCCAGTCTGAAAATGTTACTGAAGAACTGTTGATTAATTGCTGTGCAGGACTGCACATGAAGAACTCAGAGGAGATGGCCTAACAAGTTAAGTTAGGGGCTAGAACAAAGCAGCAGTCACAGCAAGTGTATTCAAACTACACTGAGGTGATGTAACATCACTACAATAACAGATTCGTTAAAGAATAAGCCCCTACATACTATATCCACGGAGCACACATGGTATGACGACGTGTTGGAGGATGAGGGGGGAGGAGAGATATCCAAGTGGTATAAAGTTCCCTCCTCCATTTCCCTGGTCCTAAGTCAACTGTGTGGCAGTCTAGTCCCCAAGCATAATTTTGCGTAGTCTAAAGGATGCTGTTATGCCAACTGACAATGACCAAAATGGCAACCAGGGGTTGGCAGGATGTAACAAAACTCCAAACATGCATCCTTTGCTCTAGCCACATCTGCTATGTTGGCAACAGAGAGAAGGGATGCTATTGAGCAGTGGTCCCCAAACTTTTTCATCTGGTGGGCACCAGATGACGAGCCACAGAGGACCGTGGCGGCGGATGAGCACCCGCTGAAATGCCGCCGGCAAGCAGCAACGTCAATAGGCGTTGCCGCCGACAAGCGGCGTCATCCAGAGGTGGCGCCGCCGAAATGCCACCGATTTTGCTTGTCGGCGGCATTTCAGCGGATGCTCGTCCACTGGCCAGTACGCGGGTGCACTTAAGATGCCCGCGGACATCGTGTTGGGGACCCCTGCTATAGAGGCTGCAACAGCCCTCTGTCACTGAAGGATTCCTACACAGAGTGATCCTCCTCTTGCTAGTTACACTGAGTTACCAGTCAGAATATACCAGTAATGCAGCACAAAATGACCACACCACATGCCCAAACCAAACACTGTATCTAACAACTCTGGAGAGAAACAAGAGACTACCTGAGAGACTCCTGTGTGAATGAGATTTTGATTAGAGACACAGACTGAAGCTGGACAACGTTTTTCTTTTATTATTATTATTATTATTTAAAGACAAGAGTTAAGCAAAAGGATTTTCTAAGATGTATATTTTTTCACCCTGTTTAATAAGTATATCTTAAGTTTTGGGGCTAGTTCACTACACTTATATGTTTTTAATCTTTAGTTTTAGTGTGTTTAAACTCCACTTAATATTTATTTTGATTCTAATTGCCTTTATTTTCTCCAACAATGTTCTTTTTCCTAAGGCAACCTGAACTAAACTTGGTGACTTACTGGGGAAATTCACTGTCTGGCACCCTGGAGAAAAGGAAGTGAGAGAAAGGTACCTGTCTAAACATCTGGTCACATAAACATGTTGTGAACCCCTCCTCTGACAGTACTGTGAGGAACCTGGCTGTTGTCAATGGGTGCACAGCAAAAGACTGAACCCTGGAGCAATGTTAGGCTTGCACTACAGCAATTACTGCCTTCCTCCTGCTTCCCCAGAATTCCCTGCCTAAAGACAACTGATCCCAGTAACAACCTGCCCGCGACACAGTTTCAGAGTCCTGCTTCTGCAAAGACCACAAGCAGCAGCAGTGGGAAAGGCTCGACTAAATTAGGCCTTCCAACTCTCCTGCCCCTGTGTAGATGTCAAAACTACCTCACCTGGCACCACCAAGTCCCAAAGGAACTACAAACCAAACTACTGGACCACATTTCAACCCTCCCAAGATCAGAACCTGTACTCTATTATGCTCTATTATGCACACTTCAGCAGAACAACATCAGGAATCCCACACCATCAGAATCCTCCAGCAATCATTAATAGACTCTGCTACCACCGCCTCAGATGCATCTATTGTAATGCCACTCGTCAGTTTTGCCTCTGCACTGCCTCACCATGCCCCCCACTTTTGTTCTTGTTTTGTTGCAATTGATCCTTACCTCTGCCTTTTTCTATCTACCGTTAGCCTACCATTCCTATCTCAGTCTTGCTGCCCCTCCAACCTCTCCTGCTACTAAATGCCCTCTAACTGCCCTCATTCCTCTAACCATGATTTCATCTCTGTCCACCACAAAATTAAATTAGTTTGGTTAATAATCAAGCAACCTACATTTAAAAAGTAATTATATTTCTAACCACCGATACCTGCACATAAACATTTCCAACTCCATGATCTGACTTCTTGTATCCCTTCTCATCTCCTCCCCTCCCCTCCCTCCTTCCCCACTATTGTTATTCACCTATATTGCTGAAGGTTTAGCTCCCAAACCAGTTGTAGGATCGGGGCCCTGGGTTGCAAGTTTTTCCAAGGCCATGACTATATTTTTTATTTGTCTGCAAAGTGTCTAGCACACATCTGGGCTCTCTAAATAACACAACACTAGGCTGAAGTAGTGATCTCTACTGGGCAATAATAGCTTGAGGCATTATATTCTCTCTGATCATCACTTTCTCAGTTCCCAAGGCAATAGCTTTGTATGGTAACCTTCAGTTTCATTCAACATCTTTAGCGAGGGAACACTAAATAGCCCTGATTATCTGTTTCATTATAAACGGAGATGTTTAGAATTTACCTTTGTTACTATATACAAAATAAGGAATAGTTCAGTATTTATTGAAAATAAACCTTTGTTTAGAAAAAACGTAACCCACATATACAAAGGACCAAATCAGACTTTGTAAAGGTTACACAAGACTTGGAAATCCTAATCCAATGAGCACAAAAAGACAAGCAAGACAGCCAGATGTCCATCTGATCTTTTGATAACAGTACTGGGGTTTATGCCAGAATCTCTGACTCTTGCTGGTTTTTAACATTTCATGGTCAATCACCACCAAGTTAACTTGCTCATTTCTTCTTAATTCTTAAAGAAACAGGAGAGGTAAATTGGTAACAGCTAATTTATACAGAGAAGTAGGTTTTCAAACCAAATCAAACAATATAATTTGTTTACTGTCTGGTTAATTTCAAATGTGACTGAAATAGTCTCTGAACAAAGTCTTTTTTAAGATAAAGAAATTACCATCAGTGCACAGAAAATTCAAGAACACATTTGAAAAAACTCTGAAAGAAAAGTCTATTAAATCCAAAGAAACAGCTAGTAAAAACACAGAAAACTGCAAAATGTCTTACATTTCCTTTGGCATTCATTTCACTTCTAAACATCCCACAACAAGTTTGATCCTTCTTACGCCTTTTTCTTTTTCCTTGTATTTCAGTCATACCCTTAAAATAAACTCCTCTTCAGCCCTTGCTAATAACTGCATTGTATTCTTTTCTGTATTATCATAATAAAGCTATTAAAGCATCAAACGCTCACTACATTTAGGACTACTGCTTTTCTACAAAAGTGCAAAGCATTTTCTAAAAAGATACAGTTTTGTCCTACCACCAGAGGACTAAAGAAAAAACCAGTTAACATAATTTTTATGCAAGATTTTTAATGTCTAATGATTCAGATGAGGATTTCTGTTATCTCATGTATTTTTTCCTTCAGGAGATTACCCCTAAAGGAAAAACGGTATTTCAGAAAAGAAAGTTCAAAGAAAGAAGACAACAAAAGTTTTATTTTCTGAAAGACTCTCCCCTTACAATGTTAACTGGACAAGTAATGCAGAGTTTAAACACACACACACACACCCCCACACACGCCCCAAGGGAAAAAAAAAATCACAATCTGGGAAGGCTCTGCAGTTGCCCTTTTGACTTATCAATTTCAGTAAGCAAAATTTCAATCAAGTCTAGATAAAATATACTAATCCTAAATAGACCAAGTTTGTCACCTACCACTTTCTATAAGCTGCTTACCATGGTTTAAAAAAATTCTAAATTAAATGCCAAACAGTAGCAGACAGCACTTGTTTGGCTGATTAACTTGTAGACAAGCATTACAAATAAATCTGAGTATGGTCTGCAGCAAATTAAATTCCAGTGCTTTTAAGAACAAAGAATTCTTTGGGAAAGAGGATTAGTAACTTTACACCCAGGAATGCCAGTTTAATTTAATTGTTCCACAATCCGAGATTTAATATGCAAATATCATTTTGATATGTAACATGAATTTGATAAAGTAAGGAAACAATTTCAATATACAACCAGACTCTCTCTCTTCTGAACTGTAATTATACATAATAAAGAAGCTGGCCGAGTTCTCTGTTTTTTCCCCCCTTCATTATTGGGATTGAATTTTATTAACATGAATCAGAACAAGACTAATTAAAGGTTAAAAATTTTAAATGTATTCTAATTAAGAGTCTAAATAGCTGTATGATTAGAGTACTGTAGTTAAAAACCCACCTCAATGATCTTCTTGGCCTCTTTGTATTTTCCTGTATTCAGGAAGGCAAAGAAGATATCATAGAGCATCGTCATTTCACCTCGTTCTTGACTCACAAAGTCCATGGCTATAGAGAGAAGAAAACTCATTTCATTGTCTGTTTAATAACTGGGAAGCATTTTAAAAACAGATGTCAAAAATAATCTAACAAATAAGATTCCCCACACCTGACAAAACACAAAATAAGGATGGGGAAATAATTTTCTGGAAAGAGATACTAAGAATGAGGACAATTGCAGCTCAAAGTTAAATATACTTCAAGCACTCTTGCTAATCTGCATTATAGTTTATAATAATTAAATTTAACAGCATTAACAGATTATAAATTGGCATTCTATATTGCTGCAGACGACAAGGATTTAGGATTTCTTAAAAATGTTGAGGGAGGGACATATAGAACAAGTTAGGGTGTGTCAACACCAATGGAGTGACATATATTCCATTATAGCAGCCTTCTGTTAATAGCTAGGCATTCGGTTGTGGAAACATTAGGTTCCTTCATACTTAAAATAAACTTAATTTTTTCAATTTGCAAAAAGGGACACCTGGATGCTGCTGAAAGCTTTAAAGTTATGCACATATACTCTACGCATCCTACCACTGTCTGCACAGCCTGATGTAAAGATAACCAAAAACTAAACTAAACTAAACCAAACCACCACCTCCATAAAGAATCCAAAATAACCCAACCAACAATATTTGACTATATCCAACTAACCTTTCTGGAGGAGATCAGTATTTCCTTGTTCTATTAGCCTGCACAAGACGTCATGGAGCCTAGGGATCTTGCCATACTTTTTACAACAGTCAATGGTTGCTTCCAGAGCAGCAGGTACATCATCCCTTATGAAAAAAGGTACACACTAAGTTAAAATGATAACAGCCTATAAGCAAAGTTTGTACAAGAACAGTACAGTATGGCTTAGGGTTTCAACTAAAATTCATCTAAATCGCATAAGGATTTTTACACAGATTCCTTAACAGGCCATTAAGAAATACTGTCCATTCAGAAAATTTTCCACATCCCAGAGTCAGTTTGAATTTTAAATTTATATTAGGGCTGACGAATAATCACAGTTACTTCATGCGATTAACTCAAAAAAATTAATCATGATTATTCGCACTGTTAAACAATGGAAAACTAATTTAGATTTATTAAATATTTTGGATGTTTTCTACATTTTCAGATATATTAATTTCAATTACAACACAGAACAAAGTGTACAGTGCTCACTTTATATTTATTTTTGATTACAAGTATTTGCACTGCAAAAAACAAAAGAAATAGTATTTTTAAATTCACCTAACACGTACTGTAATGCAATCTCTTTATCATGGAAGTTGAACTTACAAATGTAGAAGTATTGATTAAAAAAACCTGCATTCAAAAATAAAACAATGTAACAGTTTAGAGCCTGCAAGTCCACTCAGTCCTACTTCTTGTTCAGCCAATCGCTCAAACAAGTTTGTTTACATTTGCAGGAGATAATGCTGCCTGCTTCTTGTTTACAATGTCACCTGAAAGTGAGAACAGGTGTGTTCTCGTGGCACTGTTGTAGCTGGTGTTGCAAGATATTTACCTGCCAGATGCACTAAAGATTCATGCTTTACCACCATTCCAGAGGACATGCGTTCATGCTGATGACGGGTTCTGCTTGATAATAATCCAAAGCAGTGCAGACTGACACATACTCATTCTCATTATCTGAGTCAGATGCCACCAGCAGAAGGTTGATTTTATTTTTTGGTGGTTCGGGTTCTGTAGTTTCTGCACTGAAGTGTTGCTCTTTTAAGACCTCTAAAAGCAAGCTCCGCACCTCATCCCTCTCAGATTTTGGGAGGCACTTCAGATTCTTAAACCTTGGGTCAAGGGCTGTAGCTATCTTTAGAAATCTCACATTGGTACCTTCTTTGCATTTTGTCAAATCTACAGTGAAAGTGTTCTTAAAATGAACAACGTGTACTGGGCCATCATCCGAGACTGCTATAACAGGAAATGTATGGTAGAATGTGAGTAAAACAGAGCAGGGAACACACAATTCTGCCCCAAGGAGCTCTATCAGAAATTTAATTAATGCTTATTTTTTTAAATGAGCATCATCAGCATGGAAGCATGTCCTCTGGAATGGTGGCCGAAGCATGAAGGGGCATACAAATGTTTAGCATATCTGGCACGTAAATACCTTGCAATGCTGGCTACAAAAGTGCCACGCAATGCCGGTTACAAAAGTGTCATACAAATGCCTGTTCTCACTCTCTGGTGACACTGTAAATAAGAAGTGAGCAGCATTATCTCCTGCAAATTGTAACTAAATTTGTTTGAGGGATTGACTGAAGTAGAACTGAGTGGATGTGTAGGCTCCAAAGTTTTACATTGTTTTATTTTTGAATGCAGTTTTTTTTTTTTTGTAGATAACTCTACATTAGTAAGTTCAAGTTTCATGATAAAGAGATTGCAGTAAGGTATGTATCAGGTGAATTGAAAAACATTATTTCTTTTGTTTTTTTACACTGCAAATTAAATTAAAAAATTAAAATTAAATTAAATTAATGGAGATATGCCAATCTCCTAGAACTGGAAGGGACTCTGAAGGGTCATCAAGTCCAGTCCCCTGCCTTCACTAGCAGGACCAAGTACTGATTTTGCCCCTGATCTCTAAGTGGCCCCCTCAAGGGCTGAACTCACAACCCTGGGTTTAGCAGGCCAATGCTCAAACCACTGAGCTATCCCTCCCCACTACTAGTAATATATACTAGGAATAAATAAATATAAAGTGAGCACTGTACACATTGTATTCTGTGTTGTAACTGAAATCAATATATTTGAAAATATAGAAAACATCAAAAATATTTAAATAAATGGTATTCTATTACTGTTTAACAGTGTGATTAATTGCGCAATAAATCAAGATTACTTTTTTTAATCGTGCAATTAATCGCAATTAATTTTTTTAACCGTTTGACAGACCTAAAATATATTTTAAAAGTAACAGGTACAGAAGTTTTCAAATTAACATATTTAATGATAGACTGTCCTATTTTGGCAATGCAGACTGAGTTTCTCCACAGATAGACAAACATCCTATAGAAATATTGATCATGTGACTAGATCTTCATCTCAGAGCGCATCTCTTGCATATTTGGGTACAAACCACTGAATTGGTTTACATTTTCAAAGTTATCCTCACAATTTTGAGGACTAGAAGTTTTTTCTTTTAAAATTAAAACTTTTATTTTTAGTATACTTGTGCAAAAAGGACAGATTCCAAGCAGAATTACACTATAGTCATTGCCCTATGTATGCAAAGTTTTTATGCAAGTCATAGTAACTTCAAACACCAATATATTTTTTTAAATATACTCAACAAGAAGAGTTTTAAAATAATTAAGAATCTGTATAGCACTGTACAGGTAAATAGTGTTTTTTAAAAGAGAAGACAAACCAAATCAAACAGTCCCTCTTCTAAAGAGCTTACAATCAAACATACAAAGCACAGGACAACAGCTGAAATAGAGCAGAGGGTGTGGAGAAATCAGTGGTTAGAGAGACCAGTGTAGCAAAGTCATATGGAAATAGGAGGTTTAAAGAAACAGTTTGAAGAGCAGAGGGTTGGTATGGGAAAAATACGTAAAAATAATCTGTGGAGCAAAAAAAAATAATCAACATTTGTTGTGTGTGATATTTGATCCTTTGTATATTTTGCAAGACAACCAGATAAAGGCTGGTTAAAAATGGGTAGGACTAGGTGGGTAAGAAACATGTATGTCTGAAGTCTGTTTACAGCAGGTGTAAATCCATACTGTAGACCTGAAACAGTAATAATAATTTTTGAAGCAACTTCTGTTGAGCACTTCCTCAACAGTATTTCATAAGCCCGAATTAATTAAGGAAATTATATTGTCATTTAAAGTTAATTCACTTCCAAAAATTGTTCATATTTTTTCTCTTGCACAAATGTTCACCGATAAGGCCAGAAGAGACCACTGTGATCATCTACTCTGATCTCTTGCCTAATACAGGCCCTAGGACTTTCCTGAATTATTTTTTGTTTGAATTTAAGAATATCTTTTAGAAAAACATCCAATCTTGATTTTGAAATTTCCTGTGATGGAGAATCAATGTATCATTTGGTAAGTTGTTCCGAAGGTCAGTTACTCTCACTGTTAAAAATTTGCACTTGATTTCTAATCGGAATTAGTCTAGTTTCAACTTCCAGCCACTGGACCTTGTTATACCTTAGTCTGATAGGGTAAAGACGCTTCTAATTTCAAATTTCTGTTCCCCATGTAGATACATGTGATCAAACTACCCCTTAACCTTCTCTTTCAAAAGATAAGTAGTCTGATCTCCTTGAGTTTTTCCACTATAGGGGATGTTTTCGTCCTTTAATCATTCTCATGGCTCTTCTCTGAATCCCCTTCAATTTATCAACATCTTTCTTGAAACTGTGGACACCAGAACAGGACACAATATTCCAGTAGTGATCACACCCGTCCCAAGTACATAGGTAACAACCGCCTTACTCCTACTTGAGATTCGCCTGATTATGCACCCAAGGATTGCATTAGCCCAGGGGTAGGCAACCTGTGGCACACGAGCTGATTTTCAGTGGTACTCACACTGCCTGAGTCCTAGCCCTTTTGGCCACAGGATAGCACGGGAAGTTCACATGCAGCTGATTATCCATGTTACCCCAAGCTTTTTTCCAAGTTACTGCTCCCCAGGATTGAGCCTCCCATCCTGTAAATACAGCCTGTATTCTTTGATTCTAGATGTATAACTTCACAGTTGGCTGTATTAAAATGTATGGTTTTATTCTGTCCATCTTACTAACTGATCCAGATTGCTCTGCGTCAGTGATTTGGCCTCTTCATTATTTACCCCATCTCAATATTTGTGTCATCTGCAAACTGTATTAGTGATGATTTTATGTTGTCCTCTAGGTCACTGATAAACGTTAAATCGCATAGGGCCAAAACCCAACCTCTATGGAATCGCACTAGAAACATACCTGCTAAGTAATTATTCCCTGTTTACAATTACATGTTGAGACTTATCAGTTAGCCAGTTTTTAATCCATTTAATATGGCACGTGTTAGTTTTGTATCATTCTAGTTAATCAAAATTTTACATTGCCCTTGATTTTATTACCATTTCATCTATATTAATATTTTAAAATGTATTAAAAAGTAAAATATAAATGCAGAAGAAATGTTAATGTTATTGTAATATTACTGACACTGTGAAAATGAGCCTAACTTGACAGATCTCTACCTTATCCCCTTACTAAGCCCTGTTTACAGTGCATCTTCTGGCACCCCACAGAGTCATTTGAATTTTTGTCATTTGGGGTGAAGACTAAATTACAGGTTAATTTCAAAACTGCAAGTAGATGTTGCAGACTAGATTACTGTCATACAAGAGAAATACTATGGATGAAATATAGATGGATATAAAGCTTCATATAATCAGTATTTTCTTCTGCTTTAGATTCAAGTTCAGTTTAACACCTTTAAAATCAGTTTTTATTGAAAACTACTCAAATTCTTGTGAGGCACAACAGCACTTACACATAAATTAAAGTTTTCAGTTGTAAATTCAGCTCAGATTGATTCTTAAACTGAAATAGTATTGTCTCAGCTGTATTCCCACAGCATTAAAGTGACTCTTTTAGGTCAAAGCTATCAGTAAATGAATGAATAATTGGAATGTTAATCAGACACATTAATAGTTTTTGGTCTCTAAATGTATGATTCTGAAGATATTTATATTGTGTGTACAGAATAAAAAAAGCCAACAAAAAGAAAATGGAAATAACATACATGTTATGGTGTTTCCTGCTGATACAACATACAAAATGTTTCCAGACTCAGGCCCCCAATATAAGTTTAAACTCAATAATGAGACCAGCGCATTATAACTTCAGCTTACAGTGATAAAAATCTACTACATTTGTCTCAAATTTCCTTAGAACAATATTGCAGGCGAGTTTTTGTTTTATAAGGCTACCCAACCACAATTTACTGTAAGACAACCTTTTTAAGGTAAATGTATAGGATTGGTTGTCAATTATTATAAAATGCAAAATAAAGGAAAATATAAACGTGTATTCTGGAGCTGTGTTTAATACAAATGGAACTTAATGCTACTGGAATTGTAAAAACTAAACCTGGCAGGCTTAAATGGCTTTGTGCTTGAGTTACAACAATTTGCAGAATAAATCATAGTATCTTTTAATTGTTATACAAAATGCAATTGTTTCAAGAGGATTTTTTTTTTCCGACTAGCAAGTATTTTTGTGAGGAGTTGTTGTTAATAATTCAGCAGAAAAAAGCCCATTGACAAAACAAGAACTTACTACACAGCCTTAAAATTGAATTTATTTTTAAGATTATGTTAATGTTCTGAATACACATATTGCTAAACCTTACAACATTTCTGCATTTTAATTGAACTGTATGAATATTATTTTTTTGTAAGTTACATTTAGAACAAAATGTGTGTGCAAATAACCAGACAGGTCCAAGTTAATGCCTGAAAATCTTATTGGACACAATCTTCCTATACAATTTATATATTCATCAATATCCAAATTTACATCTCAAAGGTTCATATAATGGATAAAGTGTCTGATCCCAAACACATTTTAGTTAATGTGTCCAATGACTTCAGCAGGCTTTAGATCAGACCCCAAAAGAGTAAAGCCCTGATGCAGCATTCACAACCAGGCTAGCAAACTTGTGTGTCCATGGGGTCACCAATGAAAGGTAGGGGTCTAAGTTTTTAAATATAAATTCACATGATCCATGGATCATTGAAAAGAACGGGAGTTTTGTTTTTATGGGTGAACTACTATTAAAATTTTACTTTTTATTAGTATCGACAAATGCCATTTATGCTTCTTTTTAAAGGGCAAACTCCTATTTCTCTTTTAAAAACACTTCACATAAGCAATTCAGATATTACTTCTCTCATTGCAATCTCTTCATTTAAAAAAAGGAGGTATGCTATCATAACCTAAATGACAGAAGCAGCCTAAGTGTATTATGATTGACCCTCACATCAATACAAGACAGCTCTAACTCAGCATTGCACTGCAATTTAGACTGTTCTATTTGTAAGAATCCGAGCCAAGTTATTTTTGTCTGGGGAACTTGTGAATTCTTATATACTGTGGCCCCAATCCTGAAAAAACACCCATGTGGGTAATTTCACTTATACATGTAATTTCACTAAGTAGGACTACTTCCGTAAATAAAGTTACAGACAAGAATAAGTGTTTGTAGGATAAGGCTCTGTAACAAGACTGACCACCATCTAATTCGTCTCTCATACTTATTTCAAATTATATAAATCATTCCCCTCTTACAGCATGTAGCTCTAAACCTAACCCTTTTACTTGTAATAAACAACTTTCCAAACCAGAGAGTCTGCTTGATAAAAAGACTCCAAATATTGATTTTAATTGGAATGAAGTGCTACAACGTTATGCATAAAGCTTTAGTGAAGTGGCAATTTACCTAAGGGGTTTACTGATTGAAAAGCTCTCAAACCTGAAATCACTAGAGAAGGAGAAAGAAAAAAGGGACTCTGGAAGGGGGGGGGGAAAAAAAAAAACCTCTTAAAACAAATCCCTCTCTGCAAATCTGAAGCAGATGTTAGCGTGGAGGGAAATCAATTCAGTAAGGTACAATCAGCTTTACAAAAATTATTCTGTTAAGAAAACGGGCTCTTGAAATAACTAAATGTTTTTTTTCTGTTCATCAGCTACAGCAAGGAATCTTCAAGGAGACTGGTGTTGCAATTACAACTAATCCTCCCCAAAAAATTAACTGTGTTGAAGGCTTTGTAATTTCCCTAGGTACAATTTAGCTGTCACTTACTTTAAAATTTACTCAAACATGCGTTCCGAACAGCACTAACTTCACATGTCAAGTGCTTTCCAGCCAATTGAGTCTAAACTGGAAGTCGGTGTTAAACAACTGAATGATTAGACAAGATAGCTCATTTCCCTGCTCTTTTGTTCAGAATAAAATGCCACATTTACATTATCAGGCTCAACAGGATTTTCTGACAGAGGGAGAAAAAACCCTAGTGAACACTGTCCGTATTAAGCACATGAAGCCTGTCATTTACCAATCATCCTTCAAAAAGCAATAGCCATGAATGTAACTTAATTACGACCCAATGATCCTTGACGAAAAATCATCTTATCACCGTCCTGTCCCCCTAGGGCAAATGAACCACTTTTGTCCTCTGGCACTGATGATGCTAAATTCCTAATTGCAATAATGTAGTAAAAGAGCCAAACCTCCTTAATTTCCTTGCAGCACTTAAGAGTTTTAAACTAGGAGGAAAAAATACAGATATAATATAAATATTTGGATTAAAGATGTTGAAAATTAGAAAAAAAACTGTCGATTAAAGTAAGCAATATTTTAAAATATAACCTATTTTTAAAATTAATGAGTTAAAAGGTCATGAAAAGTATTGTATTTACCAAGGAATCATCTCTAGCACATAAAGCCACACATGTACTTAAGTCTATGAAACCTAGATAAGAACTATGGACAAACAGAGGATTCAGATTGCACCTACACACCTGGTATATGAGACACCAAGGAAATGCATGTGTTCTCACACAGACTGCAGAACAAATTAACCCACAGGGCCCTTTAGTGGACAGCATGAATTAAAACTGCTATTTTGATCATTTTTAAACAAATATCCAGAAGGTGTAACTGGATTGTATTTTCAAATGACTCTACCAATTAAACAGGTTGTGTTCACTGATCTCTGCTAACAAAATACTTACATATTTTGCCTACATTCACATTTATATTTTAAAAGATTGCTTGTGCAGCAGCTATCTTGTACAAGTAAAATCACCAGCTGCAGTAGATGTTTATTTTCCCTCCTGTAAAGCACCATATAGCACAGAAGTAGATTAGCGTCACAAACCTCTTTACAGTTTTATAAATCTCTTAGTGTTTGAGTAGGTTTCCCTTGACAGTTGATAGAGGAGAGCAAAGAATAACCCAAAAAATTACCCACTAAATCCTCAAGGATTTTTATATTATACAGGTAACACACACAGTCACAGCATTAACCTCTCCCCATTATCAGCAACTGGAAGAATCAGTTCAAAAGTAAGACAAGTTTTAAGCCCAATCTTCAACTTATTATATTCCTATGGAAGATTTTGACAGGCTGCTCAAAATTAAAAACATCCAAAGTCAATGTCCTGATTAGGATATTTTGCCATACCATTCAAAGAAGAATTATCTTGAATGAGGGATTGAAGATTGGATATGTATGTTTTTGCGATTTTTCCTGATTTTACATTTCTTGAGCTTATACAGTGCTCACACCAAGAATAAAGCTAATACCTTTTAAGATCACTTTAAAGGATTTTTACTTTAATTGGGATAATTGCTTTATCTTGGGAAAAACAAAAAACTGTCTTTATTATTTAAGCTAAATTTATTTCTATGATCATCTATTTCTGAACTAGTTAGTAAAATTTCCTCCCTGTCTACCCATAAAAGGACTGGGGGTGGGGAGGTAGAGAAAATGGGTTGTCTGGCTATGCTAAAAGAAGGACAGGAGATATTTGACATGGGTTTAATCAGGCTGCAACTTTATTATTAGATGTCTGGGACTACCCGGCAGGTAATGTACAGTGCAAGTAACCTCATATTTATTCTGTAATTACCTGGGGGGCTTTTATCAGCTCTCCCTCTTTTTCCATCCAGGTCCCTCCAGCAAATCCATTGCTGGGACCTCACCGTACCCGGGGTCTGGGGCTTCCACCAGCTCCCCCTCTTTTTCACTCCAGGTCCCTCCAACAAATCCATTGCTGGGAACGTACCATCCAAACCCCCCTCGTAGGAGGGTTAAGGTGGGCTACGAGAATGGGGGGTTGGCTCCCTGCTGTACCAATCATAGGAGTCCGCAACTGCTCCACATTCGTCCCTCTAATGAACACCTCTTTTTTACTTCATCAGATTTTGTTAAGAAAATATTTTATTGGGAACTGTCAACCTTAAAAAGTGTTAAGAATGTGAAGGCTCTGAAGATCTTTCCTATCTTGCAGGCTGTCTGTAGGAGGAACAAGTCTCTGAAACTGATTTGGAAAACGTAAAACCTTAGTTGTAAATCCAAAAAGACAGGTAAGGCAAGATTAAGCATTTTAAAACTACGATTGTTTAAATCTTCCATAACAGTCACAGGGTTTTCCTTTCCATCCTACCAATGTCAGGAATTAATAATGTTGTTTTTTTTTTAAATGGCACCAGCAGAGCCAGTTCCATGGAACATTAGAAAATCCTGCATCTCATCCCACTGGCTTGCCAAACTTCTGAAGTGACAGAACTGTACCAGCAACTTAACTCCAGGAGTTCACCACCTGCATGTGTGCTGCCATGGAGCTATATAGCATTGCAAGTAGCAAATCACTTGGGAACCACAGTGATGAGCAAATGTTATAGCGGACATGTATAATTATACCCATTCTAACACTATGCTCAGTTCAATCATAACTGTCCAAAACTTTTCAACCTTCTGGGAACAAATTTCTCAGGCTTGATCACTTCCTGAAGGTGAACTTTTTGCGAAGTCTGAGTAGAAACTGTTCCTTCCTTTTTAAGAAGAAAAGTCAGGATGGAGTAACAAGGCTTTACCTATCGTAATAAGGGAAGAAACTCTGTCTTGTCTTCCTGAGAGGAGCAGAGAAGGAGCTAACTCTTGCAGACCTTTTAACTTATTTGGGATAGTGTGTTCCAGTGCTTTCTAGCCAAATATTTCCACATTATGGAATGTGTGTGTGTCTCACTTTTTAAAAATAACCTAATTCCATTAACAGACTAAGTTAATCTTTCATTACAGTGTCATTGTGAAAGCTCAAAATCACAAAAAGTTAGGAAACGACAAAGTTAAAGCTACACATACAACCTTTACTCTGCCCCTTTTTGTACATGCATGAAGGTCTTTAATTACATGATCATACCCTGTTTGAAACAACTTTATACAACCTTCACTACACATGTAGGATATTGTAGTAATGTGTACAAGTCTGTGGATGCCAGACACAGGCTGTGAAAGTCATTTATATAAAAAGTATGCAGAAAATTGTTCTTGCTATACAGTATAAAAGTGTAATAGTAAACATTGGGGTGTGTGTGTGTGTGTGTGTGTGTGTGTGTGTGTGTGTGTGTATATATATGATTGCAGCTAAGTTCATAATTAACTGTCCCATCCTGTGAATTGCACCAAAGAAAGCCTGTGCTGCTGATTGAGAAGGGTGTTTGACTGCTGCCAAATGTATTGGAATATTTATTTTTATGAAGAGAACTTTCATACAGTCTGCAAAGAATAACTGGGCCATTATGACAAATTTTTAAAATATACAAAATAATAAAATTAAATATTACAAAACCATGCACATACGTATGAGGTTATAGAGAAAGATTTTTCTAACACATAAGAGCAAACACTGGTAGTTAATATAGCAACAACTGGATGTTCCAGTGTTAGCAAGCACATCTTCTTGAAAGCTGACTGACTGTTCAATAGATGGCATTGTGAATACATCAGTAATATTTTATATGGGGTTTATTTTAAAAAACCCAAAAGAACATATTTATATTAAATCAGTGACCAAATTGGAAGAGACTGTTGATGAATTGAGACAGAATCTAAAATGGATAGAAGCAGGGGTGCTGGGACAATTTGTATAGTGGGAGTGCTGCGAGTGAACCAAACCGTAAACCCTGCATTTGATGGAAACCACTTCAAGACAGGGAATGCTGCCGCACCTCCTGCACTCCTAGTTCCAGCACCCCTAGTTCCAGCCAGGAAGAGAAGGCCTGAAAACCTGAAATAGATTGAACACTTAAGACTGTGTGTTGGAGGGATGGGGGGGACCTAATTCTTGATACTCCTGTGATAAAGACCTATTATATACAGTTCAAATGTGGAATTTTCCTCAAGTAACTGTGTCTCATATTAAAAAAAGACTATGCAAGGACATATGCCACATAGTGTATGAAAATTATTTCCTGCCAGAACAAATGCACGGAGTTCATTCTCCTGTTGAATTATACTACTGGTACAAATGGAAAAGTAATAGGAAATATTTGGCTTGGAGCACCCAGACTATATGGTGATACTTTGGGAGTAGTATCAGATTTCTTAACTTTTCGCTTAATAACTTAATGGACAAGGAAACCTAACTTCAACCCACATAAGTGTTATTGATATGCGCAGCGACAATGAAATATATACATCTTTTGGGTGCTTTTTGTCTCAATAACTTAGGGATGTACGTAGCATGCTATGACCAAATATCCCTTATTCAAACAATTGCAAGGCTTAAAATCTGAAACAACCAATTTGTGAGCAAATTTTGATTGTGTTAAATTTGTCTATGTGACAGTCATAGCTCTCATGTAGGCACCATGAAATGAAATATAATTAACAAAAAATAAGCTATTGGTCTGTTTTTCAAAGTGTTCCATCTAAAACAGTCTCACAAAAAGTTTTACTTTAATATACTACATCTTCACTTGTGTTTGTGTGTATGTATATAATAAATAAATCATGTAATATGAACAAATATTAGCTCATACTCTACCCTTAATACCAAGCCTCAGAAAACTTACTTTTCAAGGTGAACAGTAATCAGAGGGGAACAGAGGTTAGCAGAAGGCTTTGCTAAGCCCAGTGTCAGAATGGACTCATGTAATTGATTCACTGTTTCAACTTCACCTCGCATGGCTGCAGCATTAAGGATGTGGAAAAAGGACGTGACTGTTGTATCTTTGATAGGAATATCCTTCTCTTTCATCTCCTTTAGAATGTTAATAGCATCTACAATGAAACACCACAAAAGAACCTTAGGTAATTTCATGTAGGGAAAACAAACTGCTATTAAAACAGCATTTCAAGCCCAGCAGGAATGTAAATTCTGGTGTATAATGCCGATTTCAAGTTAATTACTACTTGCATTTCTAAACGAGACTACAATTATAAATCCACAATAGCATGGCTTTATCATTCACTGCAACTTTGACTACAAATTATAGATAGGAACTGTGTGCCCACTTTGCACCACATAACCCTGTACAGTCTGCCCTATAGCTGCAAGATCCCACTAAATGGATGCTTTTATCGTTCAATGCTAACATCTGCTAAATCACACCATTGTTTCTTTAGCAGATGGCTTGTCACGAGGCCAGATAATAAAGATGTGTTTACACTGAATATACAGCCAGACTAATGGTCTGATACCGATAGGGCCTGTTTGCTGTGTCGATACTAATTAGCCAAGGAGAGCCAATGAAAGCTTTCTAACAGACTGCATGTTAAAACATTAGGTTCATTAAGCTTCATTAGGAAGGCAGAAACAAACATTTTGGTATATGGAATAAGTGCATTTTTATAATGTTCTTAATTATTGCGCAGGCAAAATGTTTTGACCACTTTACATAAAAGCAATAAAAGCAGCCTAATGTTTTAGAAGAGCTTTGCAGATCACAAATGTACCACAGAAAATAATGCTACTCAGAAAATGTAGCCATACTTCTTCACTGTAGAGGTGACCAGGATCTAATTTATTGTCACTTGAAAGGGGGCAGGGTTATGAATATAATTCTAATAAGTGGTCAAGTGAAATTTCAATGAAATCATCTGCTGAGGAAAAAAAGGTGTAATTTTACATTAACAAAGAAAATAGCCATAATGTAAGATTAAAAACTGAAAGATTGAGTTATGTTGGCTAGACTTTGTAGTCCTTCTTTAAAACAATTGGCAATAGCCTGTAGGTTATAATAATCAGCTTAAGAACTTCCTACATTATTAGGCATGAAGTCCATATAAATTACAGCAAAGACCTAGGAATCTAGTTGGGGTATCGAATGCAATATGCTCATTAAAAGCCAAAATTACAAATCATTCTATCACACAGACTTTAAACTGTAATATAAATAAAATATAAATGAACACCAACATTAAAAAATATTAAAGTACTTCATAAAACAAGTTACCGGATTTTTACTGCAGTGTTTGGACCCTTACAAGAAGGTTATGTTTATAGGTTCTATGTTCAGCCTTCAGACCTTCTTAAGCAAAAACAAAGCCATTAGTCTAGGCACATACGCAATTTGTGCCATAAGTCATGATCTTCAAACTCAATCCAAACAGCAATGCTAATAAAAACTAGCTGCAGAAATGCAAAAAGCACTGAGCTGTGCAAATGTAAATGACAAGCTTGCCAATCCATTAAAACTAATGGCCTGTACTGTCCAAGCATCTCTGGTTGAATTCACATGCAAATTTGTATGCAAAATGTTCAAGCACTTTGCAGGACATGATATACCATTAATATCAACTCACATTTTTAGTCCACTGGCAAGATACCTTCATTATACAGCAGTAACTTATACTGAAAGCAAATGGCTTACCTTCTAGTCTGCCATGCTTTCCTAAGACTTTCACCAAGGCTAAGTACTTGCTTGTGTCAAGAGCAACAGATGAATCTTTACGGAAGCTAAAAATTAGAACATATTAAAAACTGCATTAATAGAAGTTCAGTTTTTAAAGTATATAGAATGAAGGGTTATTCTTAAAGACAAAGTAACAAAGGTATGGAATTAGTTACACAGAAGTTAGAGTAAAATATTTCAGAGAGAATCTGACAGTCAAAGTTTGCCATTGAAGTACATTTTTTCTCTTTAAAAAAGGATATTAGGCAGCAAAGAAACTTTTCAGAGAATTTAAAAAAGGGATGTCTTTATCAATTTGACAGTAGGGAAGAACAAGGCACACCTCTCCCATATTTAAGACAGAAACTTCTTCCTGCAAACACCCCGTCTTTGAGTATTACAGTACAAATAGCACTGAACATAAAGTCATCCACCTTTTGTAGCCCCTTCGATTTCTACTATTCATAGTATTTTTTCTTTAATTTAGTCACTTTCCCAAGAGTATTGAAGGAGGAAGGTGCTTTTTAAGGCACTTGTTGGCAGCTCTATAATAACCTCACAGCAGATCAATGAACCTTGACCTACCTTTGAAGCACTACTATAAAACTCAATCTTACTTGGTAAAAATCTCATGATGAGATATTTACATAAAAAAAAAACAGCATGGAAAAAGTTACTACATACACACAATAGCAAGTTTCCCAATACTAACAAGTGAGCCATTTTGTGTCTCTCTCAACACCGACAGAGCTCCCTCCACATTATGGATACTTGACTTGAATTCCACTGTAAAATCCAAGTAAATTATAGCAAGGGAAGGGGGAGAATCAAAAGTATGCAAAAGTTATATATAACTATCATGATTCACTGCAACATTAAAATTGAATTTTAATTTTTTGGGGGGTGAGGCGGGAAAGGGATAAGAAAGGAGAATGCTCTGTAAGACAATTTGCTCCCAGACAAACCATGCGTAACACATTTTAGCTGGGAGCTAATTTTCACAACCAAGATATAATCTTTGAAAATGGAGGTTTAAAAAGGAAATGTTTGCTGACAGGTCTTAAAATATAATGTCACTTACAAGCATTGCTATTCTGATGCAATATAAATGTAGTTATATTACCACTTTTCAAAAATAAACCTGAATTTAAAGGCTAAAGGCTGTTGACAAAAACATAATCATTTGCTTATTTAAGATAATACATCACACGCACACTTTCAAAAGTGTGATAATCTGAGAAGGATTGCTTGTTTTAACAAAAAATCTTGATATTTCTTAAGAATTATACACATGGGGGAAAACTAATTAAAAATGTATGAAGGGGTTAATATTCAACCTACTTAATTCAACAAGGTCTGTGTATCAGCATAAATCTCTGTGACATGTTTCAGTGCCGGTGTACTTACACTTCTTCTTTCAGGTTCATTGCATCTTCTACATTATCATGTCGACAGCACAAATTTATCAAGGCTGCATAGCCACCAACAACCATGTCCGGTTCGTATTTGGCTTTCACTTCAAGGGCTTTTTGCATATTCTAAAAAAGAGGAACAGAGCAAAGATGTGAACCACGGAAAAAGTCAACACGACATTATGAATGCTAGGGTTCAGTATGTAGCTGTATGAATAGCTTTAGTGTTTTAATACCAAAAAAAACATGTTCATGAAACAAAGCTGGTATTTAATTTTAATTTTAAAAAATAAATTCACCTGTTCCCAAAATGTTTCAGTTCAACTTAACTGAAAGGTGTATTTTAGGCATTAGTCTCCCTGTTTTAATAGCAGTCTCTACAATGTTTTATTACAGACTGATTTTTGTTGTCACACAGCACTACAAACATGATTTACTATGGAATATGGACTAATATTTATGTACAATGCCATGGTTTAATTTCATCAGGCACCAATATCCTAAACACAAAATTGAAAAAACTTTGTAAGACAAGAAACCAGTTCATAATCTAATCAACGAACAGGCTGCTTCAGCATTTGCCATAATCTTTTAAAAAATCTTTTAAAACAATTGCGTTGTTGTTTATGCAATTTAATGGGTGCCATATTAAAGCTTATGACTTATCAGACTATTCTTATAGTCTCAGGTACAGCATTATAACAGACAGTCATTTGAGAAACAGAATCTCTCCAAAGGCTGGATATACAGCAATACTGAATACTGTGCTATAATCTTAAACACAGTTATGGCTCTTTGTAAAACCATGGGTATATGACAAAATCATACTGAACAAGAAATTGGACAAAAGTCTGATGATATCCCACAAATTGCACACACTAAAATGAATATGAGCTACAGCTGGACGCTCGCCGAATGAAGGCAAGAGCCTCTTTATCTCAGAAAGAGCTTTCCTCCAGCAGGAAAATGGAATTTCAATCCCTGCATTAACAACCTAGTAATATTTGACTTGCAAATGACTACTGCATGTATCAGTTGCTTGACAATCTAGATATAAGAGACCGGAGCCATGGCTTGAAAGGACATTTGGCATGTATGATAAACCTATCACAGCTGTTACTATCATTCACTTTGCAGATTATTGTAAACAAACTTCAGCAACCCCAAAACATGTCATTCAAGGTGTAGCTGAAATTAGTTAACCTTTTTCTTTAATTGCTTTTTTGCACTTATGTTTGATTTATAAGCATCAAACCTTGAAACCTCAAGCACTGCGCTTGTCCTTGCTTAACTACATCTATCTATAATACAGTCATCTACATTCCTTTTAAATATAGCTCAGCATTTGCAATTATCTCTGCCTTGCTCAAGTTACCTCTTCTGCACAGAGAGCAACTATAAGCTGTTTTAGGACATTTCCAATAGGTTGCTTTTCAGCTTTTAGCTTTTCCAGTTCCTCCTCCAAAGCAGACACTTCAAGTTCAGTGTTCTAAAAACAGGTGATAAAAAGAAAACAAAAGTTTAAAAAAAAAAAAATAGGTCACTTTGCCAAAGGAAGGTGAAACCTGTTCATTCCTAATTCAAAAGAAAAATTTGTAACAATTAAGAATGCTGTAGCTAATTAAGAAGCTGATGCCAGTTAAAAACTTGAGACAATGGCATAATAAAAACTGAAGCCATAGGAGCTTTGAAGTCTAACATTTTTACAGTGTGGAAACATCTGCTTCTCTCAGGCTTATTTCTTTAGTGGTAGAAGTAGAGAGAAGAGGCCTGTTTCTTTACCTCTCTGCCTAGGCACACTGAAGATTAAAAAAAGACTTGATGCCACACAACCACCACCATACTTGATTTATACTCCTGTCATTCAAGGAGTTCAGAGTGCATAAGACGATTAAGCCTCACACCACCACTATAACCTGAATTTTACAAATGGGGAAACTGAGGCATGGAACCTAAATGAATTGCCAAGCTCAACCAGCAAGTCTGAGGAAGAACCTACATATTCTGACTCCCAATCTTGTGTATTAATTACTAAACTGTGCTTCCTTCTGCATGGCCCTCAAACTCCTCCCAAAACAGGAATACTTCTAGTTGTAGGCTACACAACTATATCACTGAGAACTAGTTAATATCTTCATGCATTATTCCCTCCCCCCCCCCAACATTTGATTACTATGCCACAGAGAAATCCAACTATCAGTGAATTGACTTACTTTTGGAATGTCTGCTACTGACAACTTTTCTCTATCAGTCACTAAAATTATATCCTAAAATTTAATAAGACATAAAAATACCAGTAAATAAAAAGAACAAACTATATGAATAAAATGAGCTTAAAATGCTAAAAATGTTGTGGCAAGTACAATAGCCTTTTTTCTAGTGTTATTAGATTTACTAAAAGGAAAGACTGATTCTTTAGAATACTTTCATCAAATGTAGCTCTTCACAAATATTCTAAAATAAAATTGGGTTTCAAGAGCAAAGAAGATTTAGGGAAAGGATGAAGTGTTTACACAGTTAATCAAATACATCTATTTCGGCAAGATTATATTCCTGGAACACACACCATATATATTTTATATTTTAAAGAAATAAAATAGTTACTATATAACCACAGACCTTAATTAATTCAGGAACATGATAGGCGTCCAGCAGGTTGCGAATGCCTCTGTAGATATTTGTAGGGATTACTACATTCTGTATCAAGAGGTGGGGGGAAAATTACATGAGTTTTGAAATACAACCAAACTGAAATTTGTCTAACAGAAATTATCTCAGACATAATTTAAGTCTCCAGCTCTTGCATGTCATTGAGAAGTGGTCTAGTTGTACTTAAAAGCAGCAATTTCAAATCTAATAGATACATGTCAGGCAGGACAGGCATTATGTAGCAAAAAATGAAATGGTACCATCTTCTTCAGCTGATGGAAGTATTGTCTCAAATGCTCCTCCTTGGCCTGTACCTCTGAGTCACTCATGCTGTCAATCAAGTTATAAAGAAAATAGCCAACAGCTTCTGTGGAAAAAAACAAGAGAAAGCATTCCACTAAAATTACTGAGACTGTCATGTTATCAAGATTAATTTATAAGAAATCATTTTGGTGTGAGATGTCACCCTGATGAGAGGCTCTGAAATGGCAACAATGATCACTGAGGCATAGAGATTATGTGGTTTGGGAGCACATATCTAACTGGTGAGTGAAAGGAATATTAATTATTTTCAGACCCAGTGACAGCTTTTCAGTACAGAATCTTACTTCAATCTATTCTTTCCACCACTGTGTGACAGAAGTGGTACTGCCCAAGGCCTTCCCCCCCTTTCCTACCCACTACCCCAAATAGTTGCCACAAATATTTTGTCATTGCTCAAAAGAAAAAATAGCTTCCTAAAGCTTTGCATATTTTATTCTGTATCTTTTACACATTTTTTATATTAAAATGTTTTTTATAGCCAGCTAGTGGAACATAAATACAGAGTAAAGAATATTAAATGATTTTAACAAGTAGATCCAATAATCCTGTGAAGAGCTGCCTATTAGCCAATGAAAATCAAGATTAACAAAGATGGTTTAGCTAACAGCACTAATTTTCTTATGCATTCAAGCATAAAAATTTATATGGCCTTGTACTCAAGCCTCAAGAAGGAGTTAAGGACTTTCCCAAAGGTTCCATTTCCTGTACGAAACTTATACTCAGAAAAATAGGAATTAAAACAAAAAATAGACAATGTATTTATCTAGATTAAATGAAAAAAGAGTCAATTTGTTCCAAAATAATGTATTTGGATTGATATGTACCATTTTCTTTTATAAAATTAGAAAAGGTTATCAAA
The DNA here is from genome assembly GCF_016161935.1 of Mauremys reevesii. NCBI lineage: Eukaryota > Metazoa > Chordata > Testudines > Geoemydidae > Mauremys > Mauremys reevesii. The sequence goes on from NC_052625.1 coordinate 38,836,705, forward strand.
ATGAACATTAATTGGAAAAGATTCTACTTAAACATTTTCACTATATGAATAATATTGACACAGACTGATTTATTTGAAATCTCTATCTTACTTTTAAAAACTGCTCATTTTTCTAAATATGAAATATATTTTAATTTAAAAAAAGTAATGAAAGATCACATTGGATCTCATAAAATATGCTGTGATTATCAGGATAAAGATTTTACCCAACATGTTTTTGAATTTCACTTTCAAAAAGAAGCAATCAGTGTTTACTGTTGTAATCCCTCAAGCCCATCATTACACAGAAGAACGGATTTGTGGATAAGTTACAATCATAGAAATTGAAACTCTACCAGTTGGTCCTGGAGGCGTCTGGCAATAACGTCCATCCTTGTACAACAGTTCAGTTATCTGGTAAGACAGAGTAATCGCACATTGCAGTCAACAGAAGCAAGCAAGGACAAATAGTATCTGAAATTGAATTCTCCAAATAATAAAGGACCTCTCCACTAAGGTATTATTCTATACCACATCACAGTAATTCACTAGGAAAAAATAAAATACAAGGAAGTTTTTTTTTTGTTGTAAATAATACGTTTTTCTTTAAAAAAATATATTGTAAACTGAAATGTTTTCTGAGGTATGGCAATTAGACTCTATTCTATTCTGTTTACGTATCATTCTACAAAGTAAGTGATCATAAATAAGACATTGCTTACAGCAATCATTAACCAATGTCACTTCTGGAGTTGTTAAAATTATGTTCCAATTTGCTGAAAAACGGCCCATAGAGCTTTTATTTTCTTACAGTTTGAAACAAGTGAAGCTGTGCAGAAAAAGTTATATGTCCCACAATGTTAATTTGAAAATTTCTACAATTTAGATGTTCCACATCAGTTGCAACCTTGCTTGAAAATGAGTATATTCACTTTTAATGACACCTTGTACATACATAGAAAGCACCAACATTTAGTTCTTTAGTCTTAAATATAAGTGTATAAAAGCTAACCAATTTGACATTGGTCCAATTGGTCTTATAAAACTGAAGGAGTAGCTAATATTTTATTTTAGAAAAGGTATTCTCCCTACATTCCTTCTCTCCCCAAACTGATATGATAAATGCTCACCCTAAATACAAAAAACCTTTAAAACATCTTTGTTTTTTCTTAATACAAAGACACAGCCATTACATAAAGTCCTATTTCATTCTCTCTCAAATATGTCATTGTTCTACATTTGGGCTTTTTCTACCATGATGCTAGTATCAAAGCTAAACCAAACGGGTAAGAAAGGTATTTACGTTGTTACCTAAATACTGAGGGAACAAAGCTCTATTTTAAGTAATGGAAGGGGGAGGGAACCACACATCTTCACCTTACTAATAGAGAGGAACAAACAAAGCCAGACACCTGTCCTGCTCTGGGATGCCTACATCACATTCAGTTCCACCAAGAAAACACAATGTGGACAGTTAAACTACTGCTTCCCTCGTCCCCCTTTCTTACTCGTACTTGGAAATATATCAGAGAAGTCACAAAAACATACAGCCCACTGCTCCAGAAATCAAATCCCAGAATGGCATGAGAGGAAATAACAAAAAAAAAAGAGTGACTGTTACAATGTTCACTTTTAAAAAAAAGTAAGAAGTCTTGTAAATTGAGATTCTTTGGAGGTGCAACCTTTGTTCATTATAATGATATTTTTCAATTTCAATACTTGACTTCTGAATTGCAAGACAGCTTTTTTCTAAAATTGAATGCCTTAAGAAAAAAATGTATCTACTTGTAAATCTAGCAAACAACTTCAGCTCAGCTACTGTCACAAAAGAAACTTCATCCTCTCTTTCTCAGTTGTGGGAAAGAGCTGCAGCAGCTCAGGTTACAGCCTCATGCTTGTGACATCACTATTTGATATCTCCAAAGATCTTGCCAGGCTCCTCCAGCAATGGGAGGGAATTTCCTGTGTGACATTATTGATAGTTCAAATGTTAAAAAGCAAGCAAAAAAAAAAAAAAAACCCCAAAACACACCAAAAACTTCCATCTAAAAAGAGTTTAAGACTTTCCCTCCACATTAGAAAGAGGCAATGAAGCACAAGAACAATCTACTTGTGCTTCACCGTTCTTGTTTATATTAGCTGACTTAAACTAATGTAATGTAATTTAAACCCATATAAATTACATTCTAAGTTTTCTACTTTGTCCTCAGTTTTCCTCATAGGCAAATTGAAGCACAAGATCATCATGAAAACATGCTATGAGCCATGCAGTACTTCAGCGTGGCACAGTGAAACAAATACAGGATAGTAGCTTTAAAAACAAAACTAAGTAAACTCCTGAAAGCAAGGTGTTGAACTCAACGTAGTGAAAGCTTCTTACTCACAGCTCTATTAATGCATCTCAGTCCTGATCTAACAGCAACTTCACTATCCAGTACTCTGCAGATATTACCAAATGTGTTACATTGTGGGGTGGAATGTAACGTGGACCACACTTGGGAGGACAAGATGATCACAGTGATTTCTGTTTGTGACTTGAGCTGGGTGACTGCCTTCATCTGGAATTTCCTTGCTTTTGTTCATTTACATCAGATCCTCCATATTACTACAACATAGTAGTGACACGGTGCAATTTTTTTCACCTTAAGCTTTGTTTTTAAGTCCTAGCAAACATTTGAAGGGAACAGAGTCATAGGAATTGGCTCCTGAATCTACATAAAATTGTGTATTAGGTTTAGTGACTGTATAAGTAATAATTAAGTTGTTGTACTTGTTATACTGAGATTTCATAGTAGTATCATGTATAAAACTAAATGAAGTGGCACTAACACATCAGTTTTTTCTTCAATATGCCTACCATACAAACCTAATACTACTACTATGCATGACCAGATTAAGTGTCGTAATTTCTTAATGACAAATGTCATGATCAGAAGTTACTGTCAGGGCTGCCTGTTACCAGCAGCTGAACTCAAATTCACAGTAGTGCATTTTACACATGTAGTGGTTAGAGATTTTGTTTCTGAATGCATTCTAAATAGTTCTATTTATAATTTCAGTTTTACCATCTTCACTTACCTTGCTCCAAAGATCTATATCGTTAGACCTGAAGAGGGCAGCAGAGGATAAAAAATTAACAGCAGTAAGATAATTTTTGAGTTTATTATTTTTTAAAAAGCAAAGAGTATTACCGCTAACAAGCACCCAGTGTCTGTGCATAGTAAATATTCATCTTACTCTGGGTTATTTATCAGTCTTTTTTTAAAATTTACATAAGATACTATCTTTTCACACAACAGATATACATTTCACATAAATATTTCTGTTTCTGACATGCATATTCATTTGTTTGCCATGTTGTTTAAAACTGACTCGCTATACATACAGTTACCATTAAGACTAGAGTGAGATTTACAAATTTATTATTCTATCAGGTGATAACTGTACTGATATTCTGTACTTCAATCTATTCAGTATTTCATTCACATCAATTTCAGGCAAATACAGAATAGGTCACATTTCATGCAGTTGCATGTGGAATTAACTACAGCAAAGTCCAGAGAGTCAAACACTAAAACTAGATTTTAAAACGGGGTGAATAATTTTTGTGAACAACATTTGCAATTATACATGCAAAAAAGGAAGTAATCAAATCTCATGTTCCAGTTGTAAATCTGATTATACGCAGGTTGCGAAAAAGAGTTTTCTCCCTTCCCACAAATAGCATGGTATAATTGCACTGAGGGGGTGGGGGGAAGGGTCATTTTTTCCTTTGCAGCATCAGATATTGGACACAGGCCAAAAATGGGAGCAGGCTGCCAGACTGCAAATCAGTTATTCAAACTGGTATAGCAAACCCTAAGTTCCTACGTTTTATACAACATAAAAACACTACATAGAAAGTAGAGCTCAAAACACCCATCACCAACACCGCATCAAAACTATCAGACATCACAACAGCAGTAATTTTGATAAGCCCCAAGAGCAAAGATGTAACCGGTATTTTGCACTCTTTTACCTCTCCCCACCATAAAAGGATATCAAGCTCTCAGCCTAAATAGGAACATGGAAACTATTATAAAGCATTCAGAAAAATTCATGGTGGTTTGTTTGTTTTTTTAAGCACATTCAACTTGTATTTCACTTAGACTGACAATGGCACAAAAAGGTTAAATTAAAAATGAGTCACACACAAGTTTATAGAGAAAACTGAATGCTGTCTCTGAGCTTTAGTGAACTTTCCAGACTAATAACTGATCTACCATGTCACTTCATAGTGATGTCAACCAACTGATATTCTCAGATCACTTGACTCTTCCCAAAAAAGAGCAACAAAAAACAACTACATACACACACACCTACCTCTACCCTGATATAACGCTGTCCTCAGGAGCGAAAAAATCTTACCGCGTTATAGGTGAAACTGTGTTATATCAAACTTGCTTTGATCTGCCGGAATGCGCAGTCCCCCCTCCCCCCCCCCGGGGGTGCTGCTTTACCATGTTATATCCGAATTCGTGTTATATCAGGTCACGTTATATCAGGGTAGAGGTGTATGTATATATATGATTAGCCTGGACATTATTTTGTGTGTGTGTGTGTGTGTGTGTACATACATACATACATACACACCCCCAAAATAATGTCCAGGCTAATCATTTGGGGGTTCTTTTACATAAAATCTATTATGTATCGGGGGTGGGGGTGGGGGGAGAGTTGTATGAAGATTCTAGCCCTAAAATCTACTTATGTAAAGATTCAAATTGGACATTTACTTCCAAAGTCTTCTGTGGGGTGCAGGACTTGAAATCGGCACACTGATGCCAGGTTGCTGATCTGGAACTTCTTCAGAGTTTGCTAGATTCTCAAATTTCATAAAAAAAATTCTAGCCATGACAGTTGCGAACAAAATCTTGAATACATGAATTGAGTGTAAATGGCATAGCGATGTCTGTCCCAATTTGGAGACACCCTGAAACAATACTCCCCATTGTATGCCCCACACATCTCAATGGGTAGTGAACTGAGTTCTCCAAAGATAATTTAAATGTCAACACCGATAACTGTTTCATGGCTGACGGTATTATGAAGATCTGAACAATCTGCTTAAGGCTCATTTTGGCGCTAAGAGTGGATGGTGCCTAGAACATACCATCCCCAACCGCTAATCTGACCCTGGGAGCCAAAAGCCCAGAAGGGAAGAACAGAAGGGGCATCTGAAGAAGAGATTTTGTGATGAGACTGATGGTCACTGCCTTCAAAGCAGCAGGTTCTCAGGTAGGGGTAAGTGGCCACTAGAGGTGAATTCTTTACTTCACAAAAGCCAGACCTTACACTTGGAAAGGTTCACCCACAATTTTGAGATTAGGTGCCTTTCACAAAAGCAACAGATCCCCTGAACTTGAGATACCAGTCTCAAAAAACAGACAACCCCCCCGCCCACACACACACACAAAAAACCACAAACATATAACACAGCTCCTATTTTGAGACATCAAGCCTCCTTTTACAAAGCATTTGCCCCATGCTCCATCTCAAATCGTACATAACCAGAAACCCAGCTATGGTTCCATCTACGACTGGATGAATTTGTCCTTGACCAAGCCCGAAGAACCAAACCTCCTCTTTGAGTCAAATAAAGTTTAAAAAGGGGGAAATTTGTGTGTGTGATGTCTGAAGATTTTGAAACAATTTCTTGTTTCCAACACAGAGTACAAAGACAGAACAAAATAAAGCAACAACACATTTCTTGAAACAACAGTTGCTTGAAAAAAAAAAAAAAGAGAAGAAACACCAAAAGTTGGCATTTTATTTCTACTGCACACCATATAAATACTTAGCACTCATATACTGCTTTTAGTTTGTAGAATTAAGAGTACTTTACAATGTAGCGAATATAATTATCCTCATACTACAGACAGGGAGAACAAGGCACACAGAGGATAAGTGACTTGTGCATTCACACAGTAAATCAAAGGAAGAACTGGGAAAAGAACCCCGATCTCCTTTCTCCCGTTCCAGTGCTCAATCCACTGAATCATGTTGCCTCCCAGCTAAATGACTGTGGCTAGCAGCCTAACAGTTCTGTCTTCAATAATCACAGACACAAATATAGCACACAGGATGACACCTAACATTTTTAGCTCACTTTCTGAATAGTTTGAAAAGAAATAAGAAATTCTTTCATTACATTAAGCCATAATTTCATCAAGTTTAAAACTCAATTTCTTCTCACCAAAGTAAGTAAATGATACAAAGGGCTGTAAACCTCCCTTTGCTCCTACACACCTATTTCTATTTCAATACCAGCAGAAATGCAAAAAAGTGACTAGAAATAAAATAGTCGTGGTCATGGTCTCAGGTCAATTTTACACTCTTCCAGCATCATACAGCTAGCATTATTGCTACTAGGCTGGGGATTGGGGTAGGTGAGGGGCTGTTACAGCAATCTAGTCACTTTAATGGAGGAAGGTGCAGAGAGGGGGCAGGAGTGCTCTGGACTTTTTGACCTGTCCATGGAAACCAACTTCTTTTAAATTTAAGTTTTCAGATTTAATCAGGGAAAAATTACATAAGGGTGGGGTGCAGGAGGGGATATCCGACCAGTTACAGAGGGGAGGGAAGTTTACTTTATGAAATCTTACCTTCTAAAGCCAAAAATGAGACAGCCTTTAAAATGAAACAAATCCACAGAGGGCATACTTGGTGAAGACACTGTAAAAATAATAAATATTTAGAAGAATCTCTCTTTTAAAAAAAAGTTATCTGCTCAACTAGAACAGGACCCAATGGAAGTGACGCTTTTTCCTTATCTAGTAAGTATTAATCATCTTTGTAAATCACCATTAGAAACACAGGAATTGCCACACACTTAATCCAAAAGCAAGGTCCATTTAAGACCAGTATCCTGTCCCTGGCAAGTACTAGTTAGTAAGAATCCTGCTGTAGACAGATGTTGGATAATCTGTCCTCCACATTAGGTCCCATCCTGGTGTTTAATAGTGAGACTGGTCAAAGGCCTTATCCACACTACACAGTTGTATCAACAAAAGTCAGGTTTCGTTGACAAAACAGTGGAGTTGTACACACCACAATACTTCTGCCAACAAAACTCTCCTGCTTTGCTGACAAAATAAAACCACATCGACGAGAGGCATAGAGCTTTTTGCAAAGTCATATTGACAAAGTGTCAGTGTAGACACCGCGCTTGGTTATATCGCTGTAAATGGCCTCCAGGAGGTATCCCACAATGCCATCCTGACCACTCTGGTCAGCAGTTGGAACTCCGCTGCCCTGCACTCAGGTACACAGGCATCTGCCCTTCCCTCTTCAAAGGTCTGGGAATTTTTGAAATTCCATTTCCTGTTAGCTCAGCATGGAGAGCTCACATCACATCTTCCCAGCTAACCATGACGGCTCCATGCAGCAAACGCTCTCCCACTTAGAGCACACCGGAGCTGTTGGATCTGAAGACTATATGGGGAAAGGAGGCTGAGCAGTCCCATCTCTGCTCCAGCCGTAGGAATTTTGATAACCACAGGCAGATTTCTCGTGACTTGTTGGATAAGGGCTATGAATGGGACATGCAGCAGTAGTGTGCAAAGAAAAAGGAACTGAGGCAGGCGTAGCAAAAGACAAGGGAGGCAAACCATCACTCTTGTGCTGCGCCGAAGACCTGCCACTTCTTTAAGATGGACGCCATCCTTGGCAGCAACCCCACCTCCACCACCAAGAGCCCCAGGGATACTTCAGCGACATTAGAGGCGGTGAACAGTGGACCTAATCCTGAGGACAAAGTTGTGGATGAGGAAGTCGAGTTGGAGAATGACATGGCAAACACAGCAGGGTCATCCAGTGACATGGTGAGCCAGGAATTCTTTTCCACTCCAGAGGAGTCTAGCCAGTCCAAGCACTCTGTCTGTGATGCACACGATGCAGGAGAGAAGAACCCTGATAAGTGATCTTTTTTAGTTGATGCTGCTGGGTTATATGAGGTAGAGCTGTCCTTTGCTCTGTATACTGTACAAGAGGGTGAAAGGACAGAAATGTACCAGACTAGCTATGTTTGAGTGTGCTCCACATTCCCCTCTGCAGCTAAGCAGTGCAGCGGAACAGTGTGTTAATGCACACAGAGATTTCACGGGAATCTTCCAGAGAGATTTCAAGGAAACGTTCCTGGAGGTACTCGCCAATCCTCTGCTAAAGGTTCCATGGCAGAACTGCTTTGTTCCTTCCCCCATTGTAGGAAACTTTCCTGCTCCACTTGGCAATCACTTATGCAGGGACCAAAACAGCACACAGGTGAGCAATATAGGCACTGGGTCTGAACCCACAAGCAAGCAGGAGATGCACCCTTGCATATCCCTCAGGAGTCAGATATCGGCTTCAATGACCCCCCCTCCCGCCTGTGGAAAATAGTGGCAGAATTTACAATACTGTCTCTAGTCACCTGCACTGATCCCCTTAAAAAAAAAAAACAAAAAAACCCCCCAAAGACACACTTAATACCCTTTGCCCCATCTTGAATGCCCAACACCCACCCAGGCTGAACTCACCATGTTGAGGACATTTGCTGAGAGGTGTGCTTGCAAAGGGAGTGAGAAAGTGATTTGTGTGTTAAAAGAGGTGCATGTTACTAGAATGATTCAATGCTGTGCATGAACTAACAATCATGCTGCTCTGTATTGTTGCTTGTGCTTTGGCAAATGTGTCCTTCATAGGAACCCTCTACACACCAGCAAAGCGCCTCCACCAGATGACCAAGGTGGAGCAAGGAGGACATGTTCTGGGAAATTCTCCAATCCTCAAAGGCTGGGGGGGAAAAAAAAAAAAAAAAAAAAAAGAAGGGGGGAGCGGAGGGAGATCCTGAAGGAAAAATTTAAAATAGAACGGCAGGACAAAAAGGAGAGTGAGGAGCACACTGTAAAGGTCCAGGAATTGATGATAAAAGTGATGGAGGAGCAAACAAAGATGTTGAAGTCCCTACTCATGCTCCAGGCAGAACACATGCATGCTCTCCCCCTCAACTCCATCCCCACCACCAATACAGAACTGCTTTTCTTGCCCTCCCAAAACTCCTCCCACATATTCCTTGCAACTCTTCAGAACATCTCATTACTCAGTTCACTCCACCCCTTCTGACAGCTTCCAAAATGATAGCTGAACTTACACACAGCTATGAGAGACTACACTGCTCTGCACTCTTATCTCCCTTCCTATCAAGCCTTTTGTGTGTATTGTTAATTGGTTTAATAAAAACAAAATCTCTGAAAGATAAGCCGTCTTTATTTGTCCCCTACACATGACGGCTGCTACTGATAGTAATACATAGTGGCAGTTTGATCATTTGTTGACTACAAATCCCAGTCAAGAATCATCACAATTTTCATGCAAGGTGGCAAGCTAACAAAGCATGGCAGAGTGCTGTATAGAAAAACATATTACTGGTGCTCATTATCAAAATGTTGCGTCAAAGCCTCCCTGATTCAAATCGCCCCTTGTTGTGCCCCTCTAACAGCCCTGGTATCTGGTTGCTCAAATTCAGCAGCCAGGTGATCCACCTCTTTGATCCACCCTGGAAAAACTTTTCAGCCTTAGCCTCACAAAGCAGGTTGCTATGACTACAGAATGTTTTCCTCATTTAGGTCTAACCTGCCATAAAGGCAGCACCAGCGTGCTTTTAATTTGCCAAAGGCACATTCCACAGTCATTCTGCACTTGCTCAGCCTATTGTTGAAGTGTTCCTTACTGCTGTCCAGATTTCATGAGCTTTAGGGGTACACTGGATCTCCAAGGATCACTATGGGCATTTCAACATTCCCCCCACTGGAATCTTCTGGTCTGGAAACAAAGTCTCTGCTTAGAGCTTTCTGTACAAGCCAGTGTTCCTGAAGATGCATTGTCATGCACCTTCCCAAACCACACTGCATTCCACAAGCACCTGCAATATCTTAGAAGTACCCCTTTCTATTGATGTACTCTGTCGCAAGATGTCCGGGGCCAAAATTGGACTATGAATGCCATCTATCAGCCCTCCGCTGTTAGGAAATCCCACTGCCACAAAGCCATCCACTATTTCACGCACATTGCCAAAACTCACAGTCCTTCGTAGCAGGATGTGATTAATGGCCCTGCTCACTTGCATTACCACAGCCCACAATGGTCAATTTCCTGACTCCGAATTGATTCGTGACCGACCAGTAGCAGTCTGGAGTTGTCAGCTTCCACAACGCTATCGCCACGTGCTTCTCCACTGAGAGCGCAGCTCTCATTTTGATGTCATTGCGCCGATAGTGCTGGGGGCAAGCTCCGCACGCAGTTCCAGGAACGTGGCTTTCTGCAGCTAAAAGTTCTACAGCCACTGCTCATCATCCCGGGACTAGATAATGAGGCAATCCCATCATTCAGTGCTGGTTTCCCGAGCCCAAAAGTAACAGGCTAAAACGTTCACCTGCTCAGTAAATGCCAAAAGAAATCTGGTGTTGTTTCTTTCCATGGCACACAGCAGGTCAGGCAACTCTGATTCCTGTTCAGATTGGAAGCTCATGATATACTGCATGACCATCCACGAGGTGTGTATAACAGTGACCACAGCAGTAGAGAGCAGCGCAGGATACTTCGTTTCAGACAGAGATGGTGGATGCACAGTAAACAGAGGCTGTTGAAAAATGCCATGAAACGCAGTTGGAAGCTCATGGAATGCTGGGATGGAAAGAACTGCATCATGGGACGTTGAGCCCACCCATAATGTACTTCCCACAACTCCTAGCTGTAGAAGGCAGTGTGTAGCACAGTGGGATAGCTACCCACAGTGCACTGCTCTCACTGTCAATGCTAGAGTACCAAGTGTGAATGCGCTCTGCCGACAGAAGGAGTGTAGTGTGAACATGCACAAACTATGTAATTATACCATTTTTTGATTATCAGCATAACTTGTGTTGACAAAATTCTGTAGTGTAGACAAGGCCTAAGCCCTGGAAAGCATTATATGTTTAAGACCTCATCCAAATTTTTTCTTCTTATGGCCGTTATTTGAAACAACTCTGGATATTCTTGTTACCCATAAACATCCACTCCCTTTTGAATCTTGATAAGTTTTCAGACTCATTGGTATCCTGGAGCAATGAGTTCTGTGGTCTCATTACATCTTATGTGAAAAGGGTATTTCTGTTTGAATTTGCCATCTTTTCAAAGGGGTCTACTATTCCAAAAGTGACAGTGAGATTTTAACTCAGTTAAATCTCATTAATGCTAACAATTTACATGCTAATCCTGACCACAAGACAATATAGGGGAGATACGCCCAAGCGTTATAGAAGTTAGCACTCTTGTGAAAAATGCAACAAGATTAAAAAATTTAGGATTGTGGCATTCATCACAAAAGAGAACACAAGCTTCAGGGGAAACAGCTTGAAAGTCAGTACATTTTAAACAAGTTAAAAATTGTTTCAAGTCCTAAAGTATGCTTGCCAAATTCTGGTGGTTTTACAATCACATTTTCTTATTTTTTAATTTTTTCCCTCTTTCCACTGTTCCTGAGTAAATTACCCACAAAATAAACTAAATACATATACAGGAAAACAGTGAAACTGATTATCTCTCAAGTGCCATCCAATGAACTAAGTAAATCAACAGAATGTGACATAGAAAAATACTTTTGCTTTAATAACATTCAGCTGTAGTAATCTTAAGTGTTACTTTTATCAATATGGGGGGAAAAATTCAAGGAAAATTGTGAAATTAAGTATCCCTTAAAGCTCATTTAAAATTCTAATTTATTCCCCATAACCCCTTGTTTTCTGAGTCCTTAGCTGAGCACTCCTGCATTTAAATCTTTCCAGAATGCTGGTTCCCACTCCAGCATAACACCCCTGCAATCACTGAACCACAATGATGCATTTAGACTTCATATGAAGCAAGTTCAGTTTTCCAATACATGCTCTCTTATATGCTGGGTTTTTTTATAACCTATTCAAATGGTGTACGATTGACATTATAATGAAATTAACCCCATGCAAAGCTGAATACATCACTGCTGTTCAATGAGGGCTAGGGTGTCACTATCAGAAGGGCTATATGATATAGGTAGGTAGAAGATGTGAGAACAGGAATGCTGACCTGAGCAGAAATTATTACACATACACAATCCAAAATCTGAAATGTTTGTTTTAAGAGAACCTTTACAGTTGATTTTACAAAATCCCCAAGCAAAAAACATTTTTCCAGTGGCATATTAAACTTTCTGCTCAAAAAAAGACTAGCATAAAACACCTCAGTATGCTCAGCGGCTGCTGACAATTGGCAACCTGGTTTCCTTAGCAACAAACAAGTCTGAGAAAATCAAAAGAAGCTGACAATGAAGTGGAATGGAATGGCATGATAAAGGGGAAAATAGCTCTCATCTATGCTGACTTATGCGCCCAGATTCCTCAACTGATGCTTCACAGTTTTCATCTTGTCAGTAACAGAAATCTATACATTATAGGGGATAAGAAGCAGAATCAATAGACCTTGATAGCAGCCAACATAAATGCTTCACCTCCACTGACTGCACTGGTGAGACAATCTTAAAGTTTTTTCCCTATAAAATTACATTAACAAATTTATACTTTTTACAGTCTGTGCCTTATTATCTTTTGGGTGCTGACGAGATTAACTACCATTAATGAACACTGGGCCAGCATTAATTTTACAAAAGTAATTTCCTTTTAAATTAGTGTTTGTAAGGTAAACATTTGCATGCTTTCTTCAATTACAAACCTTAATATATGGAATACTACTACAAAAGGTGGTTGCTCATGTAATGAATTTGTCTCTGGCTAAATAATCTACTATTTAAGACTACATCAAGAGTGACAATACAAAACCACTCTTACTGGATATACCAAAAGTTGATCACTCTAGCCAAAGTAAAAAAATAAAGGACACTTAGTTTTGCTTCTTCAAGTAACGGAAACCTTACAAAATGTTTCATTTCCAGCAGAGCTACCATTGCTCCAGCCAGGCACTACTACTCTGTTATCTGAAAGAACAGCTAAGTATTGTATTTTCATGGTGTTATTGACTGAGTTAACAGGAACAAAAGATGGCAGAATTCAGAGTGAATTTTATAGAATCAATAATTGTTTGAGGTAAGTACATATCTTACTTACAAGAAGTACCATAAATAATCAGGTTAGCAATGTAACAACTATATAAACTTGAACAAAACACTGTCAATCTTTAATTTTACAAGGATACTGGTCAAAAACGTAACTAATACCAAATTGGGACCTGTTGAGTACTGCAAAGTCTTCTGACAGAAATCCGGTCCTTAAAAAACTTTACTTGCACTATTGTAAACCTAGGGCCTGCTTATCCCATTAGTTATATACTTGCAGCTCCTATTGACAAAGGGACTGATGGAGAACATAAAATTAACCTAAATACCAGTTTGTCATTTTTGTACCACGTTTATAATTTTTTAATAAATGTAATATGAAGGAATAAAAACATGTATGCAAAGCCCATGAGGCATGTTCATATTAAAAAAGCAGTTTGTAACACATGTAAAAAACCCATTGCCAAAAACTGGCAGCTTCAGAAGATATCCTTGAGATCCTTTCCACAAATGCCACAATGCCCCCTTATGGTACAAACTTCATAATAACCCCAACCACTATCTAAATATGTCTGAATATTTACAAAACACACACATCAACCTAAGTACTCCATATCTGCATCTGTTAAAAAGACATCTACTAAATACATTGAAGATACTTACATAATGATAAAACATTTTCCAATGTTCCATATATTGCTTCATGTCTTAATTCTGCTACAGAGAGTTCTTCAGTTTCAAATGGACAGCCATTTTCCTATGGATAAAAAGCATTACACTACATACACACACGGAACCTGATACTCAACAATATTTTTAAACACTGCCCTCCCCATGTCTCTGCTTAACAACATCCCCTTTCTACAAATATTTTGGAGCCCCAAATTGTAGACACCATTCTTCTTGTCAAGAGGACAGAATGACATGCTTTCGCAAGCCCATCGGTGCTACAAATTAGCTGGCCAAAGGAGCCACTCTTGACCACTAAAGGTACAATCCCTCTACAAAGACTGAGCATGTACCACCACCAGTAGGAAAGAAAATTCCTGGGAAAAAGAATTGGAACCTGAAATTTTTAACATAATTGGAAAATAATAAAATAAAGCTACTGAAATCAGCTACATGGTATTACTTAAAATCTTTTATTTCCAAAAATGGAAAAATGCATTACTGAAAAACATCACATGGTATAGCAATTTTAAAATCCTCTTTGGTGAATGGGGAGAGGAAAATGTGGGCAAACAATGGAAAATAACTTTTAAAAAATTGTCCATAGAACAATTAATGGGCTTCTCTGTGTGGCAACTGCATGCCCCAGAACACCACTGGAGTCAATGAGAGTCCTACACAAAGCTGCAGAATTGGGCCATAACATAGCAATATATAAAAAATTGTTCATTTAAACTCACCTGTAGCAGAGCACGAAAAGTCTGAATGTCATCAAAATTTGTCAAAACATAGTTTGTGTATGTTTCCACATCAGGTTCCACCCCCAGCTCATGCATTGCTTTAAGGACCCCAATAGTACCTAAAGAAGCAATATTAGAAAGTGTACAGAATGCTGAACAATTTCAGATAACTAAAAGTTCAATTTTTTTTATAAAAGGAAAGATATAAACATTAATTTCCATGCTTATTCAGTACATTTTTCCCCTTTTCTAGTTCCTGCTGCACAGAAGCTGAGCATTTTTTTTTACTTCAATAATCAAATTCTTAATTCTGAAATCAAAAATAGATAAACCATTCTTATACCTATCTTATTCCACAGTAAACTGACAAAGACTGAAAACTCTTAGTTCACCCTGCATCTGTAGTGTTAGTAAAGCATAGTTTTGGTTTAGTGAAGATGAGCTGCTTCATTGGGATTATAATTAAAGAACTAGCACCTATAACTAGATGAGACTCCAGCCCAGAATTGTGGCTCAATTTACTATTTTTACTTCGTTATAAATATTTTAAGACTGTACATTGAAGATGTCCATATATCTGATGTGCTGAATACGGAAACTAATTTGAACTGCATAAATAAATGCATATAGCCAGCTTCAAGACATTTGTGATCGTGTGTTAAGAAACACACTTAGCTCTGGTCCTCGCGCCCAACTCTACTGCCAAGGTCCAGACTTTCAAAACAGGTATCTAACCTTGCATAAGGCTGAATAAATATTGACATGTTCAAACTAGGTGCTTAGGCATCCTGGTGAGTTGGCCTAGTTTGTACATGGATAATGGGCCCAATTTTGCAAGGTGCGAAGTTCCCACAACACCCACTGAAATCACTCTGCACTTCCATGAGGCTCTCAGCACCTCACAAGATCAAGTCCTAAATTTTCAGCATAGACATCTATTTGAAAATATATGAACAATACCAACACAAGCTAAATATAGTAAAAATTAAATTTTAAGAAACATAAAACATTTTCTTAAAATTGACCACACAGCTATTACACCAATGTATCAGCTGTTCTTTTATTTTTTTTCTAAAGAGAAAGAAATACTGCTGGTATTATACAAACATTAATAATAATAAAAACTGATATTATTCCATTGAATTTTGAATCTTTACCACACTCAGCATTTATTCTAATGAGGGCATTTCAGTGCTTTAATGGCTTTTCTTTCAAATTTGCAAGAACTTCCCGAATTTCATTATATCAGGTCTAGTTAGCTAACTCTGCATTCATGTCACAAGCTATACAGGTACTGGAATTTTTGCTGGCAAAAAATGATTTGTCAGATGCTGCAGGACACCAGATCCAAGTAGCATATGTTTTTCTCAACTTGCCTCTCATATTTGTTACTTTAAAAATGTAAAGTTTCCCAAAGACCCTGTCTTTGCCCCGGAGTGCCACCTATGGAAAAGTGACACTTCCATGAATATTTTATGCAGTGCACTATGGTGCAAATAATCAAATGTGAATTCCCTTTGAGCACTTAAAAATACATGCAGGCAAGTCACACTAAATTAAAGTCGCATCATCTGCTCAAGTCTGCCTTAAACAAAACTCTGTCTGATTTTGGCTAAGAATCTGCAAAATTATGAACAAAGAATTAATTACAGTAAATCTTGCTTGATACCTTTCAGATCTTGACACCAACTTTCTATTTTATGTTTGCAAGATGTAGAAAATGCTAATATAGAGCCCAGCTAATGTTACTTTTCAGAAAGACTGTTTCATTGTAAGAGTTCGAGTCAATATTACAAGTAATAGCTGTTTTCAACAGGGAGCTACCTACCACAGTGAATTATGTACTCTAGCTGCAGGAGACTTGGGTTCAAATTCTTATTTAGGTCAGAGTGGAAAATGAGTTTATTGGGCTCTCTCAAATCCCTAGTAGACATCTGCCACAAAACCACCACTCAGTTTGGGACAATTCTTGAGCAGAGACAAGGAAGCGTAAGTATTAGAATAGGGTGCTGCAGATGAAGATTAAGGTTAACTGGCAGAAAGGAGTGGGAAAGCTTCCACGGTATCTGTTGCTCTATGTCTGGTCGCTATTATTGGTATTAACACTCACTGTCATGAAGTTCTCCCACTTCCCCCTCTCTGCCCCAGTTTTTAAAACCCCAAAATATGTCTCATCTTTCCTATTTCAGAAAAAGAAGGTTATTCATTTTCATTTGGTTTTCTTTAAAAGCTTTCACTGTCAAGTCAATATTTGCACAGCAAAAACCAGAAAACCACTAATTTATCATCACAATAGAAGTCCACAGTTTTACGTTTTTAAGTTTTGTTCCATGACACACAGCTTTATTAATTAGTATACTAATGTTTTCTCAATATGAAGTTACAAGATACTGTCACTCATGTAACACTTTAAAATGTGTAAATCAAAATCAAATACATTAAGACCAGTATTTCTGCATCTTATGGTTGCCTTTAGAATTTCTTTGGACATCACAAGGATATCAGTGCTGTTCAGCCTTTTATATCTCTCAAACCTAACCAATGGGCATAAAAACAGCCAGAAGTCAAGACACACAGAATGCAATCATGTGTGTTTAGTAAGAGTGAAACTGGCTAATACAAAAAAGTCATTCTATTGCATTGTCCCCAAAAGTAGTATTTTACAATGAATATGTTCTTCATAAAGAAGCTTATGTACCAGTATTTTACATATCGTGTAAGCAACATCTGTTAAGAAAGAATGCTCTTAGTTTTCTGAGTTTCTTAAATGGATAACTGTTGTTAAGAGACAAAAAACATTTAGAAGGATGCTGTCATGTCAAATTTTGCCCAAAATTTAGGCTTTAAGAACCTAGTAAAAAAAGAAAAAGCTAAGAAAATTTTATTTTAAAAAATCTCTTTACTACGCAAGATTCCTCTGAGTATTTTTGAGATTCCTGAGAATGTGAAAATGAATTACTAGAAACTTACTATAAATGAAAATGAGCTAGTTGGTTTTAATTTCCTAAATTGAGAAAAATGCAAAAGTCAGACAGCCTATAAAGTGTACAGCAAACTAGTTTAAAGCTCTTTCGTTTTTAGTAATCCTTTTTAGTAATCGTTTTTAGTCCCCAATCTTCAAAAAAAAATTACACTCACTTAACTTTAAACAGGTAAGTGGCTCCAGTGAAGTCTACAAGACTACTCACATGCTCATAGTTAAGCACTTGCATAAGTATTTGAAGAATGAGGTGTCTTGAAGCATAATAAAAAGTGACCTTTTTTTAAAAAAAATTCAATTGAGATTTTAAATATAATTTCACTATTTAAAATAGGCTGATGTTCTAATTTAAAATTAATGCATTTAAAATACAACAAATTTGAATGTATATGTTTTATTTAAGACAGAATGCACATTTACAATGCAATCAAACTCAGTGAAATATAGCAAGTTATTGATATTTCTGTTAATTATTTTGATGTGCCCAAAAGCATGCTAGACCATTCCACTCCCCTGCCTCAGGACTGGTCCATAAATAGACCTTTGAGACACAATTTACATATATAATGTTCGTAATATATTGTGTACAAACAATGCATAGAAGTCAATCAGACTTAATCCTGGCAAGTCTTATTCTTCAGCAGAAGTCTGGTGGGTTTTAACTGTCCCAACTGAAACAGGATGAATGTTTTAAACAAAAATTCCAGCACACTTTAAAATATATCCTAATCATTATTTCTAATTACTGGGGAGTGTAGGGGGGAAATCACAATAAATAAGCAAATAAAAATCATGTTTTATTTAGAATTCATGTTAAACAGGAAACTATTCAACATATGGACAATCTGCTATAGAAGATTAACTGAACCAGTTTTTTTCCCCATTAAAAAAAGCTCTCTCTCTATTAAGTTTAGGGGACTTGCTGCTTTACACTAATCTGAAAGTGTGCCCCTCCCCCCCAAAACTGGTAATTTTTCAGGCTCTACTTTGGAGAATCAAACCCTCTTGGAAATGGCAGCACACACTGAAGATATAACCCTGTGCCCTAAATGGAGATTCTGCAATAGTGAAAGTTATGTCTAAAACAAGTTTTAAACGCCTCCCCCCCCTTTTTTTTTTAAACATACTCCCTAGACAAAATTGTTTGTTGGTCTCACATAGCTGTGCAGAGGAGCAAGACGCCTCCAACCATTTCTATGCCTGATCTTACAGGGCCTTTGAGCTCCTGGGTTCAGACACTGGGTGTCCAGATTCTGCTCTCTCCCTAATTCATATGACTGAGCTAGTAGGAACTGCCTGAGAGGATGGAGAGGGACAGGGAGTGGATAGAGCCACAGCTTCTGTTCCCCTCCCCACATCTGGCTGAAACCAGCTCCTCTTCTACTAAGGGACAGATTCTACCACTTATTCTCACACTGAGCAGTACCTTATTCCTCAAGTAGCCCCACTGAAATCAATTAAACTTCTTGTTGAGGTAGGTACAATTCTGCACAAGTAAGGGCAGCTGAAAATAGATTTAAGTATTTATTTAGGTCAGATACCAAATAATGAGGCTTTCATTTTGAAAGATGAGGTTATATTCAGGAGAATGGTGTAATGCTGCTAAATGTACAGTCAAAATTTGAACTTAAAGGTGCACTCCAAAAATTTCTAGTGGAGTAATATACCATAAAGACAAAATTCTGACAAATTTTTTAAATTAGTATTTTCAATTTTTCCTGGGGAACACCATTACCCACCTCAAGGAAACCAAAAAATTACCTTGTATTTAGCTCATTTATTAAGCTTTTTTATACTGGGTCAATGGGAAAAATGAAAATATTCTCTAATACCAAAGGGAACCTTTCATATTGTATTTTGTAAGTAACTGTTGATGTGATACTGCAGTGTTCTATAAAAAGCAAAAATAAAAAGCACAGCTAAGTATTTTTAAAAATAAGCTTCAATAAAGTGGCTAAATGATGCTAAGCAAAAACTTAACATGGCAATACAACTTTGATATAAGCAAAACATCACCCAAAACCATCCTCCACTTCCAAAGATATTTTATTGTATTGTCTATTGACACAATGTGTCCCAATGGTCTTTATATTTGTAACCCTCCTACGTCGTTTTTTTCTTAACCCTCGCAGCATACCATCTTCTTGAAAAAGTGTAACTTCGCATTTACTTAACCATAGGAAAATATTAAAATAAAAAGCCTGAACTTGCTTTTAGCTTTATCAGCACACAAAATAAAAACATGTCTAATCTGTAATAGGCATATTTAATAAAATTGTAGAAACCTGCTACTCTACTCTTGTAATCCAGACACTTGTCTACAGCATATTCAACCATTTGTCCACTCTAGTTTTATATGACTCAAACAATGGGGCATCCTCACTTTCTTTGGAAGACTAGTCCGTAGAACAACTAATGTCAGCAATAAGATGTTCTCCCCAATGTTCAGTTTTTTATTTCCCTTCTACTACTTATAACCACTTGGGCCACCCTATATAATTCCTCTCCCCCTTTGGCGTTTACACCCTTCAAATACTGGTAGGCAGTTATAATACATGCCACCTCTTTTCAAGTTGTTATTTAACCTTTAATCTCCCTCGAAGTCCATCCTCTCAATATGTTTTGCCTCTTCTCCAAAGTCTATTAAATTTGTCAATACTTTTCTGGTATGGAGATAGCTTCCCAGAAGTGTATGCCACATCTGACTACTGTGGAGAATGGAACCATTATCTCCACTCTGGTATGCAATGTTGTACTCTATCTATATCCACCTTTATTTGATACATCCCAATTAATTTTTGCTACTAGGAAACACTGAGAACTCAGATAATTTACTGTCCACTGTCACCTTTAGGTTCTTTTCAGAACTACTACTTTCCCTATTGTCTATCACAAATGAATAATCTTTTTGAAAAAATTATTTTTCCTCACATGTAAAAAAACGAAGCTAATATAATGTTGAATCTCTCTTTTATTCTCTCCCCCCCCCCGCCCCCAAAAAAATCTAAATGCAGGGGAGATTTCACATGGCAAAGGGCAAGAAAATTTATTCCACCTATCTACAGCAAACATATTTATATTGATAATTCAGTGCCAAAGGGAACGCTCAAAATTCTTCCTTTAATTTGAAGTTTAACTTTAAGAGTTGTGAATTTACTCACATACTGGCTGTTATAAGTACGTACACACACACACGGAATCTTCATGCTAAACTTAAGAACTCATAACTGTGAAGGAGCAGATGCTAATCTGGGTTCACAAACTAACTTTGTGAATGCACACTATTATCACAGAACCAACGAGAGGTCACTCTCTGATGTCTCTGTGGGCAGAAAAGGCATGGCTTCATTCTGATGCTTACTATCAGTTCTTACTGACAGTCAAGTAAAAGTAGTACAGATTTTTGAAGACTCTACGATTTCAAATTAAGCCAAAACAGTTCAGATCACAAAAGTTACTCTTCTCACAACAATTAGGTACAACAATTTAATACAGCTTTAGAAATATGCAGGAGCCTTTGCAATACAGCATACGTCTAGCATATTTTGTTATTATGTAGGTAGAGCCAAGTTTTGATAAAGCAACACAGCAGTATTATATTATACACGTACACAAGCATGGATGACGGTTTTGAGCAGGAGTAACTAGTATCATATAGTAGCCCTGCCCTGTTTAGTAGGTTTCAAGAGTTTTTATGCGATCGTGAAAACTTTCCAGTTTTCAGAAAGTGTGTGTCGCAGGCAACTTGCCGTGTGCTCTAGCACCAGCCTGGATCTAAAGAGTTAATAAAAACTGAATATTGTTTTCATAAAGGCTTTTCTAAAAAGGATTCAGACACTTTTATAGCCAGAAACAATTAGGGAATACTTGTTTCAGCATTTCTTCCAAACTGGAATGTGACTGTATATTTAAAATAAAATTGCAATATGAACAGTCTGCTAAAAGCACTTTTTTTTTGTTTGTGCATTTTGTTTGTCACCCAATGTCACACTAACAACTCTGCATCTCATTCTAAAGCACATTATACTGTGAGATAAGATGAAAAAGACAGTTTTTTGTTTCCCAAGGGGGAAGTACTTCTGTTAAAAGCATCTTTTTATGAGACCACTCTTTCTGAATTACCAATAACGCAAACCCAAGAATTAGATACTGTACTCTAAAATTTAATATTTGTTCAATTCTTATTCATATCCTATAGACATCCCCATGTGTAACAGGGGAAAGTGTGCTAAATGCTTAAGCCTACTTAAGAATCCAAAAGATTGAACCTTTCTGTCCTTCAATCAGTATGCTGTCAGGTCATGATCACTCATTCAGCAATGGAAGTTTTCTTGCCTCTCTTATTATTGTAAGTTAGCTCACATTTAACTTATCAGTGAATAGAAATTTAAAAAAAAAAGGTCAGAAAAGAAAGATTCAGCTTTTCAGTAGTTATAGTGAGTCATTACCATTCAATCTTACTTTTAAAGGCTTCCTACTTCCATAGAGTAAAAGATCAGAGAACTACTGTATGGGATACAGAACAGCAGAAAACCTTTGTAGAG
Organism: Mauremys reevesii; assembly: GCF_016161935.1. NCBI lineage: Eukaryota > Metazoa > Chordata > Testudines > Geoemydidae > Mauremys > Mauremys reevesii. The sequence goes on from NC_052625.1 coordinate 38,858,716, forward strand.
CCAGGAATCGAAAGAGTTAAAAATCCCATTCAAATAGTGTTTTTCACTCTGCTTTCTATTAAAAACTGAATTCTTTATTTAAACTAACAAAACTGTGTCACAATTAAATGGGAAACGAGTGAAAAGCATTTCTGAAAAAATTGTAGAAATCTCTGTGATGGCAAGAACCACACACCTTTGGGCCTCCACTCAACTTCAAGCACATTTCTAGATAGGGTTTAAATGTCAGTCTGTACATTCAGTTATGAATAAGGCAACAAAAATGTGTCTCAGAAAGCTAACCTTGAACATTCTTCTCCTTCTGATACCCAACAAGCAGTGGCCAGGAATAGTGAGGTCTGAGAGGCAAACCTTCCTCTTTCATTGTCTTCATCAGGTTAATTGCCAAAGCTGAAAACATCCACAAGGCAGTTGACTATTAATAAGACAACGACAGAATAGTTTAAATAAACTGATGTTTAAAATAAGCAAATGAATAAGTACCTGCTTTTTTAGACTCCAACGCACAAAACAAAGTAAACTGGAGGGGACTTGAGTGTATACTGGCTTCTTTTAACTCATCACAGAACTGTTTCAGCTTGCTCAAGGGCTGGAAAGAAATTTAAGAATTAATTTATATAATAATAAATTGTAATGAACACATAATGCTTCTCAATTTCTGAACTCCTTTCTAGCAATTAAAGAAAAGATCCTTCCTATACCCATAAAGTAGTTATTACAGACACCAACAAGCGTTTTTGCTCATAAACATTCCACTTACTGTGTAAATTGGTAGGTGAAATATTAAAGTGATTACCTTAATGCATTCCATCTTTACTCTTTAACTATAAGTGCATGAACAAAACTACAATTTCCACATTTTCATAACTCCCTTAAGCTCACCAACCATACAGCTGTAAATCCAGTAAAAAGATAACATCTTGCATACCTTATCCATAGTTACACAGTGTCGTAAGAAGAAGTTACCATAGTCCATACTGCTTTCACTGTGATTTTCAGATGACAAGGTAGGAAATGATTTGAAAACTTGGAAAGCTGTATCTTCCAAACCTTGAGTTATCAAATTCAGAGACAAGTTCATTGCATCTAGAGATTTAAAACACCAAAGACAATATTTATTAAGAGTTTGGAACAAACTATTTTCGCATTAAACTACAAAAGAAATCAAATTAGCATGATCCCTGTCTTTGTATCTATGGAAAGAAAACAGAAATTGTTTTACAAGCATCTTATAACAGTTTGTTTGTGGGACTAACTGCTACAGAACTCAGATTTGAAACTTTTTATTTGCATAGTTTATATAGTGCTATGAGTATCTCCTTTACAACTGAAAGACTCATGCCACATATTTTAGAAGTATCACCTTCATAGTGGTCCAGGAACATCCCAAATACTACAACTGAAAGACAAATCTTTGAGATAGGCTAATGGAGAAAGGCTACTGAAGTATATCTAGAAGTACTGTCAAATAGGTGTAACATATCAGGATTCAAAATTGCCTCCAATCATTGTTACAGAAAGTCATATTTAATGTTTATAACCTCTCTTCACTGTATTCCTACATATCTGCCACTACAGAAGTTACACAAAATCTTTTTTTCTTTAAGAAAAATGCTAGATTATCAAGGGTTTAAGGGCAAAAAGCAAATTTAAGAAGTTTGTGGTAATGCAAATACAAAAAAAAAAATAAAAAATGCTTACATCTGTTTTTAAATTCTGAAAACCCTTAGGTTTAAAATATGACCCAGACTAATCCACATCTGCTATCTTTAGAAAACAAAATTAATTAACACACAGCATTATTTTGCCTCAGTAGGATTTCACAAAGCCTTATACACAATACCACACTAAGTAACAAATCTTTTTCTTTCATTGCAACCAACTGAAAATGCATTCCTTCTTAACCTTGAGTAACAGTACTATTTCAAAGCACGGCTACAATAACCCGAATTTGGACACATGACTGAAAGCACTACCTGGAATATATCCCCTTTCATATCTCATCTGCGACAAAATATCTTGGACATACTGAGGATATCCAGCCTTAGCAAGGCTATAAATAACCTGCATCAAATCCCTGTCCATAAAATAGCCTTCCATCTTCTCAACCTTTTCCAGGATCTGTAAGTCAAAATCACAAACCAGAGAATAAGTGTAATGTTAATGAAAAGTCTACACTCTGACTCAAACATTAAAAACCCCAAAACTATTTACATTGACGTATGACTCCAATTTGCTACATATTTCCTAAACACAAGCACAGATGCAGTTTCTGCTCCATAGAGCTTAAATTCTAAAGAGACAGATGAAGGCAAGGGGGGAAAAGAGAGTGATACAATATACAATGATCAGATTCTGACACCCTTTCTTTCTGCTCAGTAATATCTTATGCTGTGAGTACTGCCATTAGTTTCAAACTTGCAACATCAAATACTACTGAAAAAAGGATTGCAGAATCTGGCCCAAAGTGATAAGAGTGATGACATGTATCTTATTAGTTACATTTGTTTGATTGTTTGGCGGGTGGGAGTGAGGTGAGTTTTGTTTTTGTGGTTTAAGTTAAACAAATTAAACTCTCCTCCCTACAGTCCACACCCCCACTTGAGTCCCCTCTATTTTCCCTGACACCAAAACCCTAGTCTTACAATAAGTGTCCTTACTCCCCTTCTCCTACATGGGGAGTATTTATTTATTGACCTTATGACATAAGCAGATAGCAAAGGCCCCAATTTTGCAAAGGAGCTCCATGTGGGTGGACCCCTGCACCAGGATGTAACCTCTTCTGAAATAAGTGGGGCTCCTTCTGGGCACAGAGGTTTAAATCCATGGAGCTCTTATAAAAATTAGGGTCTTAGTGGCAAAAACTCATTGACTTCAATGGGAGCAAGATCAGGCCCTAAAAAAGTTCTCTTTCCATTCATGAAAATAAAATACTGTGCAATACTCTTTTCATCTGACTTTCAAAAAGTTACATTTATGATGAGACTGAATGAATCAGCAAGCATTATTCACCATTTCTACATATACAATGTACAATAAAAGGCACCTATCAAAAGATAAAATAGAGTTTTATAAAGTGTATAATACTAGCCAGACAGGTTTCAATTAAATACACAATTATTCAGCTGAAAAAAATATTCTCCTTAATTACTGCTGACCACTCGGGAATTATTTTAGAGAGACCAACTGGTATATTTTTGTGTGTGAGGAAAAAAAGGGAATTTCAGTATTAAATAAATCAGCTAATATTAAACAGATCATGCAATCCATTTTAAACAAACAGTTTTAGGAAAAGCTTTACCTATGCATGAAATATTAATACCTGTTTAACATTGTTAATGTCACCCTTCTCGGCATATGCATTCAGTAATGCTAAGTAGGTGTCTGGACCAGGTTCAATTCCTGCATCCCTCATCACTGAAAGGATATTTTCTGCATTCTCCATATCTCTGCAGATGTTTAAAAAAAAACAAAACAATGGATTTAACTACAATCATCAATATAATAACCATAATTTTGGGTTTTTTTCAATCTTTTAGATAAAGCACACGGCAAAATCTATACTGAAAACTGACCTTTTACTTCTCGGTATTAAGTTAACAGGTATAAATGTCTACGGCCTGGTCTACACTACGCGTTTATACCGAATTTAGCAGCGTTAAACCGATTTAACCCTGCACCCGTCCACACAACTAAGCTCTTTATATCGATATAAAGGGCTCTTAAAACCGATTTCTGTACTCCTCCCCGACAAGGGGAGCAGCGCTGAAATCGGTATTGCCATGTCGGATTAAGGTTAGTGTGGCCGCAATTCGACGGTATTGGCCTCCGGGCGGTATCCCACAGTGCACCATTGTGACCGCTCTGGAAAGCAATCTGAACTCGGATGCACTGGCCAGGTAGACAAGAAAAGCCCCGCAAACTTTTGAATTTCATTTCCTGCTTGCCCAGCGTGGAGCACTGATCAGCATGGGTGGCCATGCAGTCCCAAATCCAAAAAGAGCTCCAGCATGGACCGTACGGGAAATACTGGATCTGACTGCTGTATGGAGAGACAAATCTGTTCCATCAGAGCTCCGTTCCAGAAGACGAAATGCCAAAGCATTTGAAAAAATCTCCAGGCTATGATAGACAGAGGCCACAGCAGGGACTCAACACAGTGCTGTGTGACAAGCGTAACAGAAAGCCAAAGAATCAAATGGACGCTCATGGAGGGAGGGAGGGGAGACTGAGGACTCGAGCTATCCCACAGTTCCTGCAGTCTCTGAAAAGCATTTGCATTCTTGCCTGAGCTCCCAATGCCTGAAGGGTCAAAAACATTGTCGTCAGTGGTTCAGGGAATATGTCATCAATTTATCTCCCCTCCCCCCCTCAAAGAAAAGGGAAAAAAAATCATTTCTCGCCTCTTTTCAATGTCACCATATGTCTACTGGATGCTGCTGGTAGACGGGGTGCTGCAGCGCTGAACAGCAGCATCCCCTCCCCTCCCCGGTGGCAGATGGTACGGTTCAAAATGACTGATAGCCGTCCTCATCATCATCCTGTGAGTTCTCCTGGCTGGCCTTGGTGAGGTCGGCCGGGGGCGCCTGGGCAAAAATGGGAATGACTCCCGATCATTCCCTTCTTTAAGCTTTGTGTCCTGGAGATTCAGTCCTGGCAGATGGTGCATTAGAGCTGGTAACCATCCTCATCATAGCAGCTGGAGGCTGAGCTCCTCTCTCTCCCCCCCACCCCCTTTCATATCTAATGGAGATTCTGGACTATCATAGCAGCGGGAGGCTGTGCTCCTCTCTCCCCCCCCCCCCTTTAATGAGTAATGGAGATGTCCTGCCTGGAATACCATAGCAGCTGGAGGCTGCCTCTCCCTCATTTTATCTCACTAAAAAGGCAGTGTTTCTTATTCCTGCATTCTTTATTACTTCATCACACAAATGGGGGGATAACTGCCATGGTAGCCCAGGAGGGGTGTGCGAGTAGGGAAGCAAAGGGTGGGGTTGTTGCAGGGGCACCCCCTAGAATGGCATGCAGCTCATCATTTCTGCAGGATATCTGGGGCTCTGACCCGGAGCGGCTGTGCTCTCTGGTTCTCTAGTAGACTTGCCCCATATTCTAGGCAGGACTGACTCTATTTTTAGACAAAACATAAAGAAGGGAATGACCTGGGAAGTCATTCCCATTTTTGTCCCTGCGCTCCCGGCCGACGTCAGCGAGGCCAGCCAGGAGCACCCATGACAGCAGCAGACGGTACAATATGACTGGTAACTGTCATCGCCAATTTCCAAAGCAGCAGACGGTGCAACAGGGCTGGTAACTGTCTCTGCTACCTTGCAAAGGCAAATGAATGCTGCTGTGTAGCACTGCAGTACCGCGTCTGTCAGCAGCATCCAGTACACATACGGTGACAGTGAAAAAAGGCTAAATGGGCTCCATGGTTACCATGCTATGGCATCTGCCAGGGCAATCCAGAGAAAAAGGGCACGAAATGATTGTCTGCGGTTGCTTTCACGGAAGAAGGATTGAGTGACGACATTTACCCAGAATCACCCGTGACATTGTTTTTGCTCCATCATGCATTGTGATCTCAACCCAGAATTCCAATGGGCGGGGGAGACTGTGGGAACTATGGGATAGCTACCCACAATGCAACGCTCTGGAAATCAACGCTAGCCTCGGTACATGGACGCACACCGCCGAATTAATGTGCTTAGCGTGGCCGCGTGCACTCGACTTTATACAATCTGTTTTAAAAAACCGGTTTATGTAAAATCGGAATAATCCCATAGTGTAGACATACCCTAAGACATAAATACAAAGATATTTAAAGAAAAACCATATTGACTAATGGATTCACATTATTCACATAATTTAGGACAGTTGGTTTTACTTCAGCGGAAGAGAAACTTTTGAACCAACTACTTCTCCTTCCAATAACATCTGTCTTAAAATTAAGCTTACTGGAGGTAGTGGTAAATGGTCTTCCTTTCATCACTTCCAGTGTCCCATAATACCAGAATATATTTATATTTCCAGAATGAATAGTGTCTTTATATGCAGTAATTCACAATGATTCTAATTGCCCCCCATTTTGTAGCAGCTAATTATCAATGTACAGGGTAAGCAGAAGAAGATTTAAAAACAAACAACATTGGTATATTGTTACCCAGTTCTTGCATGGCCTGTCAGAAGGCTACTGAATACTGCCTCAGTGATTGGGAGTTCTTTCATCTTCATAAATCCAAGAATCTTACTGTAAGATACAAAATAATAATTACAGTTATGTTTTCCTTATATAGAAACTGGTGAACTACAGTTGTGCTGCACATTAAGCACTAGATCATCAGGCACAACACAGAAAGATACATTTGAGTGACCAGATTTTGGGATGTGGAACACAATGTTAATCATTTAAACAATTATGTTACTCTTGAAATGTTGTATCTTATGTTGTTTGCAGTGTTTTTTGTACCCCTGTGGGTCCCAGAGTATTATAGGGACAAGGTGGGTAAAGTAATATCTTTCATCAGACAAACTTCTGTTGGTGAAAACTCTGTAGAGCTTGGATGTTTGTCTCTTTTTCCAACAGAAGCTGGTCCAATGAAAGACATTACCTCCCCAACCTTGTCTCCAATGATGTATCTTAGTCATTTAAAATATAAACATAATTCTGTTTAACATCCGTTACAAGTTTTATCAGTTTCCTCTCACTCCCATACATGTATATTCCTCTTGTGCCCAGGAATCACACTGTCACAACTTACCAAAGGCAATTCCTTCTGGAATTAAAAAGAACTTACATTACATGGATCAGCTAACAATAAGCACTATACAGGGGGAGAAAAAACATATATACTCCTTCCCCAGTGGCTGAGCACTTTTCCTGCACGGTAACACCTCTTCCTTCATAATCTTATGTTCTTTGTCAATGACCATTGAACTGACAAGACAATCTACTACTTCTACACCAGTGAGAAGGCAACACATTTGAACAAACACACTAAACTGGACCATCATCTACTTGACTCCTCTTTGCTCCAAAATTTAAATTAACTTGAAGTAGGTTTTATATTAATGGGGGGGAGGAGGGATAAGAAGCATATGTATTTAAATCACTTGTAGCAAATAAATGTTTAAAGTGCAAAGTAATACCTAGCACCTTCGATATCACCCTCGTTGCAATATGCAGCAATCAATCTTTGGTATGTAACCTGTGGGGGAAAAAAGGAAAAAAAAAAATTAAAAGTCTGGATTTATTCAATAGTAGAATTAGAAGGGGGAAAGGATGCCATCAAGTAGTACCTACTCGATTGGGCTGCACATTAGCTTCCTCCATTTTCGACAAGAATTCAGTTGGAGAGAATTTATGTTCATTTTGAAGGTAGACTTTAAGCAAAGCATTATAATGACTTGCATCATACACAGCACCTAAACAAGATGTTACAAAGTGATTGAAATAAAGCAGCTTGCTTCAAGTTCAGCAAGTTAAATATCTTTAAGTGTTATATAAAGAAATCCAAGGAATTTTCATGTATCAACTTTATTATGCAAAAGAAACTACGGTACAAACAAATCAATTAATTTTATCCATCTCTGTGGTGTATGTCACAACTGTTTAACAGAGCAGAGTAACTCTATAAAGTGTGCATTTATTTATAATTAAAATGTTAAATGTACAGAAACATCAATGCTATCCTGTGTGTTATTCTGCATTCTATATATGAACTGCTAAATTCTGAAAAATAATGTGACTTCTTTCAACCCCTACCCAATATTAACTTTTAAGAACACAGTATCACGCATATATTTCAGAAGATGGACATTAATGGATAATAAATTGTCATTCTAATGGTTCTCAGAATGAAATAGCAATTTGGCTATATATAGCTTTTAACACTAGAACACTGGGACTGCCAGCTGTTGAGGAAAATAATTAATAACTAATAATTTAGCAATACAAGATTCAGTGTTACAATATTAAAGAACTATAATCTGTCACAACAACAACAAACAAAAGCAACTATCTGATATAAGCAATGGGGAAAAAAAAACCTCAGGTTCACTGTTAGTACCCCTAGATGTCAGTATAACTCTCAGAATGGCAAACAGGTCTCTAGCCTCAAAAAAACTGGGTGGAAAATATAAGGTTATATTTGCCAATGTTTAAGGAAAAATTCCTGCAGTAAAACATAACAATTCAGCATTTAACATTACTAAAATGCATTCTACGTTTTGTTTCCAAGAAAGCAAATAGAATATACTGCTATCATACGTATATGCTTTATTGTAGTCAAACATATGAAAAGACATACCCAAGTCTTGCAATTTGCCCCATATCATGTGGGCTAGTTCTGTTCTTTCACATAATGGGACCTCAGGCAACAAGGAACCACAACTTCGCAACAGAAGCAGGGCCTGGTTACTACTTGGATACCCTGCAATAAAACAACACTGTACTTAGAGATAAAATGCTAGTCAAACAAAAATGTTCATTACAAAAAAATATACAAAAGAAACTGTGCACCATGAGTGAAAGCTATATGAGGGAGTCTCTGGGAAAAAATGTTAATAGAAGAATGAGTACATTTCATTGTTCCACTGCCCCTTGATCTAGCAACATAAAAAATGATTTTAGATTTTAAATACACACCTCTACCACGATATAACGCTGTCCTTTGGAGCCAAAAAATCTTACCGCATTATAGGTGAAACTGCGTTATATTGAACTTGCTTTGATCCACCGGAGTGTGCAGCCCGCCCCCCCAGAGCACTGCTTTACTGCGTTATATCCAAATTCGTGTTATATCGAGTTGCGTTATATCGAGGTAGCGGTGTAATAATTTTTAAACACAATAGCTACCATTTTCAAACTCAGATGCTTAAAGTTAGGCTCCTAAATCCATATTTAGACTCCTAAGTAAGTGTAACCACTTTCAAAAACATTGACCAATATTCTTTCTAATAATGCCCCAAAATCTTAAAATATAAATCTTTCCTTTTTAGTGGCTTTTGCAAAATGTATTGGTTTCAATACTTTTCCTAGTGAACAAGTATCCATGCCATGGAGCGTCCAGCTAGCACTCATGTTTCAATTCTCATAAAAGAGGTCAACAACTGAAAAAGAATGAAGACAATTATCTGCCAACTTCTAAAAGTCATCATTCCAAGTCAGGGTTGAAGCTTATAGGCAAAGCAGCATGTAGAATCTCACAATGCAGTTGCCTCTAATGTAGGCATTTTCTTCACAGAGAGAATTTCATTTTTAGCAGTGATGATCTACTACCTTGCATCAGCATTACATTCACTTGGAGGCGGGGGGGATCTATAATCTTTTTGAGTTTGCCTTTTGATTTACTCAGTTTGTTATTTTGTTGCTATGTTATTGTTTAAACGACTTAATCTCCAATTTTTGTTCATAAAGCAAGCTGAATGAAGTTTATGGCTGTATAAATTGACGATGCTGACAAATATGGATTCTTATTCACTAAGCGTATGTCTGAATGACTCATGCCACACTAAATTCTGCTATTATTAATTGAAAAGTGAAGATTTAGGGGGAAATGTAAAATTTAAGTCAAAAATATGTACAGCTAAAACTTTCTAAAACTACAATAAATGAAATCTAGAACCTAAAAATCTTGACAGTGTACTTTTGAAATACACACATGAAACTTCTGTCACAATTTCGTTTTTTGTTAAACAGGACATCTAGGAAAAATTAGGTAACAGTATTTCATAATTACACTGAAAAATAATGATTTTCACCAGAATGCAAGGATGCTGTACAGTTACCAAGTCAATCATCTGGTAGTTTCAGTAATGTAAGGTATACAAGTCCCTGAACTCAGACAGGCTACTGCCCTGAATTCTTCCATCCATACATCCACAAACACTGCCACTTCATCTTCTCATTGTATACTGCTGATGGAGAAAAAACTTTTGGACAAATATTTTTGAGACATGGTTGGAGAATATTAGCAAGATACTTCAGAATAAGCTGACATCATACCAACTTGAACAACCAATATATCCTGAGATAATTAACACTTGGTTTTTCACCCTCAGCATCCATTTGTCCCAAAACAGAGTTATTATCTTGTTAACAAGGTTACTCAAGTATCATCTAAATATGAATATGGTGATTACTCTGTACATCAGTCTACAGTTTGGGAAAGGAGCCTGTGACAAGGTCTACCTCTAGAGTTCCTCCAACTCTAATACTTAGCCCCAGGGGTACCAGAGAAAAATAACCACAGCTGGTCTGGCTTTCTTGGGTAGACCAGTGGGGCAGGTTGTAGCAGGACCCCTGCAAGAGAAGGATTAAGAGAGAGAAGGGGTACAGTGCACTCAGGACTTCACAAGCAGGCAAACTGCAAACTAATTTTACAAGAAATCTTCAAGTCTCTTTGAAAAGTCTACCTACTTTAAAGCAGCATGTACCTATACCCCTTTCCTAGTGTACCACCTTAACAGAGAGGCCTCATTACATCAGGCCTGTGACAGACAATAAGTGCTGCATTAGAGCATCAGATACAGAATATCAAATTTAGGAGAGACAATAATTGCTGTTCATGATGGGCTGGGTTTTTTGGTGTGCATGGGTTATATTATGGTTTTGTTAATACAAGTGAGTCTCATCTTACGCTGGGGTTACATTCCGCTGTCAGCATGTAAAGCGAAAATCGCATATAGTCAAAATTACATTGAGTGTAATGCCAGGCGGAATTGTCCGCACTACAGGTACAGTATTTAAATTGTTATTTTTCTCTTTTTTTGTTTTTGCTGACCGCGCAAAGCTGAATTCGTGCATGTTAAATGCGCGTAAGATGAGACTCGCCTATACTGTCAAACAGAAGCAGGCCTCTACTCGACACTGTGAAGAATAACCAAATTCTTGAGTCATGCAACTCACAAAAATGCCATTAAGCCTTTATAATGTAAATTAGTCACCATAAATTATGCACAGGAACTGTAAAAAAGGAAGGATAAAATAGAATAAAATAACTACAAGGTAAAACAATTAATCCCTTGCAGCATAAGAAGAAATCCCTTTTAGATGGATGGAGTCTAAACCCACATCTTGAGAGATTTTTTTATAAAAAGTGTCCATGTGTACAAGATTCTGCATCACTACTGACGGCAAACAATATTTATGGGAAAGGAACACTAATGCAGACAAGCTATTCACAGGTAGGAAAAGAGGACAGTGAATCAAGACAGGTAGGAAGGGAGAATGGAAAAGAGGTGAGGAGAAAAAGGGAAAATGAGAATGAAAGTCCAATATTAATAAAAGGCAGAAATGTGAACTGGAAAGAGAAGACAGAAGACAAAGAAAGAAAGCAGGCATAAAATCAAACACAGGAGAAGAAAGATAATGCACCAACGCAACCCCCAGATGGAGATGTCCGACATTGGTTCAAATCTTGACTAGTTTCAAATCCTAGTCTATTCTTTTATAAAAACTGGGGCAAACTGCACCAGTGCAATTCAAGTGTAAATGAGTGGCTCTAGCTACTTCATGCCAACTTTCAAGCTATTCTTTCTATCAAAGGAGTATCTTTGATGTTGCAGGACAAATAATGACATTAGCAATGGTGAACTTATTTACAGAGCCAAACTAAAACCCTCAGTTTGTATCTGTAATTAATCTGCTTGTAGCAGGGTGGTCCCCTGCTTCTGCCCTGGAAGGGGTAAAAACAGCCCAGGAGAAGGCTGTGGCTGGGGCAGGAAGCCTGGGCTGATTGGGGAAAGTAGGCTCAGCTGGGGCCATGCCCCAATCAGGCCCAGCTGGCCCCTATAAGAGGCTGTGAGCCAGAAGCCCAAACAGTCTCTCTCTAGCTGTAGATGGAAATGGGCCTGGCTGCAGGGAGCTGGATACAGGGTACCTGAGTGAAGCAGGGCTGGGGAAAGGTTGAGGAGCTGGGGAGCTCCAGCCTGGAAAGCCCCAGGCTGCGGCCTAGCATTGGGCTAATAGGTACTGGGGGTTGCAGAGGGCAGCCCAGGGGTAGGCCAAGGCAGCAAGTCCAAACTCTCCTTGCCAGTGATGAGTTGGCTGATACTGCAGTCTGCCCCAGGGGATGGGGGCTAGATGATGACTGGCAGTACCCATATACTGAGGCAAGGTGGGGATAGAGGGTGGGGGTTCCCCAGGGAGAGGAGACCCTAAGATTGAGGGGTTACTGCCAGGGGGCAGCACCCCAGGTAAAAGGGCACCGGATCCAGGGAGGGACACAGGGGCCAAAGGACAGGCGGATCACCGGCCTGCAGAGGGCGCTCCGGAGCTGGAACCGAGCTAATTCCCAGAAGTCACCAGAAGGAGGCGCTGCAGAGGCGAGTCCACTCCTCTGCACTGCTCATTAGTATAACCCAGGGGTAGGCAACCTATGGCACAGGTGCCGAAGACGGCACGCAAGCTGATTTTCAGTGGCCCTCACACTGCCTGGGTCCTGGCCACCAGTCCGGGGGGCTCTGCATTTTAATTTCATTTTAAATGAAGCTTCTTAAACATTTTAAAAGCCTTATTTACTTTACATACAACAATAGTTTAATTATATATTATAGACTTATAGAAAGAGACCTTCTAAAATGTATTACTGGCACACGAAACCTTAAATTAGAGTGAATAAATGAAGATTCGGCACACCACCTCTGAAAGGCTGCCGATCCCTGGTATAACCAATCAACGATCAAAAAGGAATAACTTGTGCTTGAGATCGAGGACTTAAAACCCTTGACTGAAAAACAGTACTCTTCTAGTGGGGAAGATCTTTCTTGATAAGGCTGCTCTGACCCTAACCTTGAATGAATAATAGGCTGGATCCTGTTCAAGAAGAATCAAGAAGGATTCTGCATTCACTTCAATTGAGAGGACTGGACCCTATAGAAACCAAAGATAATATCTGAGTTTCTGACAGAATTGAAAGGGACAATTCCTAAACTGGCCACAGCCACTTAATTACGGCAATAACATGACTTTTCAAGGAGAGAGGGGACACCCAGAGAAAAGACAAAATTAAAGCTCAGACCAAAAAAAAAAGTTACAAAAAAAGATACCTCAAAAATATTAATGAGGGAAGGAAAAGAATTGAGCCCCTAGGTATGTTAACAGTTATCTGCAAAACCATGCATGTTCAATGTCCTCAAAAACTTCCTGTGGGAGCATTCAACAGTGAAATCAGTTTAACTTTAAAATAAAATAAACCCACTTTTGGGAAAGGAGGATGAAGAAAACTTTTGAAACGTAACTTGTTTGGAGCATTCACCACATAAATAATCTAGTTACAGGGGGATCTGGGATAATCTCTCTCTTTTTCCTTTTCAGTTCACCTTCAGCAATAATCAGCATCTTAAAAATACAGTGTCGTTCCTTATAGCTACAATTTTTACATGTGCTGTATAGAGAAAAAAAGACAATCCCTGTTCCAGTTTTATAACCAAGCTTAGATATGACACAGTGAAAGATGATGTTCAGCAGAGGGAAAGATAGCTTGTTGCTCTGATGTACGTAAAATAGTACAGGCAACTCATTAGGAGATAATAAAAGCACACTGAACATCAGCCTGAACTAGCACCAGATTTTTCTGCAACCCTGTTCTACCACAATAGTGGAAGAGTGAAGGTTTGGTGCTTTATTATGGTCACTGGTCTCTTACATACAAGTTAATACAGTAACTCCTCACTTAACGTTGTAGTTATGTTCCTGAAAAATGCGACTTTAAGCAAAATGATGTTAAGTGAATCCAATTTCCCCATAAGAATTAATGTAAATAGGGGGGGTTAGGTTCCAGGGAAATTTTTTTCACCAGACAAAAAACTATATTCCTCTCTCTCTCTCTAGATAGATAGATAGATAGATACACACACACACTACATTTTAAACAATTTAATACTGTTCACAGCTATGATGATTGTGAAGCTTGGTTCAGGTGGTGAAGTTAGAGGGTGGAAGAGGGTGGGATATTTCCCAGGGAATGCCTTGCTGCTAAATGATGGACTAACACTCGACTGAACCCTCAAGGGTTAACACATTGTTAATGTAACCTCTCATCAAGGCAACACGAACAGGAGGGAAGGGAGACAGCATAGCAGACAGAGACAGACACAGACCTTGTGTGTGGGAGAGAGCGAGAAATGCACACTTCCCCCTTAAGTAAGCTGACCCACTCTTAAGTGCATTGTCTTTTTATGTGGATCAGGAAGTTGAGATAGTAGCTGCTGCCCCAGGCTCTCTCCGTCCCTGTCCCCACCCTGCTCTATATGGAGAAGAAGGGGTAAGCAGGGTGTAGGAGCGGGGGGAGGGAGACACCCTGACATCCCCCTACCCCCTCCCCCCCCCGCACAGCAAGCAGGAGGCTCGGGGAGCAGCTCCAAGGCAGAGGGCAGGAGCAGCACATGGCAGTGGAGGGAGGGATAGCTGCAATTGCTAGCCTGCTGGCAGCTGCTGCACAGGGGACTTAAGGGCGCAGGGAGATGATGGGGGGCTGCCGGTTCACCCTGGTTCCAAGCCCCCACCAGCTAGCTGCAACAGGCTGCTCTTCCTGCAAGCAGTGGACAAAGCAAGTGGCTGCCAGATGTTGGAAGGGAGCATTGTACAACTTTAAATGAGCATGTTCCCTAATTGATCAGCAACGTAACAACGAAACAACATTAACTGGGACGACTTTAAGTGAGGAGTTACTGTAAAGCTAAACTTCCGCAACTGCCTGTAAGTTTTTGAGCCAAGGTGTGCAGTAGGTTTAGTAACACCCAAAAAACAAAACCAACAAATCAGTTTCATTTATGTCCTTTCATTTTGACAAAAACTTTAAAATGAAATGTCAACTTAGCATACAATGAAAAGCAGCTTTACCTGTTCGGCACATGTCATGGAAGATTCTTAGTAGAAGAGTTCTAGTAATGCGACCAGTTCTTCTGACAGAGGTATCCAGTTTATTTAAGGCCCAGTCAAAATGCTGTGCTTGCTTATTCTGAACACCCAAAACAGGTTCTTCTTGAACTTTCCCCTTCTGATGAGGTGCAATTGCAAAGAGCCTGGCTTGGTAGATCAGATGTGTGCTAAACAAAAAACAAAAGCCAGTTATGGCAGTTAATGAGCAAAGGATCTATTGACACTTAAAAACCTCCTTCCACAAAACGTTAATTCCCCTCTACCAACATCTCCCACTCCACCCAAAAAAAAGCCAAAACGTTTTACAGGTCTGTCGCATCTTATGCTGGGGTTACGTTCCGCAGACTGAGTGTAAAGCGAAAATCGCGTATAGTCAAAATTACATTGAGTGAAATGGCAGGCGGAATTGCCCACATTACAGGTACAGTATTAAAATTGTTATTTTTCTCTTTTTTGTTTTTGCCAACCGCGTAAAGCTGAAATCGCGCATTTTAATTGTGCATAAGATGCGACAGACCTGTACAGATGACATTCAATGCTGATTTAAACCAATGCAGGCAATTCAGACTACTGTATCATGGGGGGTGGGGGGGGCGCGCCGGGAGAGGACTCAACTAAGAAATGTCTAAAACTGTATATTTCTCATATTGTCAAATGTTTGCTTATTTGGGGCGTCAGGCTAAACTGATTATAGCTTTGCCTAAAAATGGTTCACATGGTATTTTTGTAAAACAAACAAGTTTTGAAGCAAGGAATACGATTTCCCCATGAATAGTTGTAGACAACTCTTCTGAAGAGCAATAAATGAGACAGCGAGCAACAATCATTTTTATAACCAGTTTAAAGTACTAACAAAGAGGGCTGAACAATGTAAAGATTATAAACTTAGAAGATATTTTTTCATCTTATAAAATTACACTATTACATCAGAGATAAATGGATATAAAAGACTTACTATGCTGTTTTAAAACACATTGTAGCAACCATCAAAGATTTTTTAAAATTTATTTCCACAGCACTAAGGACTAGGAAAATATGACAACTATAAAAAATTCATAAAATTTCTTAACTGTTAGAAATTCTTGTTCTGGAATCAGAATGGTCCACACAGAGTTAATCAGGAAACAGCTTTTATGCTTTAAATTCACACCCTACCTTAATCCACACCAACTTTCAAGTGCAGATAAACCCTGAATTATCATTAGGGCCCTACCAATTTCACAGCCATGAACAACATGTCACAGACTGATAAATCTGGTCTTGTGTGCTTTTACCCTATAGTGCATAGACATCACAAGGGAGACCAGCGTTTCTCAAAGTGGGGGTCCTGACACAAAAGGGAGTTGCGGGGGGAGGGGGGGTCGCAAGGTTGTTTTAGGGGAGTCGCAGTATTGCCACCTTTACTTCTGTGCTGCCTTCAGAACTGAGGGGCCAGGCACCCAGCTCTGAAGGCAGCACCCCACTAGCTGCAGTGCAGAAATAAGGGTGCAATATCATGTCATCCTTACTTCTGCACTGCTACTGGCGGTGGTTCTGCCTCCAGAGCTGGGCTCCACTCTCCAGCTGCCCAGCTCTGAAGGCAGCACCACCGTCAGCAGAAGCACAGGAGTAAGGGTAGCAGTACCACACCCCCTCCCCAAAATAACCTTGCGACCCCCCACACACGTCCTTTTTGGGTCAGGACCCCTAAAATTACAACACCATGAAACTTCAGATTTAAATAACTGGAATCATGAAGTTTACTATTTTTAAAAAACTATGACCGTGGAGTTGATCAAAATGGACTGTGAATTTGGTAGGGCCCTAATTATATTGGTGTGGTCCACAGTCACTATACAGACAAAAATATGCACTGAACTGTACTCAGCAGTTCCTCATTGTGTGCATATGTTTTCTGAAGCATGTGCTGAAGTCATTCTTGCAGCTACCCAGATTGGCCCAGATCATCCTCTTCTAGATCCCTTGCACAGAGGGAAAAAACAGATTGTGCATACTGAGAGAAGAAGGGCTCACTGGCATCTACAACTCTGGCCCCTCCCTCTAAACCCTGCAAAACATACGCTTGGGTCCAGAGTGATAACTCGGCAGGCCAGACACACCAAGAACTTTAGGTGAAAGAGGCAACACAGACAGAGGTGCAATATCTTTTCTGTTGTGCCCCTCCACAAAGGGGTCTTGGTGGCAACCTGAAAGAGACTTTGGAAGGCCAGCTTGATTGTAAACAACATTTGAGGAACAAGGGACAATACAGTTCCACCACGTTTGTGGTCATTCTCCAGGAAAATTCCACCCAACAAAAGGGACAGTGTGAGGAATCTCTGAGGAACCCCTCTTGAGCACCCACCTGCAGATTTTTTCACAGGCGGGATGATTTAACACTACAAATTGGGGTGGAGGCAGGGAGAAGGAAAGACTGTCAAGAAAGTGTTTACTCTTAAATCCACACAGAAAAACAATTTTTAAATTCATCAGTGTTTGGGAGGTGAAGCTCTTAAAGTTGTCGTCCTACCACCAGACTGCACAGTTTTATACAGTTGATGAGACCACAATGCAATTAGTGCTATATCAATTCACACCATCTTAGTAATGACGTTTGCATACAGTCAAAAGAAATATCTGAAATCAATTATTTTGAGCTAAAAGGAAAAAAAAAGGTCCTATGCATTTGTGACCATATACAGATTTCACTGATTTAAAACTAAAGTCAGTCGAGTTTGGGAGAAATAAGATTGCAAAATATTTTCAGAGTTAGACAAGAGGAATAACAGTACAATAAAGCTTTTTGTTGTTGTTGTTTTGGTTTTATTTTTGTTTGTTTGTTATTTCAACCCTTAAAATGACTAATCATCCTAGAAGCACAGTTTTCTGCCCAGGCAGCTTAATTATCAGTGACCTATTTGCCAGACAACAATTATAATCCATTACATTTTTATTCTCACCCTAGCTCTTTTCCATATCTACCTGTACATAAGGACACAAACAACAAAGGAAAATGGTATGCACTAGTAGCTTGGAATGCTACTTGAAAGTTTGACACACTACTTCAAGTCAAGGTTGATATCATGAGTGACCATACTCTTCACAAGCAGCAACATACGAGTATACTATCATCCTAATGCACAAGAATTTATGCTTGCAACTTCCATTAGCATTAATGGACACAGCTGTGCCATTACAGCCGTGCTGCTAAAAGGCATGCCGCCTAGCTGTTGTTTGTCAGTGGGAGACAGTTCTCCCGCTAACAAAAAAAACGTCCACTCCCAACGAGCGGCAGCAGCTTTGTCAGCAGGAGAGCACTCCTGCCAACATAGAGCTGTTCACCCCGGCACTTTTCGTAAACTTTTGTCGTTCGAGCATGTGGTTTTTTAGTACCCCTGAACAACAAAAGTTTTGCTGACGAAGTTCCATGGTAGAGAAAGCCTATGTCTCTGTTCCTCGATATAAGAAAATAAATCTTAGTTTCAATTCTAATAAAATCCGGTCATCATTCTGCAAGGATACGCCAGACAGCTCATCCATGCCTGCAAATATTTTGTATCCACATTTCATATCTACAGTTTATACGAGTGGTCCCCAAACTTTTCATGGTCACACTCCCTCCCCCCAGAGCTGGGGGTCAGAAGCCGGGGGAGAGGGGAAAATGTGGACAGGGACAAGGGTACCGCAGCTGGGGCCAAGCATGGGACCAGGAGTCAGGGCAATGGCTGGGAGTGGAGCAGGGCTGGGTGGCACTCCCACCCCACCCCCCTGAACAGGGCTGCGCCCCAGAGTTTAGGGACCTCTGGTTTATACACTGTCTTTGCAAACAAACAATCTTATCAAGGATCCTTGCATTTAAAATGCAGCTAGCACTTTAAAGCTTCTATAGCATCAAGGAAGATTAAACTTGGTAGTATGCAAAACTCTACTGCAGATGTGTCAACTATCAAATTCAGAACTCAGATCTGCCATAAAATGAAGTATATCATTTGTTACTGAACTATCCTTGCTCAAAATTTAGCCTAGTGGTCCATTTTTTAAATAGGGGAAAAGTCAAGACTTGGCACAAGTCTAACTTAGTATAAAGCAGAATACATTGCTTCTGTAATCAGGAAGAAAGCAATTAGTGCATTTGGCTGACATACACAGGCTTATAAACATTGCAAAAAAATCGAAGTATTTATTGACAGCCATGTTCAGACATTAACTCATCAATTTAAAAAACTGCACAACTTTAAACAGTTTAGTCAGCAGAGGATAGAACCCATTACTCCTCGGGGAATTTTGCGTCACTGCGTGTGTGCAGAATTCATGGCCCCCACCGATTTCTTTGCTTACCCGCAGAAAAATGACTTCTGACAGGGAAGCAAAGGGAAGCCGAAAGAGCGGTCATGTGCCCACTCCCTGGCAGTGCAGACTCGTCGGTTTGGGCACCAGAGCAGCTGGTACAGATGTAAATCACTGCCTGGGGAGGGAGGGAGGGGTGTGTGTGTCCCCCTTTCACTCGATATTGCAGAATACTCAGCATGGAGGGGCAGGGCTTTGGGGTATTTCTGAAGAGGTAGGCGTGAGACAGGCTCTGTTCCCTCAGGCAGAGGAGAATGCAGCAGCCTGCCTGCTTAGTGAATTCCCACAGGAGTATTAAACAGGTATAAAATTTTAAGGCTCCTTTACATTGTCAGAGTGATGTAAATGAGCCTTACTGTAAAGGACAGCATGTCCTTATAAATGTTTATGGTGCATTAGTGATTAGAACTGGTCTAAATTTTTGGACTGAAAAAATGTCCTATCAAAATGTGCTCCATGAACTATTTGCTACTGACCTTTTTGGAGATGGTCAGTAGCCAGTATAAATTGTGAATTTGAGTCCCCAGCCCTCGCTTTTCAGTTGCTTATGATGTAACACTGAGCATATGGCTGCATATTACTTGTTGACTAATAATTAGAAGGGTCAATACTAGCTACATTACTATTACCCAGAGGGAGTTTGGGGATTTCCTCTAATGCTCCCCACTCCTGTTCTATATCCAGTGTATTATAGTTTAAATAAATTACCAGAATAACTGAAACTAGCTGGATTAGACTGCATTAATTTTGACAACAAAATATGCAGAATTTTGCAAAATACTGTTCACAGAATTTTTAATATTTTTGTGCAGAACTTTAAATTTTTTGGCACAGAATTTCCCAGGAGTAACCCATTCACCTCAAATAAAGTATTCTTACACTGGGCTAACTATATCAGTTTTTTTTTTTTAATTATTGCATTTGAGATCATAGAAAGAGGAACAGTTACACAGGAATCAGAGTCTGTCAAATGTTATCACAGATAAATAAAATTAAAACTCACTAAATTATAAACAACACACTATACAGGAAAGCTTAGTTTGATCTTTTTACAAGTTAATATTTAGCACAGTGATTACAAATTCTTAATAAACCTTCCTTTTAGGGCTGTCAATCATAGTTAACTCAAGTGATTAACTCAAAACAAATTAATTTTTAAATCTACTTAATCGCGATTAATCACAGTTGTAATCACAGTATAACAGAATACTAATTTAAATTTATTATAAATATTTTTGGATTGTTCTACATTTTCAAATATATTGATTTCAATACAGAATACAAAGTATTCAGCGCTCACTTTATATTATTTTGATAAATATTTGCACTGTAAAAAAAACAAAATAGCATTTTTCAATTCACCTCATACAAGTACTGTAGTGCAACCTCATTATCATGAAAGTGCAACTTACAAATGCATATTTTTGTTATATAACTGCACTCAAAAACAAAACAATGTAAAATTTTAGAACCTACGGATCCACTCAACCCTACTTCTTGTTCAGCCAATTGCTAAGACAAACAAGTTTGTTTACATTTATGGAAGATAATGCTGCCTGCTTCTTATTTACAATGTCACTTGAAAGTGAGAACAGGTGTTTGTATGGCACCATTGTAGCTGGCATTGCAAGGTATTTACGTTCCAGATATGCTAAACATTCCTATACCCCTTCATGCTTCAGCCACCATTCCAGAGGACATGCTTCCATGCTGATGATGCTCGTTGAAAAAGTCTTGATTAAATTTGTGACCGAACTCCTTGGGGGAGAATTGTATGTCTACAGCTCTGTGTTTTACCCGCATTCTGCCATATATTTCATGTTACAGCAGTCTTCAATGACAACCCAACACAAGCTGTTCAATTTAAGAATACTTTCACCGCAGATTTAACAAAATATAAAGAAGGTACCAATGTGAGATTTCTAAAGTTAACTACAGCACTTGACCCAAGATTTAAGAAAATGAGGTGCCTTCCAAAATTTGAAAGGGACAAGGTGTGGAACATGCTGCTGGAAGTCTTAAAAGAGCAACACTCAGATGCAGAAACTACAAACCCCAAACCACCAAAAAAGAAAAATCAACCTTCTGTTGGTGGCATCTGATTCAGATGAAGAAAAAGAACATGCGTCAGTCTGCACTGCTTTGGATCGTTATCGAACAGAACCCAACATCAGCATGGAAGCATGTCCTCTGGAATGGTGGCCAAAGCATGCAGGGGCATACAAATGTTTAGCATATCTGGCACGTAAATACCTTGCAACTCCATCTACAACAGTGCCATGCGAACAATAAAGAGATTGCACTATAGTACTTGCATGAGGTGAATTTAAAATTACTATTTCTTTTATCTTTTTTACAGTGCCAATATTTGTAATCAAATATAATATAAAATGAGCACTGTACACTTCGTATTGTGAGTTGTAATTGAAATCAATATATTTGAAAATGTAGAAAACATCCAAAAATACTTATAATAAATGGTATTCTATTATTGTTTAACAGTGTGATTAAATCTGTGATTAATCGTGATTTTTTAAAAATCTTGTGATTAACTGCGATTCATTTTTTTAAAATCACTTGATAGCCCTACTTCCTGTATACCCAACTAATCTTCATTATAAATATCAATACATAATGCCAATAAGATATAAATGTGATAATGTGAAATTCAGACCTAATTGGGACATTAGTGGTTCAGTCAGAATTAAGATAAGCTTTTTCCACACACTACAGAGATGTGCCCCTGCAGGGAGGTTTGTATTTCACTTAGGCCTGGTCTACACTGGGGGGGCGGGGGGGGGCGGTTGTCGATCTAAGGTACGCAACTTCAGCTACGCGAATAGCATAGCTGAAGTCGAAGTACCTTAGCTCGAATTACTTACCCGTCCTCACGGCGCAGGATTGACGTCCGCGGCTCCCCCGTCGACTCCGCTACCGCCACTCGCTCTGGTGGAGTTCCGGAGTCGACGGGAGCGCGTTTGGGGATCGATATATCGCGTCTAGATGAGACGCGATATATCGAACTCCGAGAAATCGATTGCTACCCGCCGATCTGGCGGGTAGTGAAGACGTACCCTTAGATAAGGCAGTATACTACCTGCAAAGAGAGCAATTTTATATTCTTTATTATGGATTGTGATGCTTTAAATTTCAGGCAGAATATCTGAGAGCTACTACAAGTTTTGTTCGGTTATCGATGACAACCCAACACATGCTGTTCAAAGTGTTGGGGACAAAGTGACAAAGGACATCATTATCCCTGTAAAAGAACAAAGTCTCTAATAAGATGACATGAAAATAAAAAATGCACATGAAGAATAGTAGGACAGTTTATTGCCGGCTATACATTAAAGTTTGAAATTAAGTTTCTCCAGTAATATTAAAACAATCATACTGAATGCCTTCTCTGCATCTAATGCTAGCAGGCTACTTTTATCCTTTGGTTTAATGAAATATTAGTGTTCCACCTATTATGATTTGTGACTGTTCCTGGGACAGAGCCAAATTGGTGTGAACTGGTAGTAACTAAACTAATAGTTTGACTAAAGTCAATTGATCAGTACATTCCATGGTCTTCTTGATTTTAATCATTTGTACATTTGTACATACAGTTATGCTGACCTCCAAAACTGGAACTGGCCAATTTTCCCCATTCAAGGAAATAATAATAGAAGATTTTGAAGGATTTGACGGGATTGGTCCAGTGGTTAGAGTCAGTGGTTTGAGCACTGGCCTGCTAAACCCACGGTTATGAGTTCAATCCTTGAAGAGGCCACTTAGGGATCTGGGGCAAAAATTGGTCCTGCTAGTGAAGTCAGGGGGCTGGACTTGACCTTTTGAGGTCCCTTCCAGTTCTAGGAGATTGGTATATCTCCAATTACTATTACTAAGCTCCTGAAAAAGATATACAGAACTCCTTTCAAAAGCCATCCAGACCTAGAGGTTTTTCACTTGAAAGGGTTTCTTAGTGTTTTGAACTTTCATGTTATCTGACTTACAACCATATTTGCTTTCTACAGTAATGTGTGATTTTTAAGTTCTCCAAAAAAGTATACATTTGCACTATAAAAGGAGTTGCTGAGGGTTACAGTTTTTTGTAGAGCTAAAATAGTTCTCTTGATTCACCATCAGTTTATTCTATAATAATTGCAGGGAATGAGTGGGATGGGGTATTTTTGAAAGCATATGGCTACATTTATTTCAAATACCACTACTGGGTGGGTGAGAGGGACATGTTTGTCCTGGATTTGATAATGTTGACAAGTTACACTTTTAACTTATTCAGCTTGAATTTTTCAGATGCACTATTACTGATTTTTTCCTGTAATTCTCATAACTGCTCTACAGCATAAAATAGATGCATTAGTGTACACACCTTCAATTAAAATGCTTGAAAGGTAGAAGTTAGTTTTGTTCCAAAGTCTCTTTCCACCAATCTGACCCTATCACCACCCCCACTCCTCCAAATCCTTCAATAGTTCTGTCTCTTAATATAAAAATACAAGATTCTCATTCTCATCTGCAAGACCCTTTGCAGTCCTGCTGCCTTCAAAATGTTTGCTCTCTTGTTCTCTTTCCCTAGTCCCCCTTTCTTTATTGCTCCGTTGGCTTCTCTTTACTTCAGTTTTGGCTGCATCCCTCTTTCATACTGTCACATATGCTTGGAACAGCTTTGATAACCTACACCATGAGGAACCTACTATTCTCCTCCACATTTCCGCTAAAATGCACAACTCTTCTGCTTCTCATCTTCCATAAACCCCACATCCTCCTCCCTGAATGTTGGCCTAGTCTTGTTTTATGTTTGCCTCCCATAAAATATAAGCACTTCCATACAAGAAGTGTGTGTCATTGAGGTTTATAAAGCTCTTTGGAAAGTAATGGCACTTTTTCTTAAAAATAAAACACTAAAGCTAATGGAATTAGCATCCATTCCTGCATTAAGAGTTGTATTCATTCTGCCAACCCAAAAAGACATTTTTAATTAACTACAGAAAAACAAACGTTGTACCCCTTGACATTACTGTAAGTACTAGTGTTTAGCCAAATGGTTCACAAATACAATTACATTTAAAGTGTTGAGTATATACTTCAATTAGAACAAAAATTCTTCTGAACTGTATTATAATTGGCAATCTTGTCAATATGAAATCCCAGTAAATAGTTACTGTTGGCATTCACTTACAACCATAGCTACAAAATTTATAGATACAGC
The DNA here is from genome assembly GCF_016161935.1 of Mauremys reevesii. Taxonomy (NCBI): domain Eukaryota; kingdom Metazoa; phylum Chordata; order Testudines; family Geoemydidae; genus Mauremys; species Mauremys reevesii. The sequence continues at coordinate 38,883,138 of NC_052625.1, forward strand.
TTAAATACAGAAGTACAAGAAAATACCCGTAAAGAAAATGGAAATTATTTATATTATAGTTGCAGCTAAAGACTATATTCAGGATTGAAACATCACTGTAGGCATTACACAAACACAAAATGGCCCCTGTCACAGTCTCAATTTACAAAGTAAAATTGAGACAAAATGTAAAAAAATAGTCTCAGTGTTTTGCCAATACTGGCTTTTGCTATATATTGGCTGGGAAAAAGGAAATCACAATGTATTTGCCATACACTGAATGTGAAATTGTTTTCTTGTACTTGCTTAGTGTGCATCCTGGGATTAATCCACTCTCCAGTCATTTCTCATGGAAAAAGAGCACTGAATCCAATACAAGTTTTGCATGCAAAAGGAGAGCAAGATCAGTCCTCCAAGATGGTGTATACAATAGATCCAAGTCTCTAGACCAGGGATCGGCAACCTTTGGCATGCAGCCCGTCAGGGAAATCCACTGGCAGACAGGGATGGTTTGTTTACCTGCAGCATTCGCCGGTTTGGCAGATTGCAGCTCCCACGGGCCGCGGGAAGCGGCAGCCAGCACATCCCTCAGCCCACGCCGCTTCCGGCAGTCTGCATTTCCCTGATGAAGTTGCCGATCCCTGCTCTAGACATTTAAATAATCTTGGAATGAAAGCTGCACTACAGGCACTTTTTTGTAACCATTTCATACAAGTAGTGGAGTAAGCTGCTTGGATTGTTTTGATGTCAGCTTGAAGACAAAAAAACAGCACCAGGAAAATTGATTCCTTTATCAATGGTCAAGGCCTCCTCTGAGTGCCAACACTCAAACAAGCACTAATTAGGGCCTTCTTCAAGAACACCCCACAAACCACCACCTTGATAACTCTACCAACCACCACAGTCATAAACCTTCCCCATTTATGTTTTGCTTTACAGAGTTTATATCACAATACCAGCTAGGCACTTGTTTATAGAATTTAAGATACACTTTAAGGAAAAGCAGCAAAGAGTCCTGTGGCACCTTATAGACTAACAGACATATTGGAGCATGAGCTTTCATGGGTGAATACCCATTCTGTCGGATTCACCCACGAAAGCTCATGCTCCAATACATCTGTTAGTCTATAATGTGCCACAGGACTCTGCTGCTTTTACAGATCCAGACTAACACGGCTACCCCACTGATACTTTCAGGAAAAGGTCATTTAAAAGGTCACAATGGTGCCGCTCCAGTTGTATCTTGTTTCATGTGTAGGTATAGAACATAGACTGCATTAGTATCTTTCCATTGTCAGGAGATCAACAGCAAAGTCATCAAGTATGGATACTTATTATATGTATCAACAGTTTGACAGTGGACCATGAGGCATTGTTTACACTCTGACAGGCTCTGGCAGGAATGGATGATATTGTTTCAGTGGCACTGTTCCTTCCGTTGAAAGGTTTTGTGTAACCGTTTGTTCATTCCTTACATCCTTATCATGTGGTCTCACAAGATTCCATTATATCACCACTCCTGGTCAGTGCACATGAGAGGCTATTAGAGTAGAGTGCTAATTCTTTGGGATCACAGAGCTATTAGCATGCTTATAAAGTCTAGTAATGCTGGTTGCCAGGAAGAAGAAACTAGAGAAATTGACAGGGATTTGTGACTGCTCCATCTAGTGCTGGAGTGCATCTACCTCTTACCAAAGTGGCTTGCAATTCTGGACTCCCAGTCAGTCATACTGGCTCATTCTGCTTCCCCAACACCCACCTCCTCAACAATCTGAAGTCGGCCTGAAGGCTTTCTTTTTCCATGATGATTCAGATTTTGCCAGTCATCCACACCTGGCACCTGTAGGTAGTTTTTTCCCTTTCTAGTGTTTATATGGTGCCCAGATACTGTAGTAATGAGAATCTTAGAAATGCATGAATTAAGGGACGTTTAAGGCAACATGTGAATATTAAATTGGTGTCATAGGCTAAGATGTTATTCTTTTAAAAAGTTCAATAAGCATATGAGAGAAAAGAAGTCATCTCTTCTATGCCCCTGCTAGTGCAGAATATTGCTTACTATGTGTTTGCTGGACCTATGTCCTATCTTTAGCTATCCCAAGCAATACAGTTGCATCAATATTCTTTGGAATATATTCCATACCATACTAGATCTCCCTGTGAGGTTACTGTGACTTTAAATTAAAGACTTAGGACCCAAACAAGTTTAAGATGAGTACTCTTCACCAATGTGGTGTAAAACGACACAATTTTCTTACCAAATGGGGCCATTTCCAAAAGTTAAGGCTCGTACAGTACACAACCCAAGCATGACCTATGCCTTAGCTCAAAAATAATCCAGAGCGTTGTCAAAGATGTAAGAACATTTATGAACCTAAATGGCCCCTCAGTTTTACACCTTTGCTCTTGTACCTTACATATATATATATTTTCTGGGAATGCTGAATGCCTCTACAACAGTGACAATAAGGAAATAACATTTCAGCAGAAATGCAGACATTTGTTTCAGGACAAGTAGTCATGTGGCAACTAATGATCCATTAAATGAAAAGCTAAATAGAGTATTCCACAATCCAAGTAACTGAATTTAGCCAATCAAGAAGTAAACACAACAAAAGGAATAATACATTTCTAAATGGCTTGTTAGTTTATTTTTTTCCAACTTCAGTTTAGTTTTTAATTTCAGATAGTTTTTCACACAAAAAAATAGTAATACAACAACTTAGTACTACATATATATATATTCATCTTTGCTGGGGGGCGGGGAGGAGAGACTGGGGACTGGGACTGTTCAGCTTGGAAAAGAGATAACTAAGGGGTATAGGATAGAGGTTTATAAAATTATGAATTGTGTGGAGAAAGTAAATAAAGAAGTGTTAGTTATTCCTCATAACATAAGAATTAGGGGTCATCAATGAAATTATTAATCAGCGGGTTTAACACGGTTCAAAACAAGAACTAGATAAACTCATGGTCCATCAAAGGCTATTATGCAGGATGGTCAGGGATGGTGTGGTTGAGGTAGAAGTAGCCATCACTAAGAAGCGCCTCTGAATATTCCAGTGAAGTATGATTTTAATGTGATTATACCTATGTTTATACAACAACATAAAAACAGCCATACTGAGTCAGACCATTCGTCTATCTAGTTCAGTATTCTGTCTTACAACAGTGGCCAGTGCCAAATGCTTCAGAGGTAATGAACAGAACAGGGCAATTATCAAGTTATCCATCCCCAAGTGTCCTGTCCTAGTTTCTGGCAGTGAGAGCCTTAGAGATACCCAGCATCCCTGACCATCTTCGCTAATAGCCATTGGTGGAACTATCCTCCTTGAACTTGTCTTTCGCCCCCTCCCCCCAATCCAGTTACACTTTTGGCCTTCACAACATGCCCTGGCAACAAGTTCCACAGGCTACCTGTGCATTGTGTGAAGTAGTACTTCCTTATGTTTGTTTTAAACCTGATACCTATAAATTTCACTGGGTGAGCATTGGTTCTTGTGTTATGTGAACAAGTAAATAACACTTCTTTATTTACTTTCTCCACATTCATGATTTTATAGACTTATGTCATATCCCCCTGTTGGGACTTGGAGATGGTTTCTATGAGCCATCGCTAAAGCTGACTTCAGGCAGTTGGATGAGAGAGATGGCAGCTGCACAAGCACTGTCATCAGTAGCATCATGGCACCCTCCCCCCACCACAGCACACTGGTCTGGATCCTCTGTGAGTTTCACAAAGGCCATCCCTGAGCAGCTGTAAGATATATAGTGCCCAATCCATGCCTTTTAGGGAAATAAAACAAGGAAGCTTTCAATCCTACTGAAGAGTTTACAATTCCGAAGTCTCTGTCACAATGAGAGGACCAGACATGTTTTAGCCTTCACCTCATGTTTCCAGCTCAATGCTCTACAAACTCAAAAAAAACTGGATCTGACAGGAAAGTGATCAGACAGATCCTGTGCCTAAAACAGAATCAGAGAAGGAAACTTGTGAATGGATCCCTCTCCCCCACTTCTTAAATGGTCAAAGAGTCTGCAGATGGTACATTATTCCTTGCCACTGATAAAACCTAGAAGAAAGTGTTGTTTCGCTAATAAACCCCTCTGTTGAAACCAAGTTTCGTAGTGACTGACACCACCCAACACCATTAGATATAGCTCTCTTTACCTGTGCAAAGCTGCTCCCCTTCTTGACTAAAATAATTGAGGCCAACTTAAGGAAAGCTACTCTTCCCATACAATAGAGAAAACTGCAGTTCCCCTCAACTTTTAATAGAGATTCAGTCCACAGATCATGCTGAGCATGACACGCTGAGATCAAAGTTTCTATGGACTATTTATATCAGCACTGGAACCTGCTGATGTCCAAAGCTGTACCTTCATAGCAGAGATAACGGCTTGTTAGCTGCCTAAGAGAAAAAAATCAATGTCTAAAAGTTGCAAAATTAATTACTTTCTGATACAAAAAGTTACTTTCTAATGCAAGTGCAACACGCTGCATGGATCTCATGGAAGCATGAGAATATGAATGTGCCTAACCGAACAGTCACATGAGAACAGTACCTTGTCTTGCATCTCTTGTTTTCCCCATTCAGTATTCATTTATGATCATTTGTAGTGTTATACACTGAAAACTCTTAAGGGATGCATCTATAAGCCACATCCTCAAAGGGACTTAGCTGTTGTCATGCATATCCTTTAGGCACCTGTAATGGGCATCTTGGCTCCCTATACAATGCATGAAAAGAGTTAGGTGCCAAAAAACATGCTCCACAAAAGCCAGCATACTAACTGCCGAGCTGCCTAAGCAAGGCAATGGGAAATGCTGAGAAAAGGGGTGTGGCTTATGCCCCATCCCACAGGGAGTTAGGCACCTAACTCTGGTTGGAATTCCCAGTCATGAACCCTCTTCTGCAGGTCAACACCAGTGTTCCCTGTTTTTTCCCACCCACGTGCAGAATGAATTTTGTTACGTGCACCAATATGGAGGTGATGTTTGACACATCACCTCCATATTGATGCACATAACAAAATTCATGTGGTGGGGGTGGGGCTGAGGGGTTCAGAGTGTGGGAGGGGGCTCAGGGCTGGGTGCAGGGGTGAGTGCTTCGGCTAGAGGTGTGGGTCTGTGATGAGAGGCTCGGGGTTGGGGAACAAATGGATATAAACTGGACACTAGGAAGTTTAGACTTGAAATTAGACAAAGGTTTCTAACCATTAGAGGAGTGAAGTTCTGGAACAGTCTTCCAAGGGGAGTAGTGGGGGCAAAAGACATACCTGGCTTCAAGAATAAGCTTGATAAGTTTATGGAGGGAATGGTATGATGGGATAGCCTAATTTTGGCAATTAATTTGGCAATTGATCTTTATCAGCAGGTAAGTATGCCCAGTGGTCTGTGCTGGGATGTTAGATGGGGTGGGATCTGAGTTACTACAGAGAATGGTGGGTCTTTCCCACATGCTCAGGGTTTAACCGATTGCCATATTTGGGGTCAGGAAGGAATTTTCCTCCAGGGCAGATTGGCAGAAACCCTGGAGGTTTTTTGCCTTCCTCTGCAGCATGGGGCACGGGTCACTTGCTGGAACATTCTCTGCAGCTTGAGGTCTTCAAATCACAATTTGAGGACTTCAATAACTCAGACATAGGTTAGGGTTTGTTACACGAGTGGGTGGGTGAGATTCTGTGACCTGCATTGTGCAGGAGGTCAGACTAGATGATCATAATGGTCCCTTCTGACCTTAAAGTCTATGAGTGCAAGGATCTGAGTGCTCCGGCTGGGGGTGTGGGCCGGTGATGAGAGGCTCAGGGCTCGGGCCGGGAATGAGGGGTTCGGGGCTGGGGCAGAGAATTGGGGTGGGAGCATAAGGGCTAGAGATGGCTTGGGGAGCGTGAGGCTAGAGATGAAGGCTTGGGGTGCAGGCTACCCCAGGGCTACGGTGTGGAGAGAGGACTCCCCCCAGAACTCTCTCCCCACAACAGCACCTGAGCTGGGGAGGGGAGAGGTGCCTCTCCCCATGGCCGCAGGATGGGGGCCTCTCCCCGCCCACGGGTCCAAGGCTGGGCTGGGACAGAGAATTGGGTATGGGGGTGAGGCCTCTGGCTGGGGGTGTGGGCCAGCGATATGGGGCTCGGGGCTGGGGCAGAGGGTTGGAGTGGGAGGGTGAGAGCTCCAGCTGGGGGTTAGGGCTCTGGGGTGGGGCCAGCAATGAAGGGTTTGGGGTTCAGGCTGCCCCAGGGCTACGGTGGGGAGAGAAGACTCCCCCCAGGAGAGGCGCCCCTCTCCTGTCCACGGCAGGGCTACAGCTGAGGAAGGGGCGCCTCACCCCCAGCCAGTCCAGGACTGGACTGGGGCCGGGGTGCCTCTCCCGCTGGCTGCGGCAGGTCCGAGTTTGGGGGAAGAGTCATCTCTCCCCGCCACAGCCCTGCTGCGTAGCTCAGAGGGAATTTATGTCAGCACCGTAATCATTTGTTGCCAGAAACACCAGAGGGCAAAGTGGCAGCACCCACATAGCCTTTAGCTCAGTAATTAGGGCACTCACCCAGGATTCCCCTCTCTTTGTGATGAGGTTTGATTTTCCCACCTCTCAGATGAGTACCCTAACCACTGGACCACAGAGTCACACATGTTCTCTCTAGCCAATGTATATTTAAATCAGTCATACAAAATGGAACAGCACCAACAAGAGAGATTGAGAGAGCCACATCAGAATACTCTAAATCCCAGAGATTGAGATACATATCTGAAAGGGGAGACCCTTAAATTCAAATCCCTTTTGCACACCAGAAAGAGGGGGGAATTGAGTCCAGACCTCCAACATCCCAGTGGAGTGTCCTAACCATTAGGCCAAAAATGGTAAGGGGACCACCCTCTTACCAGCCATTTTGCATGGGATTAGGCATGCTCAGAACACCTCCTGCAGGGAGGCCCCCACTGGAACTTAGATGAGAGAGGTTCCCAGGCATCTAGATTGAGATGGCTGCATGCATGCTCACTAGCACAAACTTGGGCACCTTGAGGGCTTTATCAGTGGAAATTTAAGGGCTTCAGGCACCTCCAATGAGAGATGAAGGCTGAACTGGGGTTTGGCAGGTATGTAGTACCTAAATGTTGACTCAGAGCAGGTCTACACTACGGGGGAAAATCGATATAAGATGCGCAACTTCAGCTACGTTATTCACGTAGCTGAAGTCGAAGTATCTTATATCGAATTACCTACCGTCCTCACGGCGCGGGATCGATGTCCTCGGCTCCCCATGTCGACTCCGCTACCGCCGTTCGGGTTGGTGGAGTTACGGAGTCGACAGGAGCGCGTTCGGGGATCGATATATCGCGTCTAGATGAGACACGATATATCGATCCCCGAGAAATCGATTGCTACCTGCCGATACGGCGGGTAGTGAAGACGTACCTTTAGGCACTTAACTCCCTTTGTGAATCTAGTCCTGTCTCTCTACTTGTTTCTGTATGGTACCTAGGTTTTAGTGTGTTCAGAATAATAATGAAAGTTGAACTGGGATAAGTGACCATCCCACCAAGCAGTGGAAGCTGGAACTACCCCAAGGGAATTAGAATATCCCCAAGAGAATCAGAACCGAGGCAATGGGATCTTATGGTTAAGAATGAAAAGGGGGGAAGCCAGCTTGGGTTCTATTCCTAGCCCTGACCTGCTGCATGACCTTGGAGGAATCACTTCCCCTCTCCCTGCCAGCTTTCCCTTTGTCAGGCTATAAATAAAGCTCTTTGGTAGGGAAGCTGCCCCCTCCTCTGTGCAGCTCCCAGCACAACAGAGCCGTATCTCGGGGGCCCTACGGCTGCTACTCGGGGGCTCTTTGCAGCCAGAAAGGGGCTTGCGGGGGCTCGGGGAACCCCAGGCGGCAGCGCCCGTGCGGGGCGGGACAAGGGCTGCCCCGCCCGAAGGAAGGGACAAGGCGCGGGCGCGGGGGCGCTGCCCGAGGGAAGGGTCTGGGCTGCAGCAGGGCCCGGCGTGGAGGGTCGCGGTCCCAAGGCCCAGGGGCGGTACGAGAAGGAGGCGGCAGAGCTGCCGGTCTGACCGGCCCCCGCGGGCCGCGCCGAGCCCGGGCACTCACCTGCCAGGGGCTCCCGCCCGCCCTGCGGCGCGGGGCGCGGGGCGGCGGGCGGCGGCTCCCCGCGGCAGCCGCAGGAGGAGGTGGGAGCAAAGAGGCCGGAGCCGGCGGGCCAAGCTCAACAGCGCAGCCATTATCCTCACACACGCAGCGGACAGGAGGGGCACGTGACGGCTCCAGACTCAACCACGCGGAGCCGGCGGTGGGGGGGGTGGAGGCGGGCACGCCCCTCGGGCCAACCCATCCCGCAAGGAGAAACCACGAACTTCAGGGGCGTGACCGTGTCAGGCGCCCTATAATTGGCCCCCATTGTGTCAATTTTCTCTGTTGGTCGAGCCTGCTTTTCCCCCCTCCCAAATGGTACAGCCCCAGCACGGTCGGCGCGCGCTAGACCTTAGCTCTGGGTTAGAACAGTTCGCTGGGCCGGCCAGAAACAAGCCCGAAGTTTTCTGAACCAAGGCCCAGCGGTGAAAGGCAAGCGGAGACCCCGGCGAGGGGAGGAGAAGAGCGGGATGCCGAGGGAGAACGCGCCGCGCTGGGCGGGCGGACGGACGCTCCCTCAGCCTCCGCAGTTGATTTCGGGACGATTGGTGGTCGGCCCATAGCGGGACCAGGCCCCAGCCTCGGTCTGCCCTCGCGCGCCTGAGAGAGGAAGTCACGTGTCTGTAGCCTGATCCGCCAACCCTACGGGAGGCTGCGGTCTCGTCCCTCAGCGCGGCTCTCTCGGCCCCTACCCCGCGCTGGGGGCGGAGCTTGGCGGTAGGCGCGTGGCTGCAGCCGGGGTGAGGGCGGGGCTCAGACACCCCGCGGCCCCGGGCGCGTGCCGAGAAGCTGCCACTGCTCCCTCCCCAGCGCGCGGCTCCGTGTGAGCGGCCCGCGGGAGCCCGGGTGGTGGGTCGGACTGATGGGAGTTGTGACTGGGCAGTGGCGTGGCAGCCCTGCCAGTGCGTCAGAGCAATGCGGTGGGAGGTTGCGAGAGCGAGAGGGCTTCGCGTTTACACGGCACTCTTCAGGTCTGGGAAACCAGTGCAAATTCTTGCAGGCAGGAGCTAGGATAGATCAGTCAAGGTAACTTTTAAAAGATTAAAATGCGCTCCTGCTTTGCGCCCCCCCTCCCCCCAGAGAATTATCTGCCCTGGCTGTGGCACAGGATCTGCTTAAAAATATTTCCTCCTATGTTTGGAGGGGTCTGTCTAGAAAAGTTGCCAACTTGGAAAATAGTTGTTAAGAGTCCACTCTGGTCAAACCATGTCACACAGCACAGTTTGGTCCAGCCTGTGTGGACTGACTAGAGCAAAAGCGTACAGTAGAACCTCAGCATTAGGAGCACCTTGGGAATGGAGGTTTGTAAGGCTGAACAAAAAGTTATGGTGGTTCTTTCAAAAGTTTACTATTGAACGTTGACTTAACACAGCTTTATGTCTTTTCTATGCAGAAGAAAAATGCTGCTTTTAACCCTCTTACTTTAACATAAACAAGCAAAGAAACGGGTTCCTTACCTTGTCAAATCTTTTTTTTAAAACTTTCCTTTTGGTTTTTTTGTAGTTCATTTAACACAGTACTGTACTGTATTTTTTTGTTGTTGTTGTTGTCTCTGCTGCTGCCTGATTGCATACTTCCAGTTCCAAGTGTGTGGTTGACCAGTCCGTAACTCTGGTGTTTGTAACTCTGAGGTTCTACTGTAGGTAGTTTGTTTTGATTTTTAAAGGTTTTCATTTATGGCCTGGTTCTGAACTTAGTTAAATCAGGAGTAACTCCAAAGACAATAGAAAAGTTTCACTTCTACAAGAATGGTGTGAGATCAGGATCTGGCTCTTCAAGGGTTGTCTTCATTAATTATTTTGATAGCACCTGAAGTGTGTTAGGGCAGTGGTGGGCAAACTACAACCCGCAGGCTGGATCCGGCCCATCAGGGCTTTGGATCCGGCCTGCGGGATTGCCACCCCTGTGGCATCGCAGGCCCCGTGCCGCTCCTGAAAGCAGCCGGCACCATGTCCCTGCAGCCCCTGGGAGGGCAGAGGGCTCTGTGTGCTGCCCTCGCCTGCAGGCACTGCCCCCCCCCACAGCTCCCATTGGCTGGGAACGGGGAGCTGCAGCCAATGGGAGCTTTGGGGGAGGTACTCACAGGCGAGGGCAGTGCGTGGACCCCTCTGCCCTGCCCCCCCCCCCAGTGGCTGTAGGGATGTGGTGCTGGCCGCTTCTGGGACAGGCGTGGGGCCAGGGCAGGAGGGGCCGGAGCCCTCATCCCGAACCCCTCCTGCACCCCACACTCCAACCCCCTGCCCTGATCCCCATGCCGCATCCCCTCCCGCACCCAAACCTCTTGCCCTAAGCCCCCTCCTGCACCCCTACCCCAGCCCTACATTCATGGCCCTGAATGCAATTTCCCTACCCAGATGTGGCCCTCAGGCCAAAAAGTTTGCCCACCCCTGTGCTAGGCTGTACAAACAAATCACAATCCCTGCTCCAGTAGGCACCATCTGGGATTCCAGGATGCAGTAGCAAAACCTGATAGCATCTAGGATGACCTACCAAACCACCCCCGACTCCTGCAAAAACCTAGAACAGTTGAAAAAGATTGTAACTAGGCTTCTGTTCCATGGTATAATTTTGCATCTAATACATTGCACTTCCTATATTATAGTTTTGCATGTTAAAGCTAGTTCTGGGATTTAACTATAAACTACCAACTTAGACAAGAAAGTACACGTCTACGTTTAAATGACTATTTTCATAGAAATACTTACAATCACCATGTGTCATGACTCCAGGGGGCAGATTGTTAATTAAAACAGACAGGATTGTAATTGATTTGATAAATTCAATCAGCCATTATCTGTTATGCTGTACAGTAATAAGTCTTATAAGTCCACTAGTTAAGAGGCTAAAGGCCTGATTTTCAGAAGTACTGAGCACCTGCATTCTTCACTGATTCGAAATGGGGTTGTGTGTACTCAGCATTTCTGAAAATCAAGCCATAAAACACATGAGTAGTGACAAGTACTTTAATATTTTGTATGTTCATTAGGCCCTGATTCTGCAACCCTTACAATGAGTAAGTATCTTAAGATGAGATCTGTCAAGGCTCCCTCCCCACTCTGAACTTTAGGGTACAGATGTGGGGACCTGCATGAACACCTCTAAGCTTAACTACCAGCTTAGATCTGCTTTTGCTGCCACCACCCAAATAGTTTGAGTCATTTGGGAAACTCTGTCTTCCCCCAAAAAACCTTTCCCTCCCTGGGTAGCCTTGAGAGACTCCTCCACCAATTCCCTGGTGAACACAGATCCAAACCTCTTGGATCTTAAAACAAGGAAAAAAATCAATCAGGTTTCTTAAAAAGAAGGCTTTTAATTAAAGAAAGAAAGAAAGAGGTTAAAATCAGGATGGAAAATAACTTTACAGGGTAATCAGATTTAAAGAGCCCAGAGGAACCCCCTCTAGCCTTAGGTTCAAAGTTACAGCAAACAGTGGTAAAAACCTCTCAGCAAAAAAGAACATTTACAAGTTGAGAAAACAAAATTAAACCTAACACGCCTTGCCTGGCTGTTACTTACAAGTTTGAAATATGAGAGACTTGTTCAGAAAGACTTGGAAAGCATGGATTGATGTCCTGTCCCTCTTTGTCCCAAGAGTGAACCACCCCCAAAACAAAGAGCACAAACAAAAGCCTACCTCCACCAAGATTTGCAAGTATCTTGTCCCCTTATTGGTCCTTTGGGTCAGGTGTCAGCCAGGTTACCTGAGCTTCTTAACCCTTTACAGGTAAAAGGATTTTGGTGTCTCTGGCCAGGAGGGATTTTATAGTATTGTACACAGGAGGGCTGTCATTGACCTTCAATACCATTAGATGGAATCCTATAGATGAGAGTGGACGGGTTCTAAAAGGAGGTGAAAGGCTTGCACATTTCAGGAAGTGTAGGGTTGGCAGAGTAAAGGTATGTGTGTTAATGGGGCATAGTGGGGCACTGCTGAAAGAGTGCAGTTAAGTTTGCATGGGCGACCTTAACTCTGCACGCCCTGGTTTTCTGAATTTGGGTTTTGTTCAGCATTCTGGAAGGGGATGACCTACAACCAAGCAACCCCAGCTCTGTGTTAATGTAGGTTTTTTGCCATTGAATTTCCTAGTACTTTTAACAGGAAAAGATGTTATGTTAGTAGTCATTTAGGCAGCTGTACACATCATGTCCTACGCTTAACATACCGAACCAGACTGGAGTCAGCAATCTCTGTGTCATGGTATACTCCTTGCTCTTCCATAAACTTCTGCAATTTCATGATCTAGGAATGGCCCAGAAGCCTACACATTGGCAATGCTGACAATGCACATATTTCTTTTCCCTCAGCAGTCAGGTTTGGAAATGACAGTGCCAGTTCCTTATGTGCTACCTGTCTTTGGAAACACCGCATTAATCTGCCCAAAGGTCAGGAAGTAGCCACTTGCCATGCCCCCACCTTGCCCAGTGCTAGTGAAATACATATTTTCTCAAACAGCCAATGCAAGGCTTGCCTACCACCCATCTGCATTGCTGAACCCCTCTCCTGGTCCCCACATCTCGCCCACCACCGCACACACACACACGTCCGCTGTCTCCAGATCATCCCCACCCAGTATGACAAACATTTTGGTTAGATGAGCTGCTGACTATGCTGTTCTGTTCACAGTAGATGTCCCTGTAAAATAACATGTTATAGTATAACAGAGACAACTTGTAGCAATCGGTTATTAAATCTTTATTGCATAGGTTTACAAAGTTCAGACTAGAAATATCAGGGGCAGGATGTTTACAAGGGGCTATGGCTTTGGCACTTTCCCTGGAACTACCCAGGCAATCATAAAGTAGTTGTATAGAAACCATCTCCTGGTTTCTTTGTTTTTCTTTAGTGGTGCATGTGCACAGTAACCCTTTTAGACTGCACATTGACACAAGTGAAAAAGTGAAAATGTTCTTAAATACCATTCGCAATTTGGGTACCCTTAAGATTTAGTGTGAACCGTGCACTGTTTGAGGTAAAAATTGACTGAGATCATTTTGATCCACATCACAAAAAAACCCACCTAGAAACTTTGGAAAACATTTTTTTTTTTTTAGAGCTTTTATTTCTGGAGTCTCTGGCTCTAATGAACCCAAATGTGGGTCACTAACCCTACTCTGTACACCCACCAAGCATAGCAAATTGCAAGAAACTCCATGTAAGCATGTGGATTTTAGAGCACTTAGAAGCATCATCCTTTAAACAAGAAGGATAGAGGGATGGTGGAGGAAAAGGGCTCCTCCTCTACACATCCATTTACAGTATAGGAGGCTCTAAAAAGTATGAAATGGCTAATGCATTTCAATTTGATGTTCTCAACTGACTGAGAGCATAAGAATCGCCGTAGTGAGTCAGACCAACCGTCCATCTAGCCCAGTACATTTTCTACTGACAGTGGCTAATGCCAGATACCTCAAAGGGAATGAACCTGAAAGGGAATGAACAGAAGGCAGTCATCAAATGATCTATCCCCTGTTGTCCAGTCCCAGCATCTGGCAGTCAGATGCTTAGGGACACCCAGAGCATGGGATTGCACCCCTGACCATTTTGGCTAATAGCCCTGGATGGACCTATCCTCCATGAACTTACCTAATTCTTTTTTGAACACAGTTATACTTTTGGCCTTTACAACACCCCCTGCAACAAGTTTCACGGGTTGATTGTGCATTGCGTGAAGAAGTACTTCCTTTTGATTGTTTTAAAGCTGCTGCCTATTAATTTCATTGGGTGACCACTGCTTCTTGTTATGTGAAGGGTAAATAACACTTGGCCTGCTAAACCCAGGGTTGTGAGTTCAATCCTTGAGGGGGCTCTTTAGGGAACTGGGGTAAAAATCTGTCTGGGGTTTGGCCCTGCTTTGACCAGGGGGTTGGACTAGATGACCTCCTGAGGTCCCTTCCAACCCTGATATTCTATGATTCCTTATTACCTTTCTTCATGCCACTCATTATTTTATAAATCTGTCATATCCCCCCTTAACTGTATCTTTTCCAAGATGAACAGTTCCAGTCTTTTTAATCTCTTCTGATATGGAAGCTTTTCCGTACCCCTAACCATTTTTGTTGCCCTTCTCTGTACTTTTTCCAGTTCTTTTGAGATGGGGCGACTATAACTGCACACTGTAAAGTGTAGGAGTACCATAGATTTATATATTGGCATAATATTTTCTGTCTTATCTATCCCTTTCCTAACAGTTCATAACATTCTGTTAGCATTTTTGACTGTCGCTGCACATTGAGCAGATGTTTTCAGAGAACTATCCACAATAACTCCAAGATCTTTTTCTAGAATGATAACAACTAATTTAGACCCCATCATATTGTTTGTATAGTTGGAATTATGTTTTCCAATGTGCATTACTTTGCGTTTATCAACATTGAATTTCACCCCATGGAGATGAATGCTGTGTGAAATAATTGCTCTGAGATATACTCCACTCATCTCAAGGGCTGTTCCCATCCCCCCTCCTGAGTGCTTTTAGAGCCTTTGCTATGCATGAAGTATACCATTATCAGCTCCCCACCCAAAGGGGCAGGACTTCCCCAGATCCTGGCTCACATGGGGAGAAAGAAGGGAGTCACAGACCCTCCCAAAAGGGCAAGCTTGGCTCACATGAGCAGGAGAAGGTCCAGTGTCTGCAGATGGTCATGGCTTCCCAGATCACAGGGGTAGTGAGATGAGCTCAGACAGCTCCAGAGGGGTAAGGCCCCCATAGCCTAGCTCATATAAGAGGGGCAGGGAGGGTGGTTCAGACCCTCCCCCCACCCACACACTGTGAAAGTAGAATGAATTATATTGTAAAAATAAGAATGGATTAAAGAAATGTTGTATGTACCTTTAAGCAGAAATAAGAAATGTTGAAATACAGGTGCCAGGAAAAGAAACATTAGGCATAAACAATGGTGCTAATGGCAAAACATTAACAGAAGATGGGTAATAGTTAGTAAGGAAATAAGATATGCATGCCTAGCCCAGGTAAACTTATCTGATTCTGCTTCCTTTGTTACCTTGTTAAGTTCTCACCCTTTTATCTGTATAAATAAGATAGTTTGTGTCTTGCATGGTGCTCACATTATCTGGGTGTTATTAGCAGAGCACTGTGCTAATAAAACAGAGTGGTCTGACAAACTGTGAGTCCTGAGTCTAACTTTGACACCACAAAAGGAGCTATAGGGCTTGGCTACACTTGCAAGTTGCAGCGCTGGTAGAGGCTTTCCAGCGCTGCAATTAGTAACCGTCCACACCTGCAAGGCACATCCAGCGCTGCAACTCCCTGGCTGCAGCGCTGGCTGTACACCTGGCCAGGTTGGGGTGTAGCGATTGCAGCGCTGGTAATCCAGCGCTGCTCATCAAGTGTGGACACACACCAGCGCTTTTATTGGCCTCCAGGGAATAAGGAGATATCCCAGAATGCTTTTAACTAAATTACTCCCTTTGTTTTGTTATGCAGCCTGTCTTTGTTTTGTTGTGAACCTCCGGAGCTCCGTTTCTACCGGAGCTGCTTATCAGCTCCTGTTTGCTGTGATCAATCTGTGAACAATCAAATGAGATCCTCCTCCCTGTTGTGAACAGCTCTGTGGAGCTCCTCCGTTGCCGCTGCTGCTATCTAAAAAACAAACAGAGCTCCTGTTTGCTGTGATCATCTGTACCTGGCTGTAAACAATCAAATGAGAGGCAGGCAGGGAAACAGCGGGGAGTCGTGTTGCCTGCAGGCTGTTTGCAATTAAGAGTTAAGACTAAGGGGTCGGAAAAATGTTCTGATTTTTCAAGTCAGGAAGCTAACACACAGTGTTGGCTCCAAAAATCCCCTCTCTCTCTCCCCCTGCTCCCTGTCACACTAGACCCCACTCCACCCCCTCTTTTGAAAAGCACGTTGTGGCCACTTGAACGCTGGGATAGCTGCCCATAATGCATCACTCCCAACAGCACTGGAAATGCTGCAAATGTGGCCACACACCAGCGCTGGTAGCTGTGAGTGTGGCCACACACCAGCGCTGCTCCTACACAGCTGGATGACCAGCGCTGCAAACTACCAGCGCTGCAAACCGTAAGTGTAGCCAAGCCCATAGTGCCCAAGCTCTAGGCATATACATACAAGAGGGAAGAATGTGGGGCTAACATGTTCCCCTCCTTCCTAGTTCCCTTCCATTCACCCCATGTCTCCCTACACCCCCCAGCCTCCTTCACCTGAGCCTTCAAGCTGCCTCCCATCCCCTACTGCGCATCCCTATTTACCCCTCCACTCACTGAAGCCCCAAACTCCTCTCCCTGTAGTCCTCCAGGCCCTAACGTGTCTCCTTTCCTAGGAAGGATTCACATATCTAATTGCCCCCCAAAGACTTTGGAGGGTGCAGGAGGGTTGGGATACACTTGCAGAGCTGTGGGGTGCATGGGGGTTGGGGTGCATTGTCAGAGCTATGGGGTGCAGGTTTCAGGGCATTGGCAGAGCTATCGGGTGCAGGGGGGTTGAAGTGCACTGGCAGAGCTGTGTGGTACGGGGGGTTGAGGTGCACTGGCAGAGATGTGGGGTGCACAGGAATTGGGGTGCATTGGCAGAGCTGTGGGGTGCAGGGAGGTTTCAGTGCATTGGCAGAGCTATGGGGTGCAGGGGGGTTTCAGTGCATTGGCAGAGCTATGGGGTGCAGGGGGATTGAGGTGCACTGGCATTTTTCTGTATTGGTGCATGTACAGTGTAAAAATGTACATTTTCTTAAATTTTATTCTCAGTTTGGGGCCCCCCAAAGATTTAGTAGGTGCCATGCACTACCTTGGGTAAAACTTGATAGATTGAGACCATTTTGACCCCCATGACATAAATAGTTTAATCTCTATCTCTGTGCAAAAAACTCCAAACAAACAAAACAACCGAAAAAAACCACCTGGAAACTTTTTTTTTTAAAAATGACTCTCTTTTTCAGGGCTCATATGTCCAGAACCCCTCAAAGGACTCCAAATCTGGGTGACTAACCCATATCCTTCACCCTAATAAGGCACATCAAATTTCAACAAAATGTGACTAAGTATATCAATTTTAGAAGTTGTAGAAACATCTACCTTTAAATAGATGTTGTGATACAGCCTTAACTATAGTGGCGCTACTGCGCCACTATAAGTTATCCAAAGTGGAATAGCTTCAACTTGAGAGAGTCTCACATCAGAATATCCCATAGCCCAGTGGTTAGGATATTCTCCTGTTAAGTACAAGATCCTCATTCAGATCTTTTCCATGAGGCAGAGAGGAAGACTGAAGCTGGGTCTCCCACATCCCAGGTCAGTGCTCTAACCACTGGACTAAAAGATATAAGGGAGGCATCAGCACCTGCTGCACAAATAGTTTAGTCATCTTACTGCGGGAGAGGGGTACTCAGCTGTAAATCACAAGCTGAGAATGGTGCTTCCCTGGACTTAGGTGCCTAACTCCTCTGAGAGAGACACAGAGCTTGGAACCTTTTTAGGGTTGCCAACTCTCCCGGATTGGCTTGGAGTCTCCTGGAATCGCAGTCAATCTCCCAGGGGCTCTTGAAAGCAATCCAGGAGATTTTAATAGGTTGCTAACTAAAAGTCCAGCCACTGGCGCAGTGGGGCTAAGGCAGGCTTCCTACCTGCCCTGGCTGTGAAAGGCTCCTAGAAGTGACCGGCATGTCTCTCTGGCGCCTAGGCGCAGGGCAGCCAGGGAGTCTCTACATGCTGATGGCCAACTCTGCAGCTCCCATTGGCCGGGAACTGCGCCAATGGGACCTGCAGGGGCAGTGCCTCGGAGACGGGGCGGGGAAGGGGCATGGCCTCAGGGAAGGAGGTGGGGCAAGTGTGTTTGGATTTGTGCAATTAGACAGTTGGCAACCCTACTTAGACTATGCCTACACAGGGATAAAAAGCCTGCAGCTGGCTGGGTCAGCTGACTTAGGCTCACGTGGCTTGGATTGCAGGACTGAAAAATCTATGTGTAGATGCTTGGGTTCCAGCCTCAACAATTTTTATCCCTGCAGTTGATCCAGTCCAGCTGCGGGTCGTCTGTCCCTGTGTAGATGTACCCTTATCAGCATCTCCCATTGACTAGCTTAAGCGTCTTCCCACCTAGCACCTTCCCACCCACCTTTTGTGGATCCTATTCTCAGGCACTCATCTCTCCCCCTTCATTATATAGGGAGCTTAGGCACCTGTGGCATTCTGTACCTCAAAGCAGCACCCTGGAACCCCCATATTCACACCTGTCGTATAGTTATATTTCAAACAAAGCATGTCATATAAAATATATTAAAAGTCATGATCTGCTGACGCCTATTGTTCTGGTCAAATATGTATATTGTTAGTGTGTATGAAGTTATGAGATTTTGCTGTATGCTTGTCACTGAAATAAGTTGTAAATTTGAGAATCAATACTGCTAGTTCCCCAGCGATACCCTCCACTCCCAGGAGGGTTTTAAGTGACCAGAAGGGGAGTTGTAAACAAGGGATTTACAATTCTGTAAGAGAAGCACCACACAATGGGGGATTGCTCGACCCTGTGACCCAGCAAAGCCCAACAGGACCTGTCTGGGCTAGTGTTTTCCAGGCAGGTGGACTGGGGATATAAAACGGGACAGTGGTATCATTCTCTGGCCTTTCTCCTCCCCCACTGATGCTGGACTCCACAAGAATGCTGTGAAGACAGTCTTGAACTGAGGAGACTGATTCCAAGCTTAAAGGGGAAGCCTGTGTATTAAGAACTTTAACCTAACTACAACATCCAGTGGGGTGAGAAAAACTGCTTGATCCAAATACTGCCTAGTGTAATAAGGTTTAAGATTTAGACTGTGCACTTACCTTTTATTTTCTTTGGTAACTATCTCTGACCTTTTGTGCCTACCACATATAGTAACTTAAAATCTATCTTTCTGTAGTTAATAAATCTCTTTTGTATTTCACATAAAACAGTGTGTTTTGCTTGAAGTGCTTGGGAAATCACAGCTCAATGTACAGAGGCTAATGTGTGTCCTCTCCACATCGAGGGAGGGGCAGACTGGTCAATAACTTATACTGGTCAGACATATATTGGTATATTCCGAGAGTGCAAGGCTGAGGGCTTGGGAGATTTGCAGATGCCTTTCTCTGTGTGATTTGTGAGTGTCTCAGAGACCATGCATTCAACTTAGCTGCGTGTCAGGCTCTACATGCTGTTGTACTGAGTGATATCAGCGTCTAGAGGGGTTTACTACTTGTCCCTAGCAAAGCAAAGCCCAAGCTACAGAGTTAAGGGAGCACAGTGGTACCCCAATTCCAGGTTGTACCCCAAGGATCCTGTCATAGCACTTCACCCAGGCTTTGTGGATTACAGTGGCTTTCAAGATATCTAAAAGTTAGGCTTTCCATTGCTCATCATTGAAATGTCCAAGTTCCTTTATGGATCCAGGCCAGTGTGATTGTCTGTGAAATTGATATTGTCCACTAAAAATAGTTATCTATAGCAAATTAGAAATCACATCCAAATAAAACATTGCCCTCAACTATTTTTATCAGAAAATAAATTGGAGGCATAATCCTATTCCTACTGAAGTATATAGCAACACACTCAATGAGTTCAGCATGAGATGACTTGACTATCATTCTCATACAGAGTTGGTTTTGCACAACCAAAGTTTGTATTACATAGATTTTCTAGTTTCTACAAAACTTTCCTTCATAAGACCAGTTTCAGGCCCTCCCCTCACCCATTAAATTTACCAAAAAACAAAGTGATCTGCCAGAAATGTCACATGCAGAGTCATAGAACCCAGTAGAGTTTTTACTGAAAGCTTGGGGCAAAGCAGACAAGCTTTTTGGGTGTTATGACAGGTCAAACAATGAGGTAGGTTTTGCTTCCAGGATATTTTTTGGTTTGTCACATCTCCAAAATTGCATGGTCTAGGGGCTCTACTTTTATTTTAATGTGTTGTTTGATACCAAAGACTGATTTTGGTGGGGGAAAGAACTGTTTACTTGTTAACAGTTTTCTAGTATTTCAAAGTCTGTATAGCCTAGATGATAATGGATTGGAGCTGCAGGTAGGGAACCACATGGTCAGGGAGGGAGGAAGGTGGGCCAGTATAGGAGGTGCAGGAAAGAGTCACACACTCCTGGTGGAATTTTGCGCTATTGCGTGTGTGCATAATTAATGAGCCCCACATATTTTAAAGTTTTTGTGCAGAATAAAGTTTCTGCCAAAATGTTGCTGCAGTTCTGCTGTTTGCCCACCAGAGGATGCTGTGGTGCAAGAATAGCAGCAGCTCCCAGCAGAAAATAACTTCTACAGTTCCCCCTTTTGCCCACCAGATGGCGTGGTGGTGATAGAACAAAGCATCAGCTCCTGGCCAGCGAGGGAAGAGAGAAAGCTGCCTTCTTCGCAGAGGTCCAGGTCAGGGGACAGGGACTATGGGGAGACAGACCGCATGGGATGCTGGGGGGTGTCATACAGGGGCTCATAAAGGCTTGTGGGGGAGGACAGACTGGGGCAGGGGCTGAATGGGAGTGGAGGCACAGGGCCATGGGGGGAGGGAGGTGCAGAGGCTCATGGTGATAGGGGGTGCAGAGCTACACAGGGACAGGGTGTGGCAGGGTGGGGGCACAGAGACACATGGGGCAGGGGGTGGAGGTACAGAGAAGAGTTGCCTCTAATTTTTTCCATCCATGTGTGAAGGACATAAATCCACACCGTGTAGAGGTCAAGCATAGGAGTTTACTACACACTGCGCTGGCAGAGTGTTACCTGGCTTATTAGGCTCAGAGACACTGTCAATCAATTGATTACAATAGAATATATAGATTTTCCATAGGCGAGGGAAAATGACAGGGTAGGCAGTTCCACCCCTCGGGATTGGTTTTGCAGCAAGACAAAATAGCACATTAGCCAGTGGTTAACACGTTACATGATGTCTCCGCCCATGGTCTCAAGTTAACATTTAATTAATACTTTGATAAAATGTTATTAGTATAAAATATATATGTTGAATTCTGATTTGGGGTCCATAGGAATGGAGCAACTCCTTTGATTGTCCAACAGGTACATTCCTAGGGGTTAAAGCAAAGAAACATTGGAAACATATGTCAATAAAGATTGTCTCCTTTATGTCTTAAGGCAGGGCATTGGTCCCTGGGAAGGGAGATGGAAGGATGCCATATCTTATACTGACATGTGCCAACTTTCCATAAACTCAAGGTTGGATCTGTGGGAAGAACATCTCCCTACAGAAGAGACTAACACAATAGGAACAGGGATCCTTTGTTCAGTTTGAAACATAATTATTCAGCTATTGCTTCAACATGTGGCATTTCTACTGACCAAGCATATCTTTAGCAAAGGCAATGTTATCTTGTTTATTCTGCTTTTCTCTTAGCTAATCACTATTTGCTAGGCCTCTGGTCTTTTGACCATACTCTGGACTTTGGTCTGGAAAAGAGCTGGCACAATCCATATACCAGCTTGTTATATAAAATGCACATGAATTTTAACCCTTCAGTGTGCTGAATGAATTTTGTTATATGCACCATATCGAGGTAATGTTGTGGATATGTGCCACCAGTAGAAACCAAAAACCTAGATGATATATATATTTAAAAAGAACTAAAATAACACACTTTGAAAGAAGTATCAAGAAGTAACAACAATACAAAGTATGTGAGGTGAGTGTGAAAGACTGTGTGTGTGTGTGTGTGAGAGAGAGAGAGACAGATCGAGAGGTGCATTGCCCTTTTAAGTACACTGACCCCACTTTAAGTGCACTGCCTTTTTAAGTAGATCAGCAAGTTCAGAGACAGCTGACAGCAGCTGCCAGCAAGCTCCCTCTGTCCTGAGCCCTGTCCTGTCCCATCCCCCCCGCTCTGTGGAGATGGGGTGCAGGGGAGGACACCCTGATATCAGCACCCCTCTCCCCCCTGCTCTGCACAGCAATCAGGAAGCTCCTGGGAGCAGCTCCAAGGCACAGGGCAGGAGCAGCACAGCAGTGGGGGGAGGGACACCTGAACTGCGAGGCACTTGATAGCCTGTTGGGCAGCCGCCCAGCCACACAGCTTACACGGAACTTAGATACAGAGCCACATAGAGACGGGGAGGCGGTGCAGGGCCACATGGGGATGGGGGCAGTGGGTGTCTGAGTGGGGGGTGGAGGGACACGTGGACAGAGGATGCAAGGACACATGGGGGTGCAGGAACACATGGGGAAAGGGGCAGATGTTCCTGACTGAATGGGAGAGGCTAGATTCATCCAGGGTCTGCAGGGGGAAGCTCCCTAACAATCCCTCCCTGCCCCCCCAAATAACCTGTACCATACTTTTTCCACCCATACCCAACAACCCTCCAAGTTGACATGCAAGCTCTTTCCCAGCAATTTAATTCCCTCTTCCTCGGCTCCTCCATTACCCCTGACTCCCCCAAGCCTTTGCACTGCTTCTGAGGAGTGAGGGAAATATGGTTCTGTATTGTAGCTTAAATGAATTATTACTCAGAGTTCTGTATTAATATGCCTAGTAAGGAATCTATTTGTCAAAAAATATTTCCTGCATCTTTTTTTGTTGTCTGTATTGTTACAAACATACTTGCTGACAGGTATTTTGAAATAAATGACCAAGAATAATTGAAACTGGTGTGATTATATTGTGTTATTTTGACAAATAAAATATGCAGAATTTTGCAGAATTTTAAAATGTTTTGTGCAGAATTTTAATTTTTTTGTTGCAAAATTCCCCCAGGAGTGCACGCAGGAGACAAGAGAATGGGAGAAAGGAAGCAGTCTGGAGAAACATGATTGTGGCATGACAAAGGTAGCTAGAGAGAATTGTAGAAGGACCCATCATAAGCAAAATATAATCAAACCCCTGTTTCTCCCTCACCTGAAGAAAGCCCAAACCACCTGTTTTGTTCTTAGCCAGACTAGATTTAACTGCACTTGATTGCCTCTTCACTGCCAGCTAGATTTCTAACACCCTTCCTGGGATTTAACCTACAAAAACACATATTTCTCGGATTTAGCAGGGCCGCTGGGGGTAAATGGATCGGAACTGTGAGACCCAAATAAGAGCTATACACACAGTTGGAGGAGTCCATTTTATGTAGTTTTGCAAGCTCTGCTGGAGTCACTGGAAATTCCACAGGGAGTCTTATCAATAAGCCATTCTTAATTATTCTTTAAAACTTAAAGTAATTTATGACCTGGAAACTTCCAAAGCTGGAATTTGAGTTCAGCAGATGTAACAGAACTTTTGGAGAGACTTAAAACTAAAAAACAAAAACCCTAACGTTTGGAGAGCCTGAAAATTCCAAATATAAAGTTCAACTTTAAATCTTCCCCCCAAAACCAAACACTGGAAAAGTTGTGGAGCCAATGAATGTAAGATATGTCATAAACACCCCGAAACCAGTAGCTGATTTGCATGGAACCACTAGCGCCATGGGGCTGGGCCCACACTCCAGGGGGGACCCAGCCAGGGCCACTCTTCTCCGCCCCCTGCTCTCTCCTGTGGGGGGCAGAAGCTTGGTGCTCCTGGCACTGAGGCTTCTGCTGCAGTAGGGCAGCCAAACTCCCCCTCCCCTGCCTCCTCTCACAGCTTGCTCCGTTCCCGCCCTCCCCCTCCCTGCCGCCAATCAGCTGTTTGCCGGCAGGAGGGCTGGCCACAGCATCCTCACCTGGGGAGAGGAGGCAGAGAAGACTTGGGGTAGGGCCTTGGGGAGGAGGGTGGAACAAGCACACCTACTCTGACTGCAGAGCTGCACAGCCAGGCTGAAAAAAGGTGCTGCTCAGCTCCCGGGACTTTGCAGCTGGACCTTCTGGGTCCTAGTGCTGGTTGAGCTCCCTTCTGTGTGTTGGGAGCATCCTTCATAGACTCATAGACTTTAAGGTCAGAAGGGACCATTATGATCATCTAGTCTGACCTCCTGCACAATGCAGGCCACAGAATCCCACCCATCCACTTCTATAACAAACCCCTAGCCTATGTCTGAGTTATCGAAGTCCCCAAATTGCGTTTTGAAGACCTCAAGCTGCAGCGAATCCTCCAGCAAGAGACCTGTGCCCCATGCTGCAGAGGAAGGTGAAAAACCTCCAGGGCTTCTGCCAATCTGCCCTGGAGGAAAATTCCTTCCCAACCCCAAATATGGCGATCAGTTAAACCCTGAGCATGTGGGCAAGACTCACCAGCCAGCACCCAGGAAAGAATTTTCTGTAGTAACTCAGATCCCACCCCATCTAACATCCCATCACAGACCACTGGGCATACTTACCTGCTGATAATCAAAGATCAATTGCCAAATTAATTGCCAAAATTAGGCCATCCCATCATACCATCCCCTCCATAAACTTATCAAGCTTGTACATCAGTGAGTGCCTGTGGTGGGACGGGCAGGGCAGGGGGACAGAGGCAGTGGGGAACGAAGGGGGTGGGATGGGAAGGAGATGGAGTGGTGGGGAAGGGGCATGGGATGGGGAGGAGAAGGGGATAGGGCAGGGATCTGCAACCTTCGGCATGCGGCCCGCCAGGGTAAGCCCCCTGACGGGCTGGGCCAGTTTGTTTACCTGCCTCGTCTGCAGGTTCGGCCGATCATGGCTCCCACTGACCGTAGGTCACTGCTCCAGGCCAATGGGGAGCTGCAGGGTGAGGGATGTGCTGGCCGCGGCTTCTTGCAGCCCCCATTGACCTGGAGCAGCAAACCACAGCCAGTGGGAGCTGCGATTGGCCGAACCTGCAGACGCAGCAAGTAAACGGCCCGGCCTACCAGGGGGCTTACCCTGGTGGGCCGCATGCTGAAGGCTGCCGATCCCTGGGATAGGGGAAACGGGGTCCCAGCATGCATAGCCCCTTGGCAGCAGCTGGGGCTTCCCTGTTAAGCAGGCCCATCAAACCCTCACCCTGACAAGCCCCACCTCCCCTGCATCTGTACCACCCCGATGAGCCCACGACACCCTCCCCACTGAGCCCCAACCACCTACACCTAGACCCCCACCCAAATGAACCCTGTAGATAAATCTCTGTATTAAGCATCTTCACATAACTTTCATATGACTTTGTATTATACCTCTCTATATAACCTTGTATTAAGCCTATACATATATATCCTCTAACTTTCATATGACTTCGTATTATGCCTCTTCATATAACCCTATATTAAGCTATTTTCATACAACTTTGTATCAAGTCCTTTGATATAGGAACTTTGTATCAGATCCCTATGTAGAAAAACTTATAGAAAACTTTGTGTTACGCCTTGGTATAATGTTATAGCCCCTAAGGATAGTTAAAGTAGAAGAAAAATGTCTTTTTGCTAGGAGTAGAATAAGATCTCTCTCTCCCCCCCCCCCTTAATCAATTGCCCTGTTGAATGAATGAGGTGTGAATGAGCAAGACATGGAAGGCGAGCACCCCCAGACAGCTAGTTGGAGAGGGTATACTTAATTTTTTTTATCATTAGGCCCAGGTGTGGCTCTGTTTTTTGCCGCCCCAAGCACAGCAGGCTGGCGGCTTTCGGTGGCGTGCCTGCAGGCGGTCCGCTGGTCATGCGGATTTGTCGGCATGCCTGTGGGCGGTCTGCTGGTGCCGCGCCATCGACATCCCCGCCGCCAAAGCCACGGGATCGGCGGACCTCCTGCAGGCGCGCCGCCGAAAGCCGCCTGCCTACCGCCCTCACAGCGACCGGCAGGCCGCCCCATGCACGCGCTTGCTGCACTGGTGCCTGGATCCGCCCCTGATTAGCCATGATGTTAAAAAATAGGTTAATCAAAATCAGAAGTAAGCACAAAGATAGTATGACACACTGTAGAATCCTTTATTATTGCTGAAATACGGGATAAAATGTGACTTGATCAGGGATGTGAGACATCAGAGAAAATGCTGCTTATTTGGTGCCTATTCCAATCACATATTTCAGCAGTAAATCAAACAAAAGATTATATGATGCACTACAAAATATTATTATTTTGTACACTGAATAAAACCTTGTGGGATGCTGTCTTTTAAAAATAAGTAGGGCTGACAAGCGATTAAAAAAATTAATCATAATTAATCGAGCGATTAATTGTGCTGTTATACGATAAGAGAATACCATTTATTTAAATATTTTGGATGTTTTCTACATTTTCAAATATATTGATTTCAATTATAACAGAATACAAAAGTGTACAGCACTCATTCTATATTTATTTTTATTACAAATATTTGCACGCTTTAAAGACCAAAAGAAATAGTATTTTTCAATTCACCTCATACAAGTACTGTAGTGCAATCTCTTTATCCTGAAAATTGAACTTACAAATGTAGAATTATGTACAAAAAATAACTGCATTGAAAAATAAAACAATGTAAAATTTCAGAGCCTACAAGTACACTCAGTTCTACTTCAGCCAATCGCTCAGACAACCAAATTTGGTTATAATTTACAGGAGATAATGCTGCCCGCTTCTTGTTTACAATGTCACCTGAAAGTGAGAACAGGTGTTCACATGGCACTGTTGTAGCCAGCATTGTAAGATATTTATGTGCCAGACGCGGTAAAGATTCATATGTCCCTTCATCTTCAACCACCATTCCAGAGGACATGCTGATGATGGGTTCTGCTCGATAACGATCCAAAGGAGAGCGAAACAACGCATGTTCATTTTCATCATCTGAGTCAGATGCCACGAGCAGAAGGCTGATTTTCTTTTGTGGTGGTTTGGGTCCTATAGTTTCCGTGTCTGAGGGCTTGGCTACACTTACAAGTTGCAGCGCTGGTGGAGGCTTTCCAGCGCTGCAATTACACCCCGTCCACACTTGCAGGGCACAACCTGCGCTGCAACTCCCTGGTTGCAGCGCTGGCTGAAAACCCATCCGGGTTGGGGTATAAGGAGTGCAGCGCTGGTGATCCAGTGCTGCTCATCAGGTGTGGACACTCACCAGCGCTGTAATTGTCCTCCAGGGAATAAGGAGTTATCCCAGAATTCCTGTTCAGCCACTCTGCTCATCAGTTTGCACTCTACTGCTCTTGCCTCAGGTGACCCGCCCTTTAAATGCCCCGGGAAATTTAAAAATCTCCTTCCTGTTTGCTGCAGCCAGGTGTGTGTGGAGTGCAATCAGTTAATCTTTACAGGTGACCATGCCTCCACGCGGCAAACGAGCCCCAGCATGGAGCACTGGCGAATTGCAGGACCTCATTAGTGTTTGGGGGGAGGAAGCTGTGCAGTCCCAGCTGCGCTCCAGCCGTAGGAATTACGATATCTTTGAGCAGGTATCAAGGTCCATGCTGGATAGGGGCCATGATCGGGACGCACTACAATGCAGGGTTAAAGTTAAAGAGCTGCGGAGTGCCTATTACAAAGCCCGCGAGGGCAATCGCCGATCCGGAGCTGCCCCCACGACCTGCCGTTTTTACAGGGAGATGGACGCGATACTTGGGGGTGACCCCACTGCCAATCCCAGGACCACGATGGACACTTCTGAGCAGGGTGGGGGACAGGAGGAGGAGGAGGAGGAGGAGGCAGAGGCGGAGGCGGGGGGGAGGAAAACGCGAGTGAAGCTACTGGGATGGGGGAAGACACCCCAGAGTCCCTGGAGGCATGCAGCCAGGAGCTCTTCTCAAGGCAGGAGGAAAGTACCCAATCGCAGCAGCCAGCAGTTGCAGAAGGACCAGCAGAGCAGCGGGTTACCGGTAAGCGGCTTTTATTTTCTGGGTGGAAATGTTTCTGGAGAGGAAGGGGGGTTATGGCTGCATGCATGCCAGCCTAGATGTGGAAAAGCCCATTGATGTGGTCTATCATGTCGCGGTAATCGGCTGCAGTAATCTCTTCAAAAGTTTCAGCCAGAGCGTGGGCAATATGCCTGCGCAGGTTTATAGGGAGAGCCACCGTGGTCCTTGTCCCAGTCAGGCTAACGCATCCGCGCCACTGTGCCGCGAGGGGTGGGGGGACCATTGCTGAACACAGGCAAGCTGCATACGGTCCAGGGCGGAATCCACATTGCTGTAGAAGAGCCTCCCGTGCTTCCCTACTGACCCGCAGCAGGGAGATATCTTCCAGGATTAACTCCTGTGAAAAATGTTGGGAGACTCTTTAGTGAAGATAGTGATAGAGCTAGGGAGATAGTGAAGATCACCCCTGCAGCTGCATCTTCACTCAACCCCTCTATCACTGCAGCTGTTCGGTGCACTTCCCTGAAGCAACCAGCACCCCTCTATCCCTCAAGCCCCACTTCTCCCTCTATGCAGCACCCTCACTCACCATTTCGTGTCTTCTGTTGTGTTATGTGTGTGGTAAAAGAATGCTAAAGTGAGGACTAAGAAGTCCTTCAGTGTGTGGGAATTACTGTCTGGAGATAGTGAATACAATGCTACCCTATTAAATGTTGTCATTTCTGCCTTTCTAAAGTGACCTTGACTGCTGGACTGACCAGATGTACCACAGCACAGAAACTGCAGAATTTGAGGAAAAATCCCTGAAAAAGCAAGGAGGACATGCTGAAAACTGTTATTGCTCACTCTGCTAGAGAGAGTAAAAACTTGCAGGAGTGGAGAGAAAAGGAAAGCAGGATCCGCCAGAGGGAAAGCAGGACCCGGCAGAGAAATGCAGTGGCCAAGAGGAAAAGCACAGAGCAGCTGCTAAGCATCCTGTCGCGCCAAGCGGATTCTATCGAGTCACTCGTTGCCATGCAAGCAGAGCACTACCGTGCTACTCCCCCACCCCCCTGTCCCAAAGCTTTTTGCCTTGTGCACCAATGTCAGTTCAAACCCCCCTTCCCCAGCATCCAGGTTCTTACCACCACCAGCTGCCTCCAACACCTGTACGTTCACCAACCAGCCCTGATAACTACAACCCTTACCCTCTGCACTCAACCCCCATCACCATGCAGTTTATGCACCCTGAAGTGCAGGATTCATTGCACAGCACTCCAGACAGGACGTATGCAAACTTGTGACTGTGCAGTTCACCAACCCACACCCCTGCCCTCTTGTGTTCATGAAATGTTGTGTGTGTGTGTCTGTCTGTCAAGGAAGTTTTTTCTTTTCAATAAAACAATTCTTGGCTTTGAAAACAGTCTTTATTATAGCAGATAGTGAAAGATACCTTAGCCCAGTAAAGAAACAGGCACTGCAAATCATTTTAGGGATAATGGAATAATAGTGTAAACAGTGCACTTCACTCCCATGCAAGGCAGCAAACATTACTGTTGGCTTTCAGCCTCAAATTCTTCCCTCAAGGCATCCCTAATCCTTGAAGCCCTGTGCTGGGCCTCTCTATTAGCCCTGCTCTCTGGCTGTGCATATTCAGCCTCCAGGACTTGAACCTCGGTGGGCCATGCCTGACTGAATGTTTCACCCTTCCCTTCACAAATATTATGGAGGGTACAGCAAGCGGATATAACCGTGGGGATGCTGCTTTCCCCCAAGTCTAGCTTCCCATACAAGGATCTCCAGCGTGCTTTTAAACGGCCAAAAGCACACTCCACAGTCATTCGGCACCGGCTCAGCCTGTAGTTGAACTGGTCCTTGCTCCTGTCAAGCTTCCCTGTATAGGGTTTCATGAGCCAAGGCAGTAACGGGTAAGCGGGGTCTCCAAGGATCACAATGGGCATTTCAATGTCCCCGACTGTGATCTTCCTGTCTGGGAAAAAAGTCCCTGCCTGCATCTTCCTGAACAGGCCACTGTTCCGAAAGATGCGTGCATCATGCACCTTTCCAGGCCAGCCTGTGTAAATGTCAATGAAACGCCCACGGTGATCCACAAGCGCCTGGAGAACCATAGAGAAATACCCCTTACGATTAACATACTCTGATGCCAGGTGGGGGGGGGGGCAGAATAGGAATATGCGTCCCATCTATCGCCCCTCCACAGTTAGGGAAACCCATTTGTGCAAAGCCATCCACAATGTCCTGCACGTTCCCCAGAGTCACGGTCTTTCTTAGCAGGATGCGATTAATTGCCTTGCAAACTTGCATCAAAACGATTCCAACGGTCGACTTTCCCACTCCAAACTGGTTCCCGACCGACCGGTAGCTGTCTGGAGTTGCCAGCTTCCAGATTGCAATAGCCACCCGCTTTTCCACCGTCAGGGCAGCTCTCAATCTTGTGTCCTTGCGCCGCAGAGTGGGGGCGAGCTCAGCACACAGTTCCATGAAAGTGGCTTTTCTCATACGAAAGTTCTGTAGCCACTGCTCGTCATCCCAGACTTCCATGACGATGTGATCCCACCAGACAGTGCTTGTTTCCCGAGCCCAAAAGCGGCGTTCAACAGTGCTAAGCATTTCCGTGAATGCCACAAGCACTGTAGTGTCACACGCGGCAGGCAAATCCATATCGATATCATCGTCGGACTCCTCACTGTCACTTTGGAGCTGAAGGAATAGCTCGACTGCCAAACGTGTTGTGCTGGCGACACTCATCAGCACAGTCCTCAGCAGCTCGGGCTCCATTTCCCACAGAAATCGCGATTCACACACAGAGTAAAACAGAAAGACACTCACAATGGCGCCAAACGTTGCCGGAAAGACAGAATGCTGGGATGTGAAGCGATGCACCACGGGGCGTTGGCACAGGAAGCGGAATGACCCACACACTTCCTTCCCCTTCCCACAATACTCAGCGCCAAAATGGGAC
The DNA here is from genome assembly GCF_016161935.1 of Mauremys reevesii. Classification (NCBI taxonomy): domain Eukaryota; kingdom Metazoa; phylum Chordata; order Testudines; family Geoemydidae; genus Mauremys; species Mauremys reevesii. The sequence continues at coordinate 38,913,807 of NC_052625.1, forward strand.
GAGGTGCTCTGTGGGATAGCTGCCCACAATGCACCTCTCAATACAGCGCTGGAAAGTGCTGCAAGTGTGGCCACACTGCAGCGCTGGTAGCTGTCAGTGTGGCCACACTCCAGCGCTGGCCCTACACAGCTGCATGACCAGCGCTGTAACTCCCAGCGCTGCAACTTGTAAGTGTAGCCAAGCCCTGAGTGTTGCTCTTTTAAGACTTCTGAAGAATGCTCCATACCTCGTCCCTCTCAGGTTTTGGACAGCACTTCTGATTCTTAAACCTTGGGTCGAGTGCTGCAGCTGTTTTTAGAAATCTCATATTGGTATCTTTGTATTTTGTCAAATCTGCTGTGAAAGTGTTCTTAAAAAGAACATGTGCTGGGTCATCATCCAAGACTGCTATAACGTGAAATATATGACAGAATGCGGGTAAATTAGAGCCGAAGACATACAGTTCTCTCTCAAGGAGTTCAGTCACAAATTTAATTAACGCATTATTTTTTAACAAGCATCATCAGCATGGAAGCATGTCCTCTGGAATGGTGGCCAAAGCATGAAGGGGCATACAAATGTTTAGCATATCTGTTATGTAAATACCTTGCAATGCTGGCTACAAAAGTGCCATGCAAACGTCTGTTCTCCCTTTCAGGTGACATTGTAAATAAGAAGCAGGCAGCAGCATCTCCTGTAAATGTAAACAAACTTTTTTGTCTAAGTGATAAGCTGAACAAGAAGTAGGACTGAGTGGACTTGTAGGCACTAAAGTTTTACATTGTTTTGTTTTTGAGAGCAGTTATGTAACAAAAAAAATCTGCATTTGTAAGTTACACTTTCATGTTAAAGAGATTGCACTACAGTACTTGTATGAGGTTAATTGAAAAATACTATTTCTTTTATCATTTTTACAGTACAAATATTTGTAATAAAAATAATAATATAAAGTGAGCACTGTACACTTCGTATTCTGTGTTGTAGCAGAAATCAATATATTTGAAAATGTAGAAAAACATCCAAAAATATTTAATACATTTCAGTTCATATTCTATTGTTTAACAGTGTAATTAATCACAATTAATGTTTTAATCACAATTTTTTGAGTTAAGCAGGTGAGTTAACTGCGATTAATTGACAGCCCCAGTTAAAATCTCTTTGAGTTTGATGGGTGTGACCAGTAAGGATGAATTAATTGCAGTCCCCCACCAAACACAAAAGGATTATTTTATGTGAACCTGCCCTGGAGTATTGGACAATGTGTGGAGGAGAGGTTTTTGCTGAGTATTGTTTGGGAAAGCGGAGGGGGGGAGGGGATGGCAGAGACCAGAGAGAGACAAAGCAAAAGCAAAAGTCTGTAAACAGGGTGTGACCCTGAGAGAAATTTAGAGAGGTTCTAGGTCAGGGGTGCTGGCTGCAAAGAAGGTTGGGCCTGTAAGCTAAGAAACTAAGTCCAGATCCACAAAGATATTTAGGCTCCTAACTTCCCTTGAAAGGAGCCTAAATACTTTTGCGGTTCTAGGCCCCACTCCCTTTTCCTTTGGCTCCTTCTGCATTCGGAGAAGCAGGACTTCATACATTCCTTGTAAATAAACAAGACTGCATCAAAGAAAATATCAGCCTCCAACATCAATGCCTACTCCCCACTGGAACATCCCCTGGGCCCCAAACTTTGACTAGCCACGCGGGTTGAAAAGGGATAACAACTGCCTATTCCCTTAGTTTATGCCTGCACTGCAGCTGGAGGCAAATCTCCCAGCATGGGTAGACTGACTTGGGCTAGCTCTACTCAAGCCAGCACTTTAAAAATAGGAGTGTAGATGTAGCAGCTCGGGTGGCAGCTCAGGCTAGCCACCTGAATTCAGATCCAGTGCATCAGGTGAGCTTGAAAGCTCAAGCTGCAATATCCACACTGCTATTTGTAGCATGCTAGCTCGAGTAGAACAAGTATGAGTCTATCTACCTGGGCTGGGAGGCTTGCTCCCAGCTGCAGCGTCAGGGCCGGCTCTACGGTTTTCGCCGCCCCAAGCAGCACGCCGAATTTTCGCCGCGGACGGCGGGGGCAGTCCCTGTGCCCTTAGGGCAGCAGGCGCGTTTCCGTGGCGGCAGCAATTCGGCTGCAGCTTCTATGTTTAGCTGAAGCCGCCGCGGACAGCTAAACATAGAAGCTGCCCCCAAATTGCCACAACTGCAGAAACGCGCCTACCACCCTAAGGGCACAGGGACTGCCCCCGCAATTTGGGGGCAAAACAACAGGGACTGCTGCCCCTTGCAGAATGCCGCCAAGCACCAGCTTGGAATGCTGGTGCCTGGAGCTGGCCCTGTGCAGCATAGACATACTCTTAGTGACCCATCAAAATCTTTGCCAATAGCTAATTCTTTATTCTACTTCCTACAGAAATCTCGAATGCAATTCATTTGAGACTGGTACATTAGGGCTTGTCTACATGAGTTATTCTGGAATAGTTGTTGGAAGTGAATTAAACTAAACTGGAAAAAAGGCACTTTGATTCCAGAATTAATGTCCACACCTGGTATTATTCCAGAAAAGCTATTCCACTTTAAATTTGTACCGTGTCTTTATTATGGAAAAACTTTCATGTGTAGACAAGCTCTTATGTTTGGGCCCAGAGCTGTGTTCTGGGCACATGTTGATCTGCTTTGACTTGAAGATAAAGTCAGTGGGAGTTCAGGGTATGCAAGGAATACAGGGATCAGGTTATTAATATTTACAGTTGTCTAAACTAGTACACTTGCTCCAGTTCAATAGTAAAATCATACAGTATTTAATTTTGTCCGGCAAAGATGTATTTCAGTCTTGGATAGCAGAGTACATTTCTTATTTGAAGACAAATAGAAATATTTGTGTGAACACATGGTGTTTCCATCCTAATTGAACCATAGGACCCATTGTATAATCAGAACTCACCCTTTTCCTGGAATTTGACCTAATTAACAACCTATTTGTACATGAAGCAAATTCCAACTCAACTGACCTTTGCTGACTTAGCAGTTATCCTTCCCTTAAGAGTAACTACTTCCTTCTGCCTAGAGGGACATTTCCACTCCTTTTACATGCAGAGTAGAGTTCAGCTACAACTCTCACACTGAATCAACAGGAATAAATTAGGATTTCCCAGTAGGGTTCTGTGACAGGTTGGATCACAGAAACCCGCTTGGGGCTGCCAACCCATGTACCAAGACTACTTCTGCTCCTGCCTTCCCTGCCAGCTTGGGACTCCAGCACCCTGTCCTGTTGAGCCAGACATGCCAGTCTGCTCCAACACAGACCCAGGGTCTGAACCATGTCCCCCACAAGCTGCAGGCTTAACTGAAAGCAACTTAAGAAGTGTTCCTGTCTTTAACACTCAGATGCCCAACTCCCCATGGGGTACAAACCCCAAATAAATCTGTTTTACCCTGTATAAAGCTTATACAGCAGTGTTTCTCAAACTGGGGTCACCGCTTGTGTAGGGAAAGCCTCTGGCAGGCCGGGCCAGTTTGTTTACCTGCCCTGTCCATGGGTCCAGCCAATCGTGGCTCCCACTGGCTGCGGTTTGCTGCTCCGGGCCAATGGGAGGTGCTGGAAGCAGCGCGGGCCAAGGGACATACTGGCCACCACTTCTAGCAGCTCCCATTGGCCTGCAGCGGTGAACCGCAGCCAGTGGGAGCTGCGATTGGCCAGAGCTGCCGACGGGGCAGGTAAACAAACCGGCCCGGCCCGCCAGGGGCTTTCCCTACACAAGTGGTGACCCCAGTTTGAGAAACACTGTTATACAGGGTTAACTCATAAATTGTTCGCCCTCTATAACACTGATAGATATGCACAGCTGTTTGCCCCCACCCCCGCCCCAGGTATTAATACACACTCTTGGTTAATTAATAAGTAAAAAGTGATTTTATTAAATACAAAAAGTAGGATTTAAGTGGTTCCAAGTAGTAACAGACAGAACAAAGTGAATTACCAAGCAAAATAAAATAAAACACGCAACTCTAAACCTAGCACAGTAATAAAACTGAATACAGATAAAATCTCACCCTCAGAGATGTTTCAATAAGTTTATTTCACAGACTGGATGCCTTCCTAGTCTGGGCACAATCCTTTCCCCTGGTACAGCCCTTGTTCCAGCTCAGGTGGTAGCCGGGGATTTCTCATGGTGGCCGCCGCTTTTGTTCTGTTCAACCTACTTATATATCTTTTTGCATAAGGCGGGAATCCTTTGTTCTTCTGGGTTCTCAGCCCTCCTTCTCAATGGAAATGCACCAGGTTAAAGATGGATTCCAGTTCAGGTGACATGATCATATGTCACTGTAAGACTTCATTACCCACTTGCCAGCACACAGGTATACAGGAAGACTTACAAGTAAAACAGAGCCATCTACAGTCAATTGTCCTGGTTAATGGGAGCCATTAAGATTCCAAACCACCATTAACAGCCCATATTTGCATAATTACAGTAGGCCCTCAGAGTTCTATTTAATATTTCTAGTTTCAGATACAAGAGTGATACATTTATACAAATAGGATGACCACACTCCGTAGATTATAAGATTTGTAACAATACCTTAACAGAGACCTTTTGCATGAAGCATATTTTAGTTACATTATATTCACACTCATCAGCATACTTTCATAAAATCATATAGAGTGCAATGTCACAGTTTCCAATACCACTAATGGGATAGATCAGCACAAGAACCCAGCCAGCCTGTTACAGTTATGGTCCCAGCAAAGTCATCTTTGTCACTTATTTTCCAAACATCAGCCTTCAGCAGCCCTACTGTCTCCTTGTCTGTGTGCTACTTGCATATGTGTCAAGAAGAGTTGGGTTTTTTTCTTTTTACCCTTTAACATGTTTAATATGTTACTTTAGTAGTTTGGGGGCGGGGGCTGGGGGGCATGCTAACTTTTGTCTATAAACTTTATAAGACATTTTTCTCCCTTCTGCCCAGCCTCTTGATAAGTTTGGTGACTATCCTGCAAACATACTTGTGCTTAACTGTACCAGCACTACTCAAGTGTATAAAGTTAAACATATGTATAAATGTTTGTAGGATAAAAGCCTAGATGTTCATTGAGTAACTTCCTTTCCCTTATTAAAAAACCTACTTTATTTATGAATATTTGCAGACAGACAAACTTTATATAACACATTTTCCGAGATCTCTCTCCGTTTTTATATTCTGTGCCTCTTTGCTTTTACCAGCTCTTCCCACTTGACTGCATACACATTCTATCAAAGGGCCATGTGCCTTAAATGTAAAGAAAAATTATGAGTTTGGGCTCTTTTTTTTACTTCTTTATGGTAAAGAATATCTGAAAATGCTTTGGGTGTTTGGTGTTTTTTTATTTTTATTATTATTTTTGTTTTGTGGTAGTGTCTATTTGTGTGGGGGGTTCTTTTTGTTTTTTTGGTTTTTTAGTTTTTAAAGAGGTGTTTTTCCTATTTCTTCCCCCTTTCCTCACAGAAGTGTCAGGAGCATCAAATCATGTATTTATTGTTTTTATAGAGGTCTCCTTGTGAAGGTCTCAAATGTGGATTGCAAATTTTCCCATCCCTTGAATTTGATGAATGAAATGTAAAATCTTTTCTCCTACATATTCCTCAGGCGTCCATATTGAATAAGTGCTAACAAAAAAACAAATTGTTTTAAACACTCTGAATATAAATAATTTCCCCTTTCTAAATTAATCAGATTTCACTTGAATGGAAACTGATATCATAATCCTGCAAGTTCTCCGGTCATCCATAGTGTCTGTCAGGAAGAACAGAGTTGGTGTGACTTGCATTTTTAATGTAAAAAACCAAGCAGCCATGTTAATTTTATTTTTTAAATCCTTGTAGGCCTCTTTTTATACATTATCAAGAAGCAAAAAAGGGCACAAACTCACATTTTCTAACTTTTGTCAATCACTTTTAAATTTCATGGGATTTGCACCAGGGATGAATTTGGTCTTTGTGTATTCCCCACCCCTAATTCTCTATTCCCACTCAATCCAATCTCTTTCCTTTTGCTCCATAAATTTGCTTCCAATTCTTATCCTGCTCTTCTTTACATTCTCTGCTTTCCTTTTTCTTCCCCTCCTACCTCCCTTTACCTCTTCCTGTTTCTCTTCTGTGCTCTTTACATTTTTACAATTTTAGAAAGCCTCCAATGTGCTGCTACCACTATGCCTCTTTCTTTTCATTCCTCTTCTGGAAGTCTCCATATGAGACACTATTAATTTATCAACAGATTAAAAATATTTTTCTAATTATCTGTCAATGTAAATTGCAAAGCTCCTTTGGAAATCCTTTTGTTGATTTGGCCACTTAAATACGTTACAGTGAGAAAGATGAGGGTTGCCTAATGTCAGTAAGATAAGCTTCCTGCCTTGAAACTGTTTAGATTTGATTGCATTGCATTATAGAATGCATCATTACTAGTTTAACCTCTCAAAGGTTTTCAGCTGCTGTTTTATTTAGCTATACCGAATACACTGCCTACAGCAACTCTGGGCAATGATTCCCCCAGTGGCATGCATGAGCTGCCCTGTTCTACTGCAAAAATACATTATGGCTGAATTTGCCCTGAGAGTTTGGAAAGATCTACGGTCTTTGGAGACTAAAAATGTGTTTTTTCTTTGTTTTAGCTGGCAGTATGAGCCTCTGGCATTTTAAAGTGCAAGTCATTAGCATCCACAAGGGTGATGTTAATATGTCTGTGTTTCAATCTCAGGACATTTTCCAGTTGTTTCTGCCACAACAATCTCTGCCATCTCAGTGCTTTTTAAGCCCCATGTGAATTAAAGGAAGCTTTGCAATGCCAGCAGGAATCACTGTAGACTTCAGCTGAAACCAGTTGCTACCTGACTTACTCTTTGCAGTAGATGCCACTGAAGTTGAAAGTCACTGTCATCCAGCGCTACTGGGGGAAAAAAGAGAGACGTAATGCTTAATAACATTAAAGTAGATTAAAAGTAAAGCTGAGAAATTCTGGAAAAATTCACCTAGTTTGCAATGGCAATTTTTTATTATTTTAACTTTTCCTGAACTTAGGTTGATTTTTTGTGAACCCTCCATACAATTAATAGTGCAAAGAAAAATACAACAGCAAAGCAGCCAGAAAGAAAAGAAAAACAAGTAGTGGATCAATTGGATGTAGTCCGGAGAGCAGCCTGAGGGACCAGATGACAGTCATAATTGAGGCAAGGGATAGAATCTGTGAAGGAAAGAGAATGTCATGTGGGAAATGCAATGAGGCAAGAGAGGAGGATCAAGGGTCTTTCACCCATCCTGTAACAGCTGAGTATAGATGACAAGCATGTTTGGTCAATTGCTGCTTGCTTTAACCAGCAGGGACGTAAATATTCCCCCTTCCCTTTTAGAATACTTTACTGTATTCCCTTCAGTTCCCAGCTCAGACATAATCTTCTTTCCCATGACCAAGAGAAATGTAACCTAAACAGCATGGGGGAGGGAAAGAGAGAGGAAGTGTGAATATTAACACAGACAAAACCAAAACCACAAACATTTTGGCTATTATTGCCATTTCCTGGCCTTTTATTTAGGCCTCAAGAACTCTAAGGCTCTTAAGTACTGGTATGGTGCCAAGTTAATTATTCAAAAATAAGGGCCTGCGGTTGGACCATATAAGGTTTCATCAGCTTTTATTGCCCAACCATGCCACACAAAAATGAGGACTATAGAAGAGATTTATTGAAGAGCAAAACAACAAAAGAAAACTAGATTTCTTTAATTGGTTTGCAGCACCTCTCTCTTTAAAGGACTCCCCTTCCCAAACGTGTCATAAGTAACACAGCTGGTATTGAATGTACTCTGCAGATGGGTCTTCATTGACACAAATACAAGTGTGAATTTTGGAACAGGTGTTTGATTCTGGACTTGCTGGCTAGCCAGATTTTAGTGGATGAGTGAGAGCTGGGATGTCGGAGAACTGGAAGTGATCAGTTATAGCAAAGAGAGAGAACTAAAGAATCTTTCTCAACTCAGCTAGTGAAGTCCTTGAGCCAGAGCTAGTTTTCCCTTCCCACCCCCTGTCAGTCTTTTCTGTTTAGAATGTAAGCTCTTCAGGGAAAGGACTGATCTCACTACATGTTTGTACAGTGTGTTTTGGCCTCTGGGTGCCACTCTAATATAAATAATGGTACAGTACTCTCGTTTTAGTTCTGATTTTTCTATTGGCTTCCGTACTAATTCCTGAAATGGAGGACTCTGGAGAGGACATATCTGCAGTATCAATCAGAAAGAATTCCATATATATCACATTAATTTTTTGGTACTTTTGCTGCCAGCTCATTTAAGTGGCCTCTCAATAGAGGGGAGAGAAAAGGACACACTCCTGCACACCCCTTGGTAGTGGGTATAGTATAAGAACATGAACAGAACAGCTATTATTGAATTAAATTATCACCCTTGCCACCCTATTCATCAGTAGATGTTGATTTCCAAGCAGTTTCAGTAGCCAATAAAAGCCTGTCTCTGGGTATAGCTGTACTACAGTGGCTCCAGCCGCACAACTACAGCACTGCAGCTGTGCTGTTGTAGCTCTGTAGTGTAATCTCTTCCTACATTGATGGAAGGGTTTTTTCTGTTGATGTAGTTAATCTCCATCTCTCCAAGAGATGGTAGTTATCTTGATGGAAGAATTCTTCCATTGACAGTTTTTCACAACCCTGAGTAATGTAGTTAGGTTGATCTAATTTTTATATAATGAGAGCTGCGAGTGCGGCGCCTGCAGGCAGACATGTCGCTGCTTGTGGGGAGCTGCCCAAAGTGAGCGGCAGCCGGATCCCGCACCCCAACCCCCTGCCCCGAGTCTCTCCCTCCCAGAGCCCGTGCCCTGCACCCCCTCCAATGCCCCAACCCCCAGCCCTGAGCCCCCTCCCACATCCAAACTCCCTCCCTCTTAGTTGACTGGAATTTTTCACTTATCAGCACCCCCCATTTCCCCAACATGCTGGATAACAAAGCTTTTACTGTAACAGTATTTGAATGAAATAGATTCAAACAGCGTAGTCATCTTCTTTGTATACCACAGTCTATATGTCCAAGAAATGCTCTGTGTCTGCATTTATATAATTATACACCTTACAGTTTAACAGGATACGTGTATTTGTGATTTAATATAAAAATAATCTGGCAATATTATATACTTTACCTAACCAGCACAGAGTTCAGAACATTCTATAGTAATTTCCATCCTATGGTGCTCACTTAAGAAATAAGTAAAATGAAGATTTTTAATATGTATTTATATCTTATATATTTATATCTAAATTAAAAATACATATATAGATGAAAGTAAGACATTCATAAGTTCATAGTCTCAGTCTTTGAAATTATGGCCCAGAGTAGTACTTTTTTGTGTGTGGATAATTGATTTGTACATATACATATAAAACAATACTAGACATATGAAATGATGAGGTCTACATTAGCTCTTATCACTCAAGAAAGAGATCTTGGAGTCATTATGGATAGTTCTCTGAAAACATTCACTCAATGTGCAGCAGCAGTCAAAAATGCTAACAAAATGTTGGGGGAATCATTAGGAAAAGGATAGATAATAAGACAGAAAATACCATATTGCCTCTTTGTAAATCCATGGTACGCCTACATCTTGAATACTGCGTGCAGATGTGGTCACCCCATCTCAAAAAAGATATGTTGGAATTGGAAAAGATACAGAAATGATTATGGTACAATCATGACTGGTGTGGAGAAAGTAAAGAAGGAAGTGTTATTTACTCCTGCCTACAACACAAGAACTAGGAGTCACCAAGTGAAATTAATAGGCATCAGGTTTAAAACAAACAAAAGGAAGTATTTCTTCACACAACGCACAGTCAACCTATGGAACTCCTTGCCAGAGGATGTTGTGAGGCCCAAGACTAAAAAAAGAACTAGATAAATTCATGGAGGATAGGGCCACCAAGGGCTACTAGCCAGGATGGGCAGGGATGGTGTCCCTAGCCTCTGTTTGCTAGAAGCTGGGAATGGGTGATGGGATGGATCACTTGATGGTTACTTGTTCTGTTCATTCCTTCTGAAGCACCTGGCATTGACCACTGTTAAAAGACAGGATACTAGGCTAGATGGACCATTAGTTTGACCTAATATGGCCGTTCTTATGTTCTTATGTACATATAACAATAAACTAAATACATGCAGCCAGACAGCTTTTATAATATTCTTTATTATTTGTATTATAGTAGCACCTAGAGGCCCAATCTAGATCAGGGTTTATGCAAATTCATAAACACGTTATTCACATTAATTCATGCTCACTAAATTGGTCTGGGTTGTTCAAACAAGTAACTGAAGACTTGGGTGTAAATTTCAACTTCTGATTGCCTTGCCTCCCTTCTGGACAGACGAGTGAGCAAAAGTTATAGATCTAGAAAAATGGATACTTGTGTGGCAAGTAGAGATGAATACCATCAGATCAACAGCATAGGCTTTCTGCTCATCCTGGTAAACATTTACCGTGCTATTCAGAGTGGTATATATATGGGCTCTGTGGCCTTTAGTCCATTGTTGTTGTTTTTTAAAATGAGGTTACTTTGGGACTTAGTCCATTTCCCTGTTGTCATTTCAGCACCACTGCTGCTTACTGGCCTTACAAAAGACTGAATTTCCAGTTGTGCAATTTCCAAGGTTTGTTTTCTTTCCCCCCGCCCCCCGGTTCATTTGCAAGCCTAATAGCTATGCTCAGACCCCCACAGGACAGCAAACCTAGGGGGCAAATTGCAAGTAAGTGTAACCCTTCTGCCCGTCTGAGTGGGCAGCAACAAGGGCTGGGTTCAGTATCTAGGGGTTCCATTTCAATAACGCAATGCAAAACCGGCTCGAGTCCCCATCCAGTGACCTGGGGCAATTACATACCACCCCCTGGGTGCCTCTAAGAGGCAATACTTCCCCTCCCGCAAGCACGGAGTCTGAGTGTAGCAAAATCCTTTTAATAAAGGAGGGAAACAATGTGGCATTATGTTGGGGAAACACCAAAAACAGGATTCATAACGTAAACCGTGAGCAAAAGACCCACCCCTATCTGTCCCACAAGCCACTCCAGTCATCCCGCAAACTGCTCTGCTCCGCCAGCTGCTCAGCAATATATTTTCAGCCCCTGCCCCCAGCACTCAGTGATTTCAGCTCTCAGTAATTTTAGCTCTGTAGTGATTTCAGCTTGTTGTAGGGGAGCCTCAGTTCTGGTGCACCATTGGTCCAAAGTGAATTCAGCTCAGCAGCCTGTAACTAGACTCCTAATGGAATTTAAATTAGCTCTGATATTCCACAGGGGAGGGGGCAGTAATTGGTATTTCAGGCCCTCAAAAGGGGCCCATACCATCAGGTACAAATACCTGTCCCCAGCCTCTCTCTCAATTCACTAGGTTTTGGAACCCATGTTCCTTATCTAGTGAGTGCTACTTAGTTGATGATGAGTCCCTCTGTCATAAAACAGTTTCATTGTCCTTGATTCACATAATCAGGGTGAAAACACTTTATTCTTCCTGTCCCAATAACAGAGAAACTGGGGATCCCACAGCAGCCAAAGTGACCATTTGGGCTCATGCTAGGTGGGGTGGGGGTGCCTATGCAAAGAAGATCAGCCCCTGAAGTTCTTTTCCACAATTTGCCACAATTCACCACCAGATGTCAGGGTAGAGCTCATCCTGACTGCTTACATCAGCATGTGAACTTTCTGTGAGTTGCTTCTTTGCCAAAGGGGGGAACAAATCAGTGCAGCTGCAGGAAAAATATCTCCTCTTTCTACTTACAAATCACATGTCAACAATTAATGTGATAGAGTGCTTTTTCAGTATTATACTTTGTATAGTTTATTGATTTTATTCAAGCAAAATGTATCATTTAGAAGTTCTACAGACTATTAAGAAATCTGATGAAGACAAGACTTTGACTTAAATTAGGTACAGAAACTGTTATAATTTTTAAATTGTTTTTAAGGGCTGAATTTTCAAAAAATGACTTCAGAGTTTTGCATCAAAATATGTATCTGCATGTGCAGTCAGCTGCATATGAAACTATGGCGCTGCATTTGCAAATCTGGTAAGTGCATATATGATCTATGTTTCTCAAAGTTGGCCCTTAGAGTAAGTTTATCTGCCAATGTACCTCAGCCTTGCTCTGGAGATACCATTTCTAAGGGGAAAGAGTTACTTCAGCCTCTATGCCAGTTTGTGGCTTTTCTCAGTTTGCCAAGGTAGGCACCAAATTGAGGGAAGAAGAGGCATGCGGAGAGGAGACAGGCTTCTTTTTTATGGCATAGATACATGCCCAGGTGGAAATGTACTGGGGCTACTAAATATTTTGGTTATACCTAGAGAAAAGCCTGGCCTGGAACACTGGATCCAAAACCACCAGCTCTGAACCATGGGGAAGCTCTAGGTCTGGATCCTGACCTGGTCTGGATGTGAACTTTTCAGTTTGGTCCTAATGTTGCTCTACAGGGAGCCTGAACTGGAACACCCCAAAATTTTAAATGTGAATTCAAGTCCAGATTGCAACACTATGATTTAGACCCATTTCTAGTCCATATTAAACCTGGACCAGATCTTAAGCAGTAATCCAGAGGTGATAGGTAATGGGTAACAGACTCTGAGTTATCCAATCCTCTTGTCAATAATTAATAGTATTGTAGGTCATTTCAATAAATATCAGATCATTAAGATGATTAATCTTTGATTTTAAGTATATTGTTTTTCTTTCTTTACTTCAAACAGCAATAGCTAGATGTGGCTTAGCTTTACTACATTATTATGCACTAGAGCATAATTATTTATTTATATAGCATTAAGGAAGTTCATGGCGTGGTATAATGGACAGAAGCATACAGTGTTCCTGCCCCAGAGGTCATAAATCCTGTTGGTATGAGTCAGTACAGTACAGAACACACAAACAAGTGGGGTCTACACTGGTATACTTTCTGGAACAGATGGTTCTTCAAGAGTCTTTTTGAAACAGAGTGAAGGCACTTGGTGAACATTAATGAAAAGGTTGACAGGTGTGCAGGGTAATGTGAAAGAAGGAATAGTCAAGAGTAGACAAAGGCCATGTCTACTCTACAAACTATTGTCAATGCAAGTTACATTGGCGTAGTGAATGGAGGAAGCAGTAGACATGCTATATCTTGATGTTAATTAGGCTTTTGACGCAGTCCCACATGACATTCTCATAAACAAAATAGGGAGATGTGGTCTAGACGAAATTGCTATAATGGGGGTACACAACTGGTTGAAATACTGTACTCAAAGAGTAGTTATCAATGGTTCACTGTCAAATGAGGAGGATGTATCTAGTGAGGTCCCATGGATCAGTTCTGAGTCTGATTCTGTTCAGTGTTTTCATTAATGACTTGGATAATGGAGTAGATATGATGCTTATTAACTGTGCAGATGACAGCAAGCTGGGAGGCATTGCAAACCCTTTGAGGCTGGGATTAGAATTCAAAATGACCGTAACAAATTGGAGAATTGGTCTGAAATCAATAAGATGAAATTTAAAAAGGCAAGTACAAAATACCTCACTTACAAAGGAAAAATCAAATGCACAAATACAAAATAAGGAATAACTATCTAGGTGGCAGTACTACTGAAAAGGATGTTGGGGTCATAGTGGATCACAAATGGAGTATGAGTGAATAATGTGATGTGGTTGCACCAAAGGCTAATGTTATTCTGGGGTGTATTAACAGGAGTGTCATAAGACATGGAGGGTAATTATCCCCTGAATTTAGCAGTGGTAATCATCTCGAGTACTCATCTGGAGTACTGTGTCCAATTCTGGGTGCCAGAGTTTAGGAAAGATGTGGACAAATTGGAGAGAGTCCAGCAGAGGCAACAAAAATGATGAAAGAGTTAGAAAACCTGACCTGTGAGGAAAGATTAAAAAAACTGGGCATGTTGAATCTTGAGAGAAAAAAAAACGGAGGGAGGACCTGATAAGTCTTCAAAAATGTTAAGGGCTATTATAAGGAGGTGGGGGATCCATTGTTCTCCATGTCCACTGAGCTAGAACCAGAGGTAATAAGTATGCAGCAAGGGAGCTTTAAGTTATATATTAGGAAAAAGTTTCTAACTATAAGGGTAGTTAAGCTCTGGAATAGGCTTCCAAGGGAGGTTGTAAAGAATCCCAATCATTGGAAGTTTTTAAGAACAGGTTGCACAATCACCTGTCAGGGATGGTTTAGGTTTACTTGGTCCTGGCTCAGGACAGGGGCCTGGACTAAATGACTTCTCAAAGTCTCTTCCAACCCTACATATCTATGATTCTGTAAAGAATTCAAACCCAGATATCAGAAATAAAAAGCCAGCAGATAATGTCTTGTGCTGTTTTGTTCTTTGCTGTAACTTGTGCATTTTTATAAAACCCTTTAAAAGCTTATACATATTTTACTGCCAAGAAGAGTAGACAACAACATGTGGTCCTGTGATAATGTAACAGATGCCAATGTGATGAAAGTATTCTGTGCAGGCACATCTTAGTAGAGGCCCACTGTAGTTGTAACTGTTGTTGTTTCAATTTAATTTCTTATTGTTTGTTTGCAAAAACTGAGTTTTGTGAGGGCATCATATTATTTAGTGGTTAATGGCCATAAGCAGTTTTCTTTGTATTTTTTTAAAATCAGTATTCCTTTTTATATAAATGCAAGAGCAGTACATCAGACTTCCCAGATGAACAATTGTCTGAGGATAATAGCTACAGGAGACTCTTGCGCTTCTGATTTGCATTTCTATAGGCCTTTCCATTTGAGGCTCCAAATGCACTTTACAAACAATAATACATTTAGCTTCACAATGTCTTGGTAATGTAAGCAAGTATTGTCCACATTTTATAAATGGGAAAACTGAAGCACAGAGATATTAATGTCAGATTTTCAAGAGGAATCACTGATTCTTATTTTTATTTTGGTATGCCTCAATTCTTCAGCGCCCAATTTGAGAATTCCCTAAAACCACCCACAGTGTCATCAAATCAATAGCTGAAAGCAACATGAAAAAGTTATTACAGGGCTAATGTAACTTCTGCAGCCTCCTCCTATGTTTGAGATGTGATAGAAACACTATAGTTCAGTAGTCTAGGTGGACCTTTAGGACATCTTCCAAAAATCTCACTTCAGGTTTCATAAAGTCTAAGGCCAGAAGGGATCATTATGATCGTCTGATCTGATGTCCTGCATAGCACAGACCACAGAATTTCACACAGCGCATCATGCTCATAACTTGTGGTTGAACTAAAGCATATATTTTAGAAAGTCATCCAATCTCAATTAAAAGGCTACAAGTTAAGAATTTAATCTGTTCAAATGGCTAATTACCCTCACTGTTAAAAAATTGCATCCACGTGTAAAAAATTGCACCTTGTATGTATTATCTTAACTGGTCAGAGCACTGTTAAAAAAAACAACATATATTCTTACACTTACAACATAATGTTAGTGTGATAGATGAAAAGCAATACAAATATTTTCTCCTTACCGTTAGTCTTCAGGTGTGTTAATTTAAGTGAACAGAAACAAAAGGTGAGGAAAGACAATTTGTGAGATATTAAAAGGCCTTACAGTCTGTCTGAACAATAAACAGTCCTCAGAAGAGAAAGGAACCTCATAGTATAATCCACAATAAACAATATCTCACAGATCTGAGCTGATTAGGCCCTAAACCTGGCAGCTGATCTGTGTGGACAGATTCCTAGATCCACGTGGAGCCCTGTAAACTTCAGTGGATATCTACACATTCAGCTCAGTGTGCAGGATCAGGGCCTTGCTGGATTACATTCATCGCCTAGGTTCTATCGGCTTCTATCCAGGTCTCCTGTGAAGGAAATTCCTCACAAAGCTAAGAGTTGATCTATGCTGAAAAGCTAAGTCAGCATAGCTACAGCCCTCAGCTGTGAAAAATCTACACCCCTGAGAGACATAGTTAAGCTGCCCCAGCCCCTGGTGTACACAGCGACCTAACTCCAACCCTTTAGGGAGATAGATTACCTTCAGCGAGGGGAGATCCCCTCCCATCACTGAGGGGTCTACACTGAAGTGCTACATGGTGCAACGCAGCTGCAGTGCTGCAGTTGTGCTGCACTAGCACTTTAAGTGTAGGCGTAGCTATGGCTGCGAGTCAGTCATGGAGGTCACAGAAGTCACAGCGTGATTTCTGCAGCGGCTGGTGAGTCTGGCCCGGGGCTGCCCAAGCAGCTCGGGCAGCCCCTGGGCCAGCCGCAGCAGCCACTGCTGGGGCAGTCTCAGGCCACACACTACCCCACCCCCCCAGTAGTAGCGGGGGTCTCGGGCCACCACGCCCCCTGTATCCCCCCAGCAGCAACAGGGGTCGCAGGCCATGCACTGTTGCATGCTGCCCCTTCCCCCCAGCACCAGTGGGGGTCCTGGGGAATGCACTGCCACCCCCACCCCAGCACCAGTGGGGATCCCAGGCCGTGCCCCACTGCACCCCCCCCCCCAGAGCACCCGCAGCACTCCTCGGCTGCCCCCCTCATGCCCAGAGCACCCAAGATTTAGTCAGGGGTATATAGTACAAGTCGTGGACAGCTCACGGGCCATGAATTTTTGTTTACTGCCCGTGATGACTTTTACTAAAAATACCTGTGACTAAAACGTAGCCTTAGGCATAGCCTGAATCACAGCAGCATCGGGCACCTGTAATTCTGTGCTCAAGCAAAGGCAGAATCGGCCAGTGTAGGGCATAGAATAGAATTTGAAGTAGCCAGGGTTCAAAGCAGCCCTTCCCTCTTGAAGGGCAGCATTGACACCATTGCTTGCCATACCCTAGCAGTGTATTCCTGCTCTGGCACAGCTACACCTATGGGAATGGTATCCACAGGGGTGAATCTAGCCATTGTATGTAAAGGTATTTAGCACTTACAGCTTTGGAGCTTTAAAATTCTACCTGAACTATATGGGATTTTCTTCTCTGCAAGCATAACAGAGGGTTTTTTCATTCATCTTCATATTTAATATATTCTGCAATTGTCCCAAACAAATGATGAATGTGTCTTTTACAAATGTGCCTTATTGTGCCATGATTGCTTATTTTATGGTTTAATAATTCATATTTTTCATAATTTATAATGTCGCTTATTTGAGCTAGACACGTTTTATTTCCAGTGGGACAAAGTAGTCCATTTACAAAGAAATATTTACATGTAGACTTCCCAAATGGAACACTAACAATATCACTGTCCCACTGTGAACTTTCAAATGTCACTAAAAGACATTGGATGCTCAGATATAAGGTAATGGGATGATTTATTTTCTGTCTTGCAGCACTCTGGTAATATAGTGCTTTATTTTTCACTAGAGCTGTAAATCTGAATGACCAACCTTAAATGCCATGTTTATCTTTAAATCTGAACATTAGCATTGAACTTCTCATGCATCAACACCGTGTTATGCATTACTCGGAGACAATGAATTAAAAAAAACCAACCATGAATAGGGGCCTGTTTACAATCAGGTCTGACTTACTTCCAAACTTTCCCTGCTTATCAGAATACATTTTACAGAGCATTGGTTTCTATAGTCTTAAAAATAAGATCAATGTCCATTTAATCATTTACTCCACTAGCCTTTCAGGTATAGGAAAATGTGTGGTCTTAAACATTGGGCCATTGCAGACTTTTGTTCTGGAGCTGTAGACTTCCCAGGCAGGTTCACACAATGCTGCAACCCCCAGGGCCTGGGATCCCCACCCCATCAGTGAGATGTTGAAAGGCTGTAGTGGTATTCCCTGCTCATGATCCAGAATCTCATGGTGTTGAATAAGGGCCAGAACCACAAAGATACTTAGGTGCCTAAGTCCCAATTTTAAGTGCCACTGCAATCCACAAAACCCTCTCTTCATTGCAGCCTTATTCTGTAGGCCTCTAACACACTTGGTGCCTAAATTTTCACTGTAAAAGTTCTCTAAGTTTTTGACTCTGGGCATGTGCTTTGTTGCCTAACTCTAGGTGCCTGGGGCTTAGCCTGTGTTACGTCTATCCCCCAGTGGGATCCTGAAACCAGGGGAAAGGCGTTTCCACGACTTATCTTGCCTGCAGGGCCTGATCTGATAGGCTTGCTAAGAAGCCACCTAACTCCATGCACTAGCCTGCTGGGGTGGAGGTAGGAGTTTGAGCTCAGTAGTTAGTGTACTAAGTCAGGATGTGAAAGACTGTGGTTCAATTCCTCCCTCTACCAGCTGAGAAGGGATTTGAACAGGGAT
Source organism: Mauremys reevesii (assembly GCF_016161935.1). Taxonomy (NCBI): domain Eukaryota; kingdom Metazoa; phylum Chordata; order Testudines; family Geoemydidae; genus Mauremys; species Mauremys reevesii. The sequence goes on from NC_052625.1 coordinate 38,932,024, forward strand.
CTCCCACTTCTCAGGTGAGTGTCCTAACCACTGGACTAGACTCAGTCTCTGGCTGAATTAATATTTAATTAACATGGAATGGTTTCAACAAGAGAGCTAGAGAGAAATCCATAACAAAAGAATCCACAGTCTACTGACCCTTGCAGGAAGAGACCTGAATCAAATGGATTTGTAGATGTCCCCATATTTGCTTGAACGGTCCTTAAATAGAATATGATCTTTTGATTACCTGCTGCTGCACTTCAGTGCTCCTACCCTTTCGCAAATACTTCATTAAGAGAACAAACTTTGAGAGCAAAGAAAACTGACTCACTATTAACAAGACTTATTTTGAAGATCATGTTTTAACTTGTTAGCAGTTTAATTCTCTTTAAAGATTAACAAGGCTAATTATTTATCAGATTTCATTATCTTTGTCAGTTTCAATAAGGGTCTTTTGTTATGATGATTAAGGTATTTTAATTGTAGTTTTCTAAGAGCAATAATTCAATCACACAGTATTTGCTGAATCCATGGGAATCTTGAAAATGCTTTGACAACTGAACTCTTCTCATGAAATGAAAGCAAAGGAATATATATATATATAACTAACAAAAAGTGTTTTGCAGTACATCATTAATATAGATTTCTTTATCTGAAGAGACTCACTTTATCTGAGTTCATTAAACTACTCTCCTTGCATGTCAATTTGCTATCTAGGAACATCAGTACTGAAAGCTTTTCAGATTTTTAATGGCCTTACTCAACTAGCTGATCACTCCTTTTTTTTAGCATATTTGTATGAATGTGGCCATACACCAAGGTAACTAGCTGCTGCTAAGATGAATGGCTAAATTGGTGGACTGGAACCAGAGCTCTGCCTTGCTCTCAAAGAGAATGTGCGATCTCATCGTTCTTTTCCTTGGGAAATCAGAAGCATTAGAGGGGTGAGGAATAGATATTGTTGCATAGCACAGGTTTGTAAAAGTTTTAAAGTTCCAAGAGTTAAGACTTGAGATGGGCCCTATGCAAGAAGAGTCCCAAAGTGCCCCACTATGGCAGCATTCCTGCCTCTTTGCGCCACCCCTACAGCACAAAGGGCCTGAGGATCTGAGCCTAGGCTTTTTGGGGATGAAAGGTAATACAGTACCGCTGACAACAGAGTAAGCAGAGTAAGTGATGGGTGCTTTTGAAATTCCCAACCACAGTTCTTAAATGTAAGATTATTAAAGTACTCATTTATACTGTGCCAATAGTCTTACCTAGAATAATAGAAATGGAGGGCTAGAAGGCATCTTGAAGGGTCTAGTCTACTGGGCTCCCACCCCCCCCCCCACTCCCATCCCCATACACTGATTGTATCATCATCCCACTTTCTCTCAGAGCCCTCGCCTGTCAAAATGGTGTTAAAGAACTCCACACACCCACAGATAAAATGAGCTGTAAATGAAAAGATAAATGTGAGTTATTCAAGAAGAGATAGATACACATGCTTCTTCACTCATAAAAATATCACTGCGTGGAGGGATGAAGCTAAGCTCAGAGATGTAAGTTCCACTTTCTGAGCCAAACACAATTCAACATTAATAGTACCAAGAAAAGTGTCAGAGCATGTGCCTAAACCAAAGAAAATGAACTAGAAATGAAGGGTCTGATCCTGAAATGTTCTGAGCTGCTTCTGCAAGGTGCTAAGTGAGTGGTTTAACTCTTGTTGAAATTTTGACTTCAGCACCTCACAACCTCTGGCCCTAAAACCTGGCATGATATTCCAGTTATGCAACATGATTAATATGTTGATTAAAACTATTAAAATGAAAGATTCATATGGCCCTCATCCTATGTTCTCAGTGAAGAGCCTGATCCTCTATCACTTTTCAGATGAACTGTCCAGTGACTTCAGGACAGGTTTGGGGCTCAAGATTGGAACTGTAGTTCCTAAAGAATTACTCCTTAACCCACATCAGAAAAACAAATGAAAATAAGTAGCTAAATAATGGGATTAGAGGAATCACATGTTAGGAAGGAAGAGTCTTGAGACTCTAAGCCTGCTCCAGCTGTCTACTGGATTTGTCTAGCTCAGGAAAAATCAGGGTAGGGGGTTAACTGGTATCAGGTGATATTAATTTAATGCAAAACTAGAAATTGTATTTATTATATTCCCCTTCTGTTTTTGTTATACCCTTTACATGAAATTCTAATAAAGATTTCACAAGTGTACACAAATGGCCATTGCTTCCTTACGCATTTTACCACATATCCCAATAGAGTGACATTTTTAGCATGCTTTTCCAAGTTGTTACATTAACAAATTTGCACTGATTTCTTTATCCTGTCATCTAAAGACCACCTTGTAGTAAGACAGTGAACTTTTACAGCATTCCATAGCTGATGCACTGTCTAATGTCACAAATGTCTGCTCAGATTACCTCACTAAGACTTGAGAAGATTCTACATTGTGCCTTCTATTTGAGCTTGATTTGACAGAATCAGTCCCCATGCTAGCTCATGGCACTTATCAGTTAGTCAGCCTTCCTCAGGGAAGAAAATTTAGAGTGCACCATATTCAGTTTTCAAATCAAGCCCTGTCCCCTTAGGAAGCTGTGTGCTGCATTATTAAACAAGATGCCATCAGCCATACCACCATGTTTAAGCATTCAGTCAAATAAAAGACTACATCATTATGTTAACTCTTTTTTACCAGGTTCATTTATGTTTTAGTGATCTGAAATAGAACTCTCAGGGACAAAGAAAACTTTGCTGTATCTCATTTGTCACTTTACTGCCTGATATTATAATATGATGATCTAAATTTAATGCTTTATGAGCTTTTCTAAATTAGAGAGGTTTTTAAATAACATAACCGACAGAAATTACCATACCATTTTGTTTTAGTTATTTTGTGAAAGTATCTGGGTTATTTTTGTTTTTTTTTGGGGGGGGGGGGCGGAGGAGGTGTGTGTGTGTGTAAATTTGTTTAGATAGTGTAGTCAATTTACACAGTCTTTTGTCTGCTATACTTTTCCTTAGGGCCAAAGTCTGATCAGTTACACTAAAGTACATACTGAGTTACTCAGTTGAAAACAAGGAAGTTATGCTAGTTTAATACCAGTGTAAATGAGAGCAGAAATTGGTCCTTAATTTGGCAGCCTTCTTCAAAGGCTGTGTTTTTAACATATTATGTTCTTCCACCAATGTAGTATCCAGTAAGATAGATAAAATCAAATTGCGCAAATACTATAAAGAATGACCAAGTCTTAAAAGTACTTTGTGATATTCCAGTAACCACACAAACTACAACCAGAAGCAAGAAACCTGCTCCCACATGAAAATAAACAGATTCAGGATGCATATTTCAATATTTGTTTCAAATCTCCTTGGGTCCTCTCCTTATATTCAGAGTCAGACGTGTACATCTTTATTTATCTTGTCAGAGCAGAAATTGACAAGATTCTCTGAGAAAAGGGGAGATATCCTTTTTAAAGCTTCATGTTGATATAAATATGAAAATGGATTAAACTCTGCTTCCAATTTCCAAACATATGTACTTCAATGAATATTAAATGGTAGACCCATATCATCATCATGACTTATTTACTTTGTAGAGTTTTTATCAAAAAAGGACTGGAGTTTGCTATGGAGCGTGAAACTCCACTGTAATTGAGTTTAGAGTGGTGAAACCACTAAAGAGGCCATGGCCCCAGAGAGTTCCCTGAAACCCACCTGTCAACGGGTGTTACATCACAGCTCAAACAAGCCATGCCTTCCTGTTCCCACTAAAGACTTCTGTGGTACAAAAAAATAAAAAAAATAGAAATTGAAGTTGCTCCTAGAGAAAAATTCAGCAACAGCTGCACAGTGTCAGTAGAAATAATGATCTGAAACTCAGCCTCCAAGGGATGCTACTCTGGGTCCTAATTCTGTAAGGTGTCATTTCTTTCATTGCAATGCCATTAAGCATGAATGTAATCGAGTGGACATGAAGCACTCATCAAAATAGAACAAATGAAAGAAAGGGAGCTTCAGAGTTTTTTTGACAGGAAAAAGTGGATTATGCTTCTTAAAGGCTCCATACATAAAATGGCAACCAGATGAGATTCTGGATATTTATGTGATTTTGAAATTTCATAGTTACAATGAAAATTTTGTTGCATGAACAAGGTTCATTAAATGAAAATTGAAATTGTGAATAAATCTAGCTCAGGTAGTCACATGTTTGATCAAAAAAATTTGTGGAAAGGCTGAATAATACAGAGAATTGGTAATGGGTATATAAAGCCTTTTACTTTTAGATCACAGTGAATCCAGTCTATCAGTAAAATTCTCTGCTCACAGAACTCCAGGATTTCAACAGAGTTAGGGCCAAATTCTCTATAGGCATATGTTTATGATAACCTTTGGTCACTACCATCAGATAGCTGTTACATGGTCTTAGTCTTATGTCTAGTGGACAAGTCCCACTACAAAATACATTGCTATATTTTGCGGCCACTGGCAGCCTTGCTTGCAGCTGCTGAATGGCATGGAGGAGGAGCTACTTTCTAAGACTTGACATGGTCCCTCCAATAAAATGTTAAGGGATGTTGGGAGGGCACTGTAGAGAGTCTTGTTCTGATCTTATAGTGTACCTGTTCTTTGGATAAAAAGAGGGTTTCAGACTTCAGTCAATCTAGCATCTTTCACAAACCCCAAATTCATAAAAGGGAAGAGTCACATGTTTTCTTTTGGTATCCTCAGCTACATCTTTCCAAGTCACCTATTCAGCAGAATGCCTGAAGCTGTGCAGTTAGACTTGATTTATTTCCAAGATCCTCCCTCCTACAGCTTCATTTTAAGAAAACTGCTCCTGGTAGGTTATATCTGTTACACCTACATTAATATCCAGTGCAAATGGATTTTCTGTTTGCACTCTGAATTATTCCTGTGATTAGTGGTAGTGAAATTGAGGGGCGGGGGGGAAGGAGGGGGAGAGAGGAGATAGGTCATTCCTCGTATATCCATATTGTACCTCAAACTCTGCAAAGCCTGCTTTCTATAGGAGCCATGCTGCTCCCTAGGAACTGTCCTGCTGTAGCTTGCTTCAAAAAATGTTTGCTGGGAGTACATTGCAAATTGTTCTGCACCACCTACATGACCTTAGCATTCAGGCTTGTTGAAAGAACTGAACACAAAACTGGACCACTGCTGAGAAATGGATACACGAAAACTTCCAATCCACTCAGGAACCGATTTGGGCTCCCCTCCAGTAGGAGAATGGGGTTGACTATTTCAATTAGTGTAGCTGCTTTCCTAGCTTACCTTAAAGAAGTATTTTTTGGAATCAAGAGGGTCTCATTGCAAACTCAGTGCCTCCCAGTGTTTCCAATTACATTCAGCCTCAGATGCAGTCTTATAAGTAGTTCTGAGAACAACCTTAAATAGAAAGTCAACATTTTTTTGCTCTACATTGGAGAAACCTCCTCACAAGCCAAACACTGCACTATTCTCCAAATGCTATGTTAAAAAATATCATTCTGCAGGCTGTGACAAATTTAGTCATGTATTAAAATGAACAAAAACATGTTTTGTAGTGAGACAATTAAAGTTTAATGTCTCTGCTTTGATTTTAATTGAACAAAATGAGCTTTTTCATTTCAAAGTGTATTGCCTGTGTGTTCAAAACAATGTCTCCCTTGATTTGAAACATGGATATTATGTTAGTACTGATCAGTCAAATTATACTTTTACTGTCTTGGTACAAACTTTTAGGCTTGTTTAAGTCATATATCTGATATCCATTCATTATTACTTTGTTCTCACATAGTGTCCTGTATTTTAGAATTTCAAAGCACTTTGCAAGTAAATTTTATTTCACAAATCCTGTTGTTGTTGTTGTTGTTATGCTCATTTTACAGATGGGCATACTGAGGCATAAAAAGGCTTAATGCCAAGATTTTTTTTAAATAACTGCCTAAAGCTAGTCTTCCATGCCCATGTTTAGCAACTCTCATAGGCATCCGTAGTAGATCCTAGAACGGGGAAAGGAATCCAGCAGTTAAGTGACTCCCAGGCCAATGGGCTGGAGAGTGAAAGCTGTAGGAAGTAGAGTCAGGAGAGAGGTTCCTTGGGATGAGGATCAGATGCTGGTTGTTGAGGAAGCTTGCTATGAATTACAGCATAGACCCAGAGCTAAACGGCAGTAGTTTGTGACCTGATGGAGCAAGGCAGGTGCCTTGGAGTGGTATCAGAACCTGGATGCTTGTGAGAGTGGAAAAGCTACCTGAATTGTAAACAGGCCCAGGAAGGAGGGATGTGGAGCCCTTGAACCATGGGAAAGGAGTTTAGGAGAAAGGACCCTCGGGAAAGGCCAGGGGCTGCAGTGTGACTGGCAGAACTCACTTGCTTAGAAGGAGCTGTGTTCTGGGAGAATGGAGCAGAACCAGAACCTGGATGCTGGTGAGCTAGAGAAACCTGCCTTAATCACAGCCTCACCCCAGGAAGAAGGGCTTTGTGGTCCCTGAATTAAGGGGAAGAAGTTTGCGAGGTCAGGGACTAAGGCAGAAGGAGGCCTATAGAAAGGATTGTCCAGAGAGTTTAGGAGGAGGACTGGCAGAGTATTCTGACTCAGAGGGAACAAGGGGATTGGGGGAGAGCTAGGACCTGAAGTCCTGGAACAAGGGTGAATTAGAAACCCCAAGAAGGAAGAGTTTGGGCCTGAAAGGCCAAGGATGACTGCATTCTGTAAAGTCATAAATTAGATCCCAAAAGGGGGATGCTATTTAATGCTATTTATGTTCTCTGTGCTGTGAATGACTTACTGAGGGAACCAGGAAGGACTGCCACAATATGCCATGACAGGGCATGCTCTGGGACTGCACCAGGCTACAGGCATTTATTTAAGTGCCCCAGTTTTTAAAAGTGCTGAGCACTCAGACCCTCCTACTGCTAGAAATCCCATGTATTTCAGTCATTTGGAAATGATGGGTTTAGGAGGAAATCTTTAAGCACTTATTTCTTAAAAAAAAAAATCTAGGCCTGAATAACTGGATGATGGTCACATAGCAAGTGAGTAGCAGAGCTGAGACAACAACCTGAATTTCTGGGCCACTGAAAGCATTTTTTCCTGAGTTTGGTCAAAGCCTTATGCAGTGACCTAATAAAAGGAAGGCTGATAAGGCTTATTCTAATAAACTCATAAAAACCCTGTACAATTTTAAACCTTATTCAACACTAGTAGAACCTAAAATCAGCCACGTAGCTACAGAATCAAAGGAAAAACAATGAGGAGTCCTTGTGGCACCTTAGAGACTAACAAATTTATTTGGGCATAAGCTTTTGTGGGCTAGAACCCACTTCATCAGATGCATGGAGTGGAAAATACAGGAGCAGGTATAAATACATGAAAAGATGGGAGTTGCCTTACCAAGTGTGAGGTCAGTCTAGTGACAATTATCCACCTTCCCATGTTGCAACCAGCTTTAGTTTTAATTTCTATTTTTGGTAAGTACATCCATATCCAGATGATGAGAGCATTAGAAGTGCCTGTGGTAATACTGTCAGTATGTTTTTTATGGACAGCCTCTTTTATGTCTGTGATTACTGAACACCTGTCTTGCTTTCAGTCCTGCTCAAATGTCACACTTTCCTGCATTATTTGGGGACAAAAATGTGCTAGGTACTATACAGAACAAACAGAAAAACATGACATAGGCCATGGCCCCCAGAAATTACAATCTACTTTTAGATACGATGCAACAAAAAAAGTAACATACAATAGATGGGGAATGGGTAGAGACCAGCGGTTACAATGATAGTATCATAGTCATTCACTTTTGGTATGTGCACATCTTGTTTCCATTACATTTATCATTTCATTTTAAAATAGGATAATTCACTTCTTATGGATAACATAAAAGGGGTGAGTCTTTAAGGAGGGATTTAAATGAGCTGAAATTGGTGCCTGAGTCAACAAGGATAGTGAAGACATTGGATATGAGGTGGACAACATGGATAATAGTGTAGAGATGGGAGTATAATGAAAAAAGACCTCTTCACATTTTCACCAGTTTTCCACCAGAGTAGCTCCACTGACTTCAGTTGAGTTACTCCTGATTTGCATCACTGTAAGACGAGAATCAAGTACATACTGTAAGAGAACTGCATCTTTATTACTGTTGCTGGTTCCTATCTGAAATCAACACTGGCACATTCAGGAAGAAAATCTGTGTAAGGAGAAAGTGAGAAGTAGAAAAAAGCTATAGCTAATTATTTGCAGCCACGGTAGGATGTATTTTAGTTTACTGAATTAGAATTAAGTTCCAAATGTGTCACGCTTCGAAATATTCCAAAATTGGCATTAATGGAAATATATCTTGTACTCGAGAGTGGTCAAAATGAAAACACCTCCATCACAGTGGTGAGTTGGAATGATGTCTAAGAGGTCAGACTAGCAAGCTGCAAAAGTGAAATGGAAAAATAGCCTAATATCAGAAAACCCAAGAAAAACTTTTTTAAAACAACCTTTTTAAAAAAAGGTTTGTTTGCTATAGTAAGTTTTGACCAGAGATAATTGAAGTATTCATCATTATTTAAGTTCCTTTATGGGTTAGTAAATTGTTTGTGAACTAAGCCTAAAGTTTGTGAACTAAGCCTAAAGAATGGTTTTTTGTTTGGTTGGTTGGTTTTGTGTGTGTGTGTGTGTGTGTGTCTAGCCAATATTTTGGATGAATAATTTTCAGTGAGTTCTTCATGAATTGTTCAATTACACTATTCACTCTTTGTAGTTTTTCACCTAAGTTACATCATGTCTCCTCTGCTCCCTGACTGGTTGCCTGAAATTTTTAGATAGCTTAATGAATAGTGAACTCTGAATGCAAATTTTCAGATGAATAATCGTTCGTGCTAAAATCTGTGAAACATTCAAGACTTATGAATATTTCTGTGCCTACCCAAATGTGCTACAAGAACATGATCCCATGAACCACAGTGTGATGGCCACAGGCCATCAGAGAAAGGGGTTAAGGAGAGCCTATAGGCACAGCTAGCCCTGTCCTGCTATACTTGAGGGGAAATAAAAGGAGGGCGCATGGTTCAGTTGAGGGCTGGCTGGCCAAGAAGGAGGATGAGCTCTTCCTCTCTGCCTGAGGGGAAATTTATTTGCAGAGTTGCACAAACTGGAGCAGCCAGTGGGGACAGGAGGAGCAGTTAGACTCCAGGAATGATCAACTCACGTGTGAGAGACTGTTTGGGAGACAAGCCTGAATGGAATAACTGGGCACCCCACTGGAAGACTTGGGAGGGGGGAGAGGAGGATGACCCAAGTATCTAGTTGGGTTTGCTTTTTGTTTTGGGGCTTTTTGAGGCTGAGCACCTACAACCCCCTCAAATGGGGATAAGACTGAAGGGACAATTAGCTGGTGGGCTGGAGCCCTGCTAGAGTGGCCACTGAAGATAGAGATTTCTTTACCCAACCCCGTCAAGATACCTAGAAGGGCCCAAAAGGGGTACTGCTCACACCACACTACAACACATAGTGAAATGCATGTCACTTTTATCTATGAAAATATTTGCTAATCCATTTTTTGGCTATTCAACGAGCTCTAGTTGTCAATGATATAACAAATAATAAGCTTAAAAAGCATTGCACAGATAAATGTGCAATCGAACAAGGGAAACAACCTTTCATGAATAAACACTTCTTTTAAACATGGCAAACAGAACTCTATGTTTAGTAAAAGTTACAGCTGTCATACAGGGGCAAATCCCAAAGTCTTTATTTGGTCCTTTACGCAAAACTCCCCTTGGCACACAATTAATAACTGAGTGCCAGATCATGCTCCCCTGCCCAATCCATTGCAAATCCTCTGTGTTCAGATCTTACCCCTCTTGTGTGGAAAAGAGGTGAGGTGGGGTGTGTGAGACAACTGTCTCCATGGCATTATCTGTGCTGCTTCATAGGACCCCGCAGAGGCTATTTCATGGGGTTGGAATCCAAGGGGGAGGAATTTGGTAGGGGCAGGGCAGGGAGTTGGCGGCTCCTTGTTAAGTGTGGGTAGGGTTAGTGAGGGATGCAGTAATGTCAACCCCAAGCATTCAAAAATCATGTCAGTCCTCCCAAATTATAAAGCTGTGTTAAAAGTCATGAGATTTTTTAAAAAAGGTAATAAATTGTGGGTTCTTTATTGTTGCCTCCTGGTTTCTAAGCCTTTGGGTTGTGCTTGTTTCACATTTTCAAGTTTTCTCTGAAACATGAAGAGTAGAAACTTGCTTCTTTTTTTTTAAATGAAAGTCAAAATCCTCTAACAATCTATTGATTCCAGGAACTGAGCTGATGCTTTAAGAAAGACACTGAAAAGTTGCAAGACTAGTGATAAGATAGAGTTGGCAAAACTGGGGATGCACAGTTCCTTACTGGCTCCATGGAGCCCCAAGAAGCATTACAGAGATTTCCTTTCCCTTAGCCCACTCCTGCAAGTTCTACCTGGGGGTTGAGAGGGGGAGAGATGAGGGCAGAAGAAAATCTAGCTTCAGCAAAGACTTCAGTTCTAACTTAGATGTTTAGGTCCACACAATCCTCCCTGACAATAGAAATGGTGCTCTCACTGGTGGGAAAGGCTGTCTTAAGATGATTTACAGTAACTATTAAATCAGCCTAAGAGCCTTAAAGGAGAAACAACATGGGAAAATATTAGGAACTCCACCAAAGGAGGCTGCAGAGTAACACATCCCTTGTCTGTCCAGGCCCCCATCTCTTTCTTGTGAAGTGTCACTTACCTGTTGGCTAGTGCTCATCTTTTGCAGAGCATTCCCCTTCCTCCACTGGTGGTTTTGTGGAGATATAAACTTCCCCTGACTTTCCATTGTTGGGAGCTTTGGATACTGGTTTAAGATGGGGGAAATGATGGCTGAATTGAGTCCTATGTCTAACATTAATGACTAATATAATCAAACAATAACATGCCTAACAGACAAAGGATGATAAATACTTCATTAGTAATATTTGTAAAATTAGTATTTTAAGTTTTTTTCCCTCTTAATGAACAGTTTCGAACACTAGATGGCACACTTACCCTCAGAATTACAGCCTATGTTTTATACATATTTTAGGTTCTCTACGCTCTCTGATTTATGAGCTGTTCTTTCTTTTGTTTGAAGCAGTTTTATGAGGAACAATATAGGTGGTGTTATAGATAAAAGGTGGGGTCAACCTAATAAAGTAGTATTTGTTACACTTATGTGCTTTGGTTTTAAAATCTCTGCTCTGAAACCTTCACAAGGCTTGTTATTTTCCTGAAAATTTAGCAAACTGGAAAATCTCCAAAATCTAAAATGCATAAAGAAACAGCTAAAAATGGTAGCATCTTGTCCTGATGTGTTATACTCTTTCTGATAATATTTTCTTGGTCCTGTGAGTTATGACTATCATTTATTTTTCATTTGGCTGCACATCCCTTTTCCCCCAGGAGGGGAGCCCAGACCACTGACTACACTGCAGAAGGATTTTACTCAAGGTGCTAAGCCAAAACTTCCAACCTTCCCATCCAAATACAAACAAATTGTAAGTGGGTCTCTGCTATGTCCCTAGGAATAAGGGGTCACCAATCCAGTAAAGGGAAACAAGAACAAGTGTCCGAAAACAGAACAAGTCCCTTTCTCTTAGAGTGGTGAACATGTCTTCAAATACTCCTTCCCTGGCAGGCAGTTAGACAGTTTAGGTCCTTCCTCTGCAGAGTCCTAAATAAGCAGGTCTAAATCCCTCTTGTAGGTAGGAAGAAAACACCCCAGAGATTTTCTTTTTGTAATATCCAAGAAGCAGGCCTAGACTTTCCTCATGGCTGGGAAAATACAAATATTTCCCTTAACAGGGGGGCACAGAGGAACATTTAAGAGAGCGTGGCAGGGCCTGGGCCAGCCCCCATGTGGGGTGGGGAGGAAGCACTACCCAGCCCCACTTTGTCCCCAGCTCCGCTCCGGCCCCAGCCGCAGCCCAAGTCACAGCTTTGGCTCCCAGCCCTGGTTTCGCTCCCAGCCACAGACCCACTCCTGGCCCCAACCCCAACCCCGGCTCCTGACTGTGGCCTCAGCCCTGGCTGCAGATCCCAGCCCTAGCTCCTAAGCCCAGTCCTGGATGCAGCTCTGCTTCTGGCCCCTGCTCCTGCCCGCAGCTCCCGGGATGGGGGTGGGCGCAGACAGATTCCATTATAGGTCAGTGGGGGGCACCACAGAAAAAGTTTGGGGACCACTGTCTAGTGAATTTAAGCCTTATACCATCTCTATGCAGTGTGGGAAGAAGTTTAACTTGTTCTTCTAGGTGCGTGAGGCAAGGACTACCTGACCACAACACCCTCACCTCTTCATTAGCCACAGCTAACAGCTTTTTTCCACAAATGTCCCTTGGGCCATCTTTTTCGGCCAAGCAGAAATTTATCCTATTCACTATCCAATTGCGTGTAAGTAGAACTTTATTATAACTTGACAGAACAGCAGTCTTTTCCGTCCCTCTAAAGTGCAGTGCTGCCCTTTTTATCCAAGTTGCTTCTCAATAAATCATTGATTGAAAACTTGTTCATAGTCTTTGTTGGCTGTTTCTGAAAAGTCCCTATGAACTGTTCCTCCAACAGCCCTCACAAGGTTCTTGGAAAAACAGCTTTTCTTTTGCTGACATCAACATTAGCATCCCTCTACCATCACAGAGTATAAGCACTCAGTTTTTTCTGTACTTCACTAATCAGTCACCCAGCTCTAGGAAGATGTGTGCACCATGCTATTGAGAACAGAGGCTTCTGTCAACTTCCTCCCTCACCTATCTTAATTCTGAAGGGTCCCTGCCAGTTCTTTGCCTCACTCACTTCTACATTGGCATCAGGCACCCAGGCACGTTTGTGGTATTTGTGCCTCATCCACTTATGGTTGTCCAGCCCCTGTCCCACCCCTTCTCTGAGGCCCCATTCCCCCACTCACTCCAGCCCCCCTCCTGCTGTTGCTCACTCTTCCCCACCCCTACTTACTTTCACGAGGCTGGGGCAGGCGGTTGGGGAGGCAGGGTGGGCTCCATGATGGGGCCAGAAATGAGGGGTTCAGGGTGCGGGAGGGGGCTCCTGGCTGGGTCCAAGAGCTTTGGAGTGCAGGAGAGGGGTCAGGGCTGGGGCAGGGGGGTGGGGTGCCAGACAGGGTGAGAGCTCCAGCTGGAGGTGCAGGCTCTGTGGCAGAGCTCAGGATGAGGGGTTTTGGGTGCAGAAAGGGGCTCAGGGCTGGGGTAGGGGGTTGGGATGCAGGAGTAGGTGCAGGGTGTGAGTGCTGAGAGGGAGTTAGGGTGCGGGAAGGGGTTCTAACCTGGGGCAGGGGGGTTAGGGTGCAGGAGGGGGTGCAGGCTCCGGGAGGGAGTCTGGGTACACGAGGGGGTGAGGGGCTGGGGTAGGGGCTTTGTGGTGTGGGGGCTGGGAGAGAGTTAGGGTGCAGGCTTCAGCCTGGTGGCACTTACCTCAGACAGCTCCTGGTTGGCGGTGCAGTGGGGCTAAGGCAGGCCCACTGCCTGCCCTGGCTCTGCACTTCTCCCAGAAGTGGCTTTCATGTCCGGCCCCTAGGCAGAGGTGCGGCCAGGCAGCTCTGCACAGTGTACACTTCCTGTGCCTGAAGGCACTGTCCCTGCAGCTTCCATTGGCCATGGTTCCTGGCTAATAGTAGCTGCAGAGCTGGAGCTGGGGGTGGGGCAGCGCGCGGAGCTTCCCTGATCATGCCTGTGCCTAGGCGCTGCAGGGACATGCTGGCTGCTTCCAGGAGCTGTGCAGAATCAGGGCAGGCAAGGAGCCTTCCTTAGCCCCACTGCCCTGCCGACCAGACTTTTAACAGCCTGGTCAGCAATGCTGATTGGAGCCGCCACTTCCGGTTGAAAACCTGGCAACGTACATTCACTTCCCTGCAGGGCTGATGTCAGCATGCATGCCTCTGTGAGGTTTCTGCCACACCAACTTTATGCTGCATCGGTGATGACAGAGTACAGGTCTCAGATCCGCTTTCTTCATAGTCTTCTACTCAGCATGACTAATATTGGGGCATGGTCCTCTAGTAAAGGACCTTGCCTCAGGCACCTCTCCTTGCTGGGCAGCTGAGGCCAAGGAGCAGGTCACTAATGCTAGAGCACAGCTCCCTGTGATGTCTCTGCCTTACCATTGCTAAAGGGCTATTAACATAGCCCCAAACTATCTGAGGTTCCTAATCTCATTTCCTTTCGTGCTTCCTCCATCCTCCTGACCCTCTCCCCTAGCAGCAGCAGAAAATGGGGCTGAAAGGGCTTCCAGGGCTGAGTCTGGTGGATTTCCCAGTAGCAGTGGCTACAGCAGCAGAAGGGGGAGCGGGGGCGTGGAATTGCTCAAGGCTTGTTGCCATCCACAGTTGGCAGGGAGGTAGCAAGGAGGACCCCTAGTTGGTTTTGGTTTCACCATTAACAAGAGAGAAGAGTTGGGACACGATCCTGCTATACTGTTAGAGTACTGTGCTGTACCAGCAGAGGTGCAGCTTTCCGTTGCCCTTATGTAGAAGGGCTCAGCACCAGTTCTGTAGCACATTCCTGAGACAGGCCCTTCAAGCAAATGCCCCATTGTCCAATAGTCCAGTATGAGCCTGCTGATGTAAATGTCTTTCTAATATATGTCACATAACGTTCAGTCCTGAAGTGGATTCACACTGATAGGCTTTGCAGAAGTGCATTTTAAAGAAGATCTTTGGGGCACAGAATAAGGAGGGTGTTCCAGGAATAAGGAGAGTGCAGGAATGATAACATTAATTGGGAAGATGATGGCTCTTGGTAGAAACTAAACATCTTCATCACCAGTTGGCTGAAATCCAGCCAGCAATAGGCTAGAAGAGAAGGGATTTGATACTTTTGCTAACTGGCAGCAATGTGTTATGAAAGAGCCCCTAGCAACTAATCACTCCCCTGTATCAAGTGCCTTCAAATAAAGAATGCCTAGACAGATAAATGGCTATGTGGCAAAGAGACACAAAGAAAAGAGAAAGGAGTCAGATAGTCAACAGAGCACATTTCAATTATGGTGATAAAATGCTGAGCTACTGTTATTGAAGGGTACAGTCCAAAATGAAATTTGGAGAGAGGTCCATGGGAAAATAGGCTTTGCCAGCTGTCTCCAGGCACAATATAATCTAACTGCAGCAGCAATTCTGTGACAGCTACTTGACAGACCAAGTTCTCTTCTGATATAAAAGTTGCCCATGAATAATTCTACCTTTCCACAATTGCACAACTGAGAAGAGAAAGAGTTTGTCTGTTGGGACTCTACTCCAGGTCACTTTACTGAGACCTAGTTAATTTAGCAACGAGATGGATAGAGAATAAACTAATGTGCAGAAAAAACAAGGCATGAACTCATTATGAGCCATTCAAGGAAAGGCATCTGGTGATGTGGGTGGGGATGTACAAATGTCCATGGAGGGGAGGAGGAGCAGACAGTACACACAGGCCTTACTCACACTAACCAATCACTGATGCCACATGACTTCTGAGTGAGATGTTCAGCAGAATCAAGCTAGTTTGGTCTTTTTTCAATGTGCATATGGGAAGGGCTGGCGAGATGGGGTATGAACTGTGCAAGGGAGGGGACTGTGTGCCTGGAGCACAGCCGGACAACAGGGCACAGGAAAGTGTTGAAGAGGCTCAGGGATATCTATAGTGGGAAACAGGAAGGGAAGACTGTATATGGAGAAGCTAAACAAATGCAAATGTTTTATTTTATATTTACAAGCAATGGACACTGAATATCAGTTGCACCAATTTATATTTTCCCCCTTCGTATAAAGTTTTATCTTCTACATATCCTGCTGTAATGTTTAAAACAGTAGAACTCTTTATCATACAAATTCTCATTTGTTGCATTTATTTGATTGTTTAAAAAACTTTATTTTATACTTTTGGGTCTATACATTCTCCACTCACCACTTCATGTATGAAATTAATGTGTGCTGTGTTCAGCTATTTGTTTTCATAATATGGCATGGACCAAATCTTGCTTATCTTAGTCTTCTATGGGACTACTTACATAAGTTCAGTTTGCAAGACTTGCTATGTCTCTAATAAGCATAAGAGGACCTAACAAGGTGGGTGTGACCAGTGTGGCATGCTGGGATTGTGAATGTGGTTTATGAGTAGAGTGCTAATACTCTTCTCTCCACTTAACACCTGTGTTTACCCCCAAAATGTTTTAGAATAATTAGTCACTGGTTTTCTCTAATGTACCAGTTTTACACTGGTTTAATTCCAATAAGTTAGTTCAGTAGAGTTATTACTGATTTACACCAGTGTAAATGGGAGGAGAATTAAGCCATTAGTATTTTAGAAAAATAATAAAGGCTCTCATCCTGTTGTTAATGAAGTTAATGGCAAATCTTCCATTAACATCAGTGGGGCAGGGCTAGGCACCAATTTAAAAATACCCTCTGAAATAGCTCCCTGCAAAAAAAAAAAAAAGACAGAGAGAGAGAGAGCGCACAAAAGAGCATCATCCAGCTGACACAAAGGCAGAAACCTGATAAAGGAAATGCAGTGCAAAAGTCAACATAAATCAGGTTTGTCAGAATAAAACAGGTGAGTCCATTTGTTGATAGACCAGATTAATGTAAATCAAAGCATTGTAAAGGTTCCATATTATGGAGATTTGCAACTGGTAAACTTTCATAGTGTGATGAGAGATAGTAGTCATCAGGCAGTGGGAATAAAAAGTCAAAGTGAAGCTTAAACTCTGAATGAAAAACCAGTCCTGTTAATGTCTAACACACTGAGGTCAAAAAATCATAAGAATCCAGCTGTGAAAATAAGACAGGAGCTGTATTAGTTTTCTCCATTCTGCATCTCACATTTAAGTGTTGTCAACTGATGAGAATTTTGTCCCTCGAGGATTGTCATGGGGTAGTTTATTCCATGTAAAGTGAGAATTCTGCATCACATAGAGGATCTTGTGAAATGCTGTAAAGAGATGAAGGCTACACGCTGAGATCAATAATGGAAAGGATGAAGGAACAGGAGAAACAGAGTAATCTGCCACATGTTCTTATCTAGAACAGTTTCTCAGTGAAAGGAGGAAGCATGTTTGCAACATGCAAGCTGCCAGCAGCTGTGACACCTTTTAATAGTCAACAGTTATTAATAGATAAAAGTTGATATGTTTATTCTGAAACTGACTTGTATATAACAATTTAGGATAGTTATAAATCCCAACCAAGGCATTTCTTTCTGTGTCTCTTAATGCCATTGTCATTTGTGTTGCAAAGTTCCATTATTTTGGTCAAAAGCATATTGTAAATAGGCTACCAAATCTTAGGCGGGATTTGTACACTGAAGAAACTTCAGCAGTATGGCTTCACTGCACAGTCAAGAAAAAGAAAATTAATCAAACAAATGAACTTCAAAGGAAAGGAGAGCGTCTAGTGTTTAGATCAAGGAACTCTTGCTTCTATTCCCAGCTCTGCCATTGACTCTGTGTGACCTTGAGCAAGTTACTTAATCTCTTTGGTCTAATTTTTGCACATTTAAATAGAACCTTACTCTGCATGGAAGCCCACTTTCTTTCAGTTGAAATCAATGAGGATGTTCAAAGGATAAGATTCTACTCAACGAGGGTATAATATACTTACAAACCAGGCCACATAGCACCTTAAGTCTGAGGGATTCAAAGCATTTTGCAAAGGTGTTTTGTTAGCCTCATTTTATAGATGGGGGTCACTGAGGCATAGAAAATATAAGGGCCTGATTTTGCCACTCTTATTCACAATGAGTAGCTATGTTACCCCATGAGTATCCCTCTTGAATCAATAGAAGTACTACTCTTCATGAGTAAAGGTGACAGTATTGAGCCCTATGGGCCAGATTGGCAGGAATCAGGGCGTGCAGCAGAGCCAGTCTTTGGCAACTTCACAAGTGCAACTGGCATGTAGCAGGCTGCTTGATTGGCTATGCCGCCTGATTGGCTGGAAGAGTCAGCAGACTGGCTCTTAAGTCCAGCAGCATCAGTTCAGTGGCTATTCAAAAGATTTGCCTATGGCTGTGATAGCTCCTGTGCCTGCTTGTTCCCAGCCTTGGACCCAGCCCTACTCCTGCCTTCCCTCACTCCAGATAACCCGGCTGTGACCTTTGGTGCCGATTCTTGACTTTTGACTCCAGCTGTTAACCTTGGCTCTGGTGCCTGGCTTCTGACTCTGGCTCTGACCCTATGCTACTATTCCTGGCTACTGACTCATGATCGAACCACTATGCCTGACGTGACTTGTGATCTAACCACTACACCTGACTGCTCACATCCCAATCATTGACACAGATAGTGAACCCTTACTCCCACTAAGAACATTAGAATAGCCGTACAGGGTCAGACCAATGGTCCATCTAGCCCAGTACAGTATCCTGTCTTCTGACAGTGGCCGGTGCCAGATGCATCAGAGGGAAAGAACAGAACAGGACAATTATCAAGTGATCCATCCCCTGTTGTCCAGTCCCAGCTTCTGGCAGTCAGAGACTTAGGGACTCTTGAGGGGGCCATTTAGGGAACTGGGGTAAAAATCTGTCTGGGGATTGGTCCTGGACTAGATGACCTCCTGAGGTCCCTTCCAACCGTGATATTCTATGACTCTATGACTCCCAGAGCATGGGGTTGTGACCCTGGCCATCTGGACTAATAACCATTGATAGTTGGAACCTATCTAATTCTTTTTTGAACCCAGTTACATGGGTGGCAAGTTTGTAGAAATTTTGGTGGTGCCCAGAACCCACCCCCCAACTCCGCCCCCCCAAACTCCACCCCCACCTGCCTAAGGCTCTGGGAGGGGGCTCAGGGAGGGGGGAGGTCTGGGGTGCAGATCCTGGGCTGGGGATTAGGGTGCAGGAGGGGTGCAGGGTGTAGGCTTTAGGATGGAGTTTGGGTGCTGGGTGCAGGCTCCGGGCTGGGGCAGGGGGTGGGTGTGCAGGAGGGGGTGAGGGGTGCAGGCCTTGGGACGGAGTTTGGGTGCAGGCTCTGGGCTGGGGGTGGGGGCATAGGAAGGGGTGAGGGGTGCAGGCTCTGGGAGGGAGTTTGGGGGTGGGAAGGGGTGTGTGGGAAGGGGGAGGGGGTGCACCCTCTGGGAGGGAGTTTGAGGATAGGAGGGAGTGCTGGGGTGAGGGGTGTGGGGCTGAGGATGAGGGATTCATGATGCAGGAGGGGAGTCAGGGCTGGGGCTGAGGATTAGGGTGTGGGGGGATGAGGGCTCTGGCTGGGGCTGGGGGATGAGGGGTTCATGATGCAGGAGGGGGCTCAGGGTTAGGGCAGAGGGTTGGGGTGTGGGGTGAGGGCTGTGGGGCTGAGGATGAGGGGTTCATGCTGCAGGGGGGGCTCAGGGCTGGGGATGAGGATTAGGATGCAGGGGGATGAGAGGTTCATGCTGCGGGTGGGGGCTCAGGGCTGGGGCACAGGATTAGGGTGCAGAGGGATGAGGGCTTTGTCTGGGGCTGAGGATTAGGGTGTGGGAGATGAGGGCTCTGGCTGGGGCTGAGGATTAGGGTGCGGGGAGATGAGGGCTCTGGCTGGGGCTGAGGATTAGGGTGCGGGGGGATGAGGGCTCTGGCTGGGACTGAGGATTCGGGTGTGGGGGGATGAGGGCTCTGGCTGGGGCAGAGGATTAGGGTGCGGGGAGATGAGGGCTCTGGCTGGGGCAGAGGATTAGGGTGCGGGGGGATGAGGGCTCTGGCTGGGGCAGAGGATTAGGGTGCGGGGAGATGAGGGCTCTGGCTGGGGCAGAGGATTAGGGTGCGGGGAGATGAGGGCTCTGGCTGCGGCAGAGGATTAGGGTGCGGGGGGATGAGGGCCCTGGCTGGGGCTGAGGGTTTGGGGCGTTGGGGAGGCTCAGGGCTAGGGCAGGGTAAGGGCAGCCTGCCTTACCATTAGTGGAGGGCAGCCTGCCTTACCATTAGTGGAGGGCAGGCACTAGGACCCTGGGGCAGCAGACAGCCGTTCTGCCGGGAGCCCATCTCTGACAGCGGAAGCAGCCAGGGGAGAGGCGTGCGCTGCTTTCTGTCAGGCAGGGACGCGGCGCGGTGGGGGGCGGGGGACACGCAGGGGGAGGGGTGGCAGGCGGGGGCTGGGTCCTGCTCCAGGCAGGGACGCGGCGGGGGGAGGCCCGCGGGGGCCGGGGCCCGATCCAGGCAGGGCTGGGGGAGAGACCCAGCTCCAAATATTGCTGGAGCAGGGCACCCGGCCCTGAATATTCCTCAAGCCCGGGCACCGCAGATGTATATAACCTGCCGCCCATGCCCAGTTATAATTTTAGCCTTCACAACATCCCCTTGCAATGAGTTCCACAGGCTGCCTGGGCATTATGTGAAGAAGTACTTCCTGATGTTTGTTTTTAAACCTGCTACCTATAAATTTCATCAGGTGACCCCTGGGCTTGTGTTATGTGAAAGGGTAAATAACACCACCTTATTCACTTTCTCCATGCCATTTATGATTTTATAGCCCTCTATCATATCCCCCCCTTAGATGTCTCTTTTCTAAGCTGAACAGGTCCAGTCTTTTTAATCTCTTCTCATATGGTAGCTGTTTCAATATCCATAAATATTTGTGCTGCCCTCTCAGTACTTTTTACAATTTTAATATATCTTTTTTTGAGATGTGATGACCAAAACTGTACTCAGTATTCAATTTGGGGCATATCATGAGTTGATTTAGTGGCATGATATTTACAGTCTAATTGTAACCCTTCTGCCGGGCCGAAACGATAGCAGCAAGGGCCGGGTTCAATACATAGGGGTCCCTTCCCCACAACATAATGCAAAACCAGCTCGAGCCCCCACCCAGTGACCTGGGAAAATCTTACACACACCCCTGGGCGCCTCGAGGAGGCAATACTTCCCCTCTCGCAAGCACAGAGTCTTGGTGTAGCAGAAAAGGTTTAATACATGATAAACAACAAGCATTAAATTGGGAAAATACCTCAGCTAGAGTTCATAGGTCAAACCGTGAGCAAAGACCCACCCCAGCAAATTGGGCCATGTCCTTCTCTCGGGGCCCTTGAGTCCAGCAACCCCCAAATCACCCACAGTCCCAAAAGTCCCACAATCCAAAAGTCTCTGTCCTGGGTCAGTGCAGCCCCAGAGTTCAAGAGTCTCTCTGCAGAGGTCCCCCTCCCCAGCCTGGGTAGAAAGGGGCACCTTACGTGGTTTCGGGGCCAACTGCCCTGCCTCTTCGTGGGGTTCTGCTTCCACTAGTCGTCCCCGCAAACAGCTCAGCTCCGCTTGCTCTGTGGGCTGCTCTGCTCTGCCAGCTGCTCTGGTCCACCAGCTGTCCTGTGAGCCACTCCAGCCGTCCTCATGAGCTGCTTGGCTCCACTCACCCAGTGGCTGCACAAACTGCTCCACTCCGCTCTGCCAGCTGCTCTGCTCCACTGTATTGCTTCAGGCTCCCCCACTCATTAGCACAGTACTCAGTGCTCTCAGCTCAGCAAGTCCAGCTCTTCAGTGATTTCAGCTCTTAGTGATTCCAGCTCATAGTAGGGGAGCCCCAGTGCCAGTGAGTTCAGCTCAGTAACGTGTATCTAGATTCTTAAGGGAATCAAAAATTAACTCTGACGTTCCACAGTGGAGAGAGACATAGGTGGAACTGGTGCTTCTGGCTCCCACAAGAAGCCTGCACCACCCAGTACAGATATCTGTCCACAGCCTCTCTCCTTTCAATGGGTTTTGGAACCCATGTGCCCCATCTAGCAAGCGCTATCCAGCTGACAATGAAACCCCCCATCACAAGACAATTTTGTAGTTCCCCATTTACCCAATCAGGGTGACAACATTTCATTCCTCCTGCCCCAGTAACAACGAAATTGGGGCTCCCACAGCTGTGAAAATAACCATCCCATGCAGCTTTGCGGTATGCTAAGTGGGGTGGGAGTGCCCATGCAAATAACTGAAATGCTAATGCGAATACTTGAAACTTCCACTCTGCACTCCCCATAATCTACCACCAGATGTCAGGGTAGAGCTCATCCTGACTCTGCTTACATAATTATCTATCCTTTTTTTAATGTTTTCTAATATGCTGGTTTTTTTGACTGCCACTGTACATTGAGCAGATGTTTTCAGAGAACTATCCACAATGACTCCAAGATATTTTTCTTGAGTGGTAACAGCTAACTTAGACCCTATCATTTTATATGTATAGTTGTGATTATATTTGCCAATGTGCATCACTTTGCACTTATCAACATTGAATTTCATCTGCCATTTTATTGCCTAGTCACCCAGTTTTGTAAGATCCCTTGGCAACTCTACACAGTCTGCTTTGGACTTAATTATCTTGAGTAATTTTGTATCATCTGCAAACTTTGCCACCTCACTGTTTACTCCTTTTTCTGGATCATTTAGGAATATATTGAACAGCACTGGTCCCAGTACAGATCCTTGGGGGAACCTGCTAGTTACCTCTCTCCACATGAAAATGGATAATTTATTCCTCCCCTTTGTTTCCTATTTTATAACAAGTTTCTGATCCTCTTATCTTATGACTGCTTACTTTGCTTAAGAGTCCATGGTGAGGGACTTTGTCAAAGGTTTTCTGAGAGTCCAAGAACACTATAGCCACTGGATCACCCTTGTCCACATGTTAGTTGATGCCCCCAAAGAATTCTAATAGGATTGGTGAGGCATTTTGTAAAAGCCAGGTTGACTCATCTCCAACATATCGTGTTTATCTATGTGTCTGATAATTCTGTTCTTTACTATAGTTTCAACCATTTTGCCTGGTACTGAAGTTAGCTTTATCAGCCTGTAATTGCCACAATTGCCTCTGGAGCCTTTTAAAAAACTTAGTGTTATACTAGCTATCCTCCAGTCACTCAGTACAGTGGCTGATTTAAGCAATAGATTACATACCAGAGTTTGTAGTTTCATATTTAAGTTCCTTCAGAACTCTTGGGTGAATACCACCTGGTGACTTATTAGTGTTTAATTTATCAATTTGTTCCAATACCTCTTATATTGATACCTCAATCTGTGACAGTTCCTCAGATTTGTCACCTAAGAAGAATGGCTCAGATTTGGGAATCTCCCTCACATCCTCTGCAGTGAAGACTGATGCAAAGAATTCATTCAGCTTCTCTACAATAGCTTTGTCTTCCCTGAGTGCTCCTTTAGCACCTCAGTTGTCCAGTGGCCCCACTGATAATTTGGCAGGCTTCCTATTTCAGAAGAACTTAATGGTTTTTTTTTCCTTTTAGTTTTTGTCTCTTTTGCTAGTTGCTCTTTAAATTCTTTTTTGCCTGCCTAATTATACTTTTACACTTGGCTTGCCACAATTTTTGCTCCTTTTTGTTTTCCTCTGTTGGATTTAACTTACAATTTTTAATATATTTCTTTTTGTCTCTAACCACCTCTTTTACTCTGCTGTGTAGCCCTGGTGGCAATTTTTATTTTTGGTCCTCTTACTGTTTTTATTATTATTATTATTATTTTATTATTTAATTTGGGGGTATATATTTAATTTGAGCCTCTATTATGTTGTTTTTTAAATTGTTTCCATGCAGCTTGCAGGCACTTCACTCTTGTGACTGTTCCTTTTTAATCTCCTTTTTAACTAGCTTCCTCATTGTGTGAAGTATCCCCTTTTGAAGTTAAATTCTACTGTGGTTCGTTTCTTTGGTATTTTCCCCACTACATTTTGGTTGCTATTACCGAGTAGTTCCATTACATTCACTTCATGGGCCAGATCCTGTGTGCCACTTACAACTAAATCAAGAATTGCCTCTCCCCTTGTGGGTTCCAGGACTCGTTGCTCCAAGAAGTAGTTGTTAATGGCGTCTAGAAATTTTATCTGTGCTTCCTGTACTGAAGTGACATATACCTAATCAATATGGGGATAGCTGAAATCCCCATTATTATTGAATTTTCTGTTTTTGTAGCCTCTCTCATCTCCCTGAATTTTTCACAGTCACCATCACCATCCTGATCAGGTGGTTGGTAGTATATTTGACTGGTACGCAATTACTCATGAGTGACTACTTATGAGTAACTGATCACCAATGGGAGTGTTGGTGTCACTAGGCATAACCCTAGGTAACTCAGGAGGGTGGAAAGCCATAAGTGTCAATAAAGCCTTCTGTAGTAGGCCTGAATGAACTAAAGTCACTCCATGTCTGACCAAAGCGCTTCCATGTTTATGTTTGAACTTTAATCAACCTAGCAGGCCAGTAACCGAGAATGGAATGTACAACAGCTAGCTCAACCGTGGTACTGCCAGGAGATAATGATGAGGCCTGCTTACACCTGGCTAAGGGGGGGGGGCAGAATAACAGATCAAATAAATAAAACAAGATAACTGTTCACAGAAGAGTTACTAACGAGCTAAAGTGGTTTTTGCCAAGTATGACTTAACTGCTTAATGTAATTGCTATTGCAAAGTGTATTTGCTGCATGGGAATGAAAGGTGGGGGGAGAGGAGGAGTGTGGGGGTGATGGGAATGCTTAGCTGAAGTTATGTATAAAGAGAGAAAAAACGCTTGTATCTGTGTGCAGGATTTGAGAATGCTTTTTCTCCCTGGCACCTTTTTGGGCTCAAATAAACCTGGTTTGCTTCTCCACCCTGGTGTGTTAATTAGTGCGGCGCACACTGGGCAACAAACCCCCACTGTTGCTGTCCTCGGCCCTCTGTGCCGGCAACAGTTTTGGCGTCCCTGGGTGGGCTCGAGGCAAAATTGTGCCTTGCCCGGACTCCTCCAATGGCGGTGGACGATGGTCACAGCCGACGCCCAGCACGCACCGGTGCCTTTACCGGGGGCCTCGGCAGAGACGCGTCAGGCTGACCTTGGAGGACACAACGGTGCAACACACTCAGATAGTGGAGAAGCAGCTGCGGGCGACGGTGAGGAACCGGTCCTGTGGATAAGGTAGGAACAGTCCAGTGGTGTGGACTTTTTCCTGAGGCTGGGGACGCCCAGCCGTTGTAATTCCCACTAGACGAGAGAGCGTCCTATAGTGGGTCAAGGGCAAGCCCGTGGTATGGGGCAAGGACAGGGTACAGCCGGCAGGGCACGGTGTACACCCTTAAAATGCATTCTGATGAATTGGAAAGTGTTTGAATCAGATCCATTGACTAAAAGCAAACTGAAGAGGTTCTGTACAGTTGACTGGCCTCAATATCAGCTAGAGAGCCAGGAAAGGTGGCCACTGGAAGGATCACTTAATTATAACATGATCCTTCAATTACTCCTGTTTTGTCGCGAACAGGTAGCTTCTGAAGCTGTTTATATGGAGAGCTCTTGTAAAAATCCCCCATCATATGCCCCAGAGCTGCACTGGGAGGAGAACTGTCCGTGGGGACGTCTGTCTCTGTTGGGCTCACGCAATCTGAACTTATTGACTGTGCAGCAAGATAAGATGCATCGTGGTAATAGGAAATAATGGTCTTGGTGTGTGTATGTGTGTGTATACCAGTGTGAGTGATTGTTACCGGAAGACGCCCAGAGTACCTTGTGAAGCGAAGGCTCGTGATCAGGACTACTCTAACGCAAGCCCGGTAACTAGTGGATCTTTAGGAGATCCGACCCACGGTGGGCTGACTCAGCCTGGCATCGTCCAGCGTGGAAGCTTCCTGGGTCTAGGAGTGTGTGAACCCATCTTCCCTCCCCTCTCCTTTCTGTGTGGGCTACTGACAGTCTGATCATCTCACTGGACGCAATCAGAGTAAGCGGTGCCATCTCCCAGAGACTAGCCGACGCTCTTTGCTGAAGGGAGGTGTAGGAGAGTCGTGGTCATCTTCGTTAGTCTCTCCTGTGTGAGTGCCCTGTAGGGAGAGATCCTTAGTTTATGTGCCGCTAGCGCGGACAGGGCACCCTCTCTGTGTGTGTAAGTGGAAAATGGGGGAGGGACAGTCTAAACATTCCACCTCACCCCCTAAGGGTACCCCAGCATGTTACATGTACGTACATTATGGTCCTAAAACCTGCAGGTATTTAGAGAATTGGAATCTTTACACGCGTGAAAATCCATCTAAACAATGCCCATTAGAAGGTACTTCAATCTAGATAAGATCATATATCTCAGAGGAGCTTTTAATCACCAAAGAAGAGCCTCTGACACAGTGTGAGCAATTTGTCTAGGAACGGGTTAATTTGAAACTTGGCTAACCCCAGAGATAAAGAGAAAGCTGCTCTGCGTACAAGGTCAAGAATCAACGCAGACTATGCTAAGTACAAAGAAAAACTGCTTTCGGCCCCAGCTGGCTGTGGAAAAATAGAGACAGAGGCAAACCAAAGGCAATACAAGTTACAGAACTGAGATTGCATTTGCAAAGCTTAACGGTTCAGTGAGATCCAACAGTCTTTGCAACCCCGAAGCCGGACAGGCAGCTGACCTGAACTGGAATCTCTGAAAGAGACGCCGCAGGAGATTCCAGGGTGTAAAAGAACAGCCATCCCAAGAGCAGAAGTATGTTGGAAATTCTGAACAAGCTGTATACAGGATATTCTCCCGTCCACCTATTCCCCCTTCTCTGACCATTATACACAGACGTGGCCAGTCTGGACATGTGTGAGTATTAAAGTGGCTTAAGGCTTGGGGCATTCATGTTCTTCCTGAGTGATGTGGGAGCGTTCCCAACACTCTCCATTGTTGTTTTATTATTTTTAATGAAGCTTTAAAATTTGGTTATATGGTGTGTTTTCTCTATCCTCCCCCACTGTCCTGCAGTGTCAGTTTGATCACCTGACATGAGGGATTGATTGGTAACAGAAATTTGTCACAGTTTGGTGAGCAATTAAGAATGGGGGAGCCCTGCAGAATTTACACCATCTATCTGTTTTACCCTTGTTATTTTATGTTTGCTTTGTTTGGTACTGTTGGTGTTATATGTTGAGGATTGTATAATTAAAGGTGTGCCCACTCTCAGCCGCAGTAAGTCTGAGAACTGGAGAGGGGTTTAGCATTCCTCTCTCCACCCTGGTTGACCAGGAAGGGTGGCATGTGGATCTACCCCCAGTTGTAGCAGGACTGGGCAATAAAGTAGTTGGAGAAAAGGGAGGATTCGGGTAGTCTTGTGAGTAAAAATGTTTTAGGGAAAAGACCAGAAGGGTGGGGGCTAGTTAAGAAGCCCACCCTCCTAGCTAAACTGGTAGTGGAACAAGTTGGTACCCACGGAAGGGACGGGTCAGCGAGAAAAGCAGGATTGGGCCCAGGCGGGCAGGCAACAGAGAGAGACTGGAAAACAGGTTGGAACAAGTAAGTGATTTAAGGCATAGTGGAAAGTTAACTCTGTAGTTCCTGGAGGGAACAGCAGTTGAACCTTGTAAAAATGCTAAAGAGAAGTTCTTGGTGTCTTTAAAATGTTTGTAAATAAATTCAGGCAATGGAATTATTGGATTGCAATCATTTGGCTATGAACAATTTTGTTGAATTAGCTGAAGAATGTATACAGTGCTATGTAATTGAAATTTTATTAGGCTCTAAGGCCTGGTCTACACTAGGACTTTAAGTCGAATTTAGCAGCGTTAATTCGAACTAACTGGTCAACCGTCCACACCAGGAAGCCATTTAATTCGAACTAGAGGGCTCTTTAGTTCGAATTTGGTACTCCACCCCGACAGGTGGAGTAGCGCTAAATTCGACATGGCTAGCTCGAATTAGGCTATGTGTGGATGCTAATCGAACTTAGTAGCTCCGGGAGCTATCCCACACTGCACCACTCTGTTGACGCTCTGGTCAGCAGTCCGAGCTTGGATGCTCTGACCAGCCACACAGGAAACGACCCGGGAAAATTTGAATTCCTTTTCCTGTCTGGGCACTTTGAATCTGACGTCCTGGTTGGACATCGGGGCGAGCTCCGCAGCACCTGCAACGATGCAGAGCTCTCCAGCAGAGGAGTCCGGGCAATCCAAGAATAGAAAGAGGTCCCCAGCATTGACTGACCGGGAAGTCATGGATCTGATCGCTGTGTGGGGCGAGGAGTCTGTGCTCTCGGAGCTGCGCTTCAACAAGCGGAATGCAAAGACCTTCGAGAAGGTCTCCAAAGCCATGATAGAGAAAGGATACAGCTGGGATGCGATGCAGTGCCGCGTGAAAGTCAAGGACCTGAGACAAGGTTACCAAAAAGTCAGAGCGTTAAACGGACGCTCCGGAGCACAGCCCCAGACATGCCGCTTCTACGAGGCACTGCATGCCATTCTAGGTGGGTCTGCCACCACTGCCCCACCAGTGACCGTGGACTCTGATGATGGCATAGTGTACCTGGACAGTTCCTCGGCGATGTTCGCCGATGGGGAAGATGAGGAAGGGTTTGTGGAGGATGGCGCAGGCGACAGCGAACACAATACCGCTTGCCCTGACAGCCAGGATCTCTTCATCACCCTCACAGAGATCCCCTCCCAACCCTCCCCGGCCGTTAATCCGGACTCAGAATCAGGGGAAGGATCAGGTGGTAAGTGCTATAAACATGGAAACATTTATTTTTTAAAAAACAGGTATAGAAAAAATAGAAATACTATATAAAAAATTTTAAATGTCTAACTATATAAAAAGTAGGTCCACACATATAGGGATAGAACAATAATCCTCTGGGGACAGTTCAACAAAGCTCTCAGAGAGCTGCTTGAAAAGCCTCCGCAGGAGGTTCCTGGGGAGAGGTGCCTTATTGGGTGCTCCGTGGAAGCACACTCTTCCGCGCCAGGACATCCTAATGTACAGAGGAATCATCGCCTCCACCAGCATTGCTGCATATGGTCCTGGTCTGTGCAGGGCTTCCCTTAGCATCCACTCTCTCTGACTCCGAGTGACCCGCCTCAGGGTGATGTCGTTCTGGACAGGCTGCATCTAAGTAGGGCAATTAGTGTATTGTTACTACTGTTAATGGTTTACAATTAGGTTGCATAACAATGACCCTCGCTTAACAGCCACGTGCTGGAGGCCACAGAGAACAAGCATACATTGATCTTTCCCGTGCACTGGCAGGAGGGGCTGGAAAAGGCTCAGCCTTTCTGCTTTCCAGATTGCCTTTAGCAGGAGAGCACAGCTATCCACTAACTGATAAGCATTATCTACTTTAAGGCTTACCAGGACTGTCTGCAAGACGGATTCAGCTGTCTCTCCCCGCTTGTCCGCTCTCCTGTGCAATGGCGCCGCCAATGAGAGCGTATTCCGAAATCTCGAACTTGTCCTGAGATCTCGTGGAACTTGGTGCCCTGTATGGTCTTGTTCAGAGAAACTGACTACACTGTGTTCACTGTTCGCAAACATGTATCTGTTCAAGGAAATCACTTACTGTTTCCCATCACACAGCTTCTGCTCTTTCCCGGACTGCCCCGGCATCCCCCTCGCAGAGGCTGGCTCAGATTAGGCGGCGAAAGAAAAAGACTCGGGACGAGATGTTCGCGGAACTGATGGCCTGCTCCAGAGCCGAGGCGGCCCAGCAGAGCCAGTGGAGGGAGACCCTCTCTCAGCAGCAGCGCTCACACAGCGAACGGGAGGACAGGTGGCGGCAGGAAGACCAGCAGGTGACTCAAACGCTGCTTGGGCTAATGAGGGAGCAAACGGACACGCTCCGGCGCCTTGTTGATGTTCTGCAGGACCGCAGGCAGGAGGAGAGAGCCCCCCTGCACTGTATCTGCAACCACCCTCCAACGCCAAGAAGTCCTGTCCCCCCCTCACCGAAAATTACAAGACGGAGGGGCGGTAGGGGCCGTGAGAACTGTCACTGCACCACAGCTGAGCGCTAATGTACCACACACCTCTGACGCTATAACTGTGTCGAAGCGCTTCCCTTACAGGATCACCCAGTCCCAAATCCAAGTTTCATCGCCCCACTCTGTAGTAGATTAATAAAAGCTGTTTGCTGTTGTTCACTATTTCCGTCACGTCTTTCGTGTCAGAAGACTGTGTGTATGTAGGGGGGGGGCAGGGGATTTATAATTGCACGGGATAGCCTACATTAGCAGGGTACAGACTATCGGGGGCAGGATCAACTGCAGGGCACACACAGACTGCAGTCAGTAGTCACCAGGGTCACTCTGTGTGGTGTATGCTGCCCCGGGTCATTCTGTGATGTGTACGCTTGTCCACGGTCCTAGCGCCTGCCACCCCCTAATGTTAAGGCATGCTGCCCTTACCATGCACTTCCACCGTAGGCGCGATCCTCTCCGCTGCCCTGAGCCCCAAGAAGAGCCCTCATCCACGGACAGATACTCACCCTTCCCCCACACCCACAGCCCAGAGCCTGCATCCAAATCCCTATCCAAAGACGGCACCACTCGCCCCTTCCTGCAAACCCACCCCTACATGCACAACCACTTGAAACTGTCCCCCACCCCAGAGACCTAAGTAGGAGCAGGAGGCTGTCCGTCCTGTATTGTACAAGCGGTCTGTACATCAGTGCACACCGTACCCAGCACAGTATGCGTCCATGTTTCAAACCCTGAACAGAAATGCAAAGTAAAAGAAAGATTTATTAACAATAACTGTTCCGTTTAATTTGTTTTAAAACGTGTTTGGGAAGTGGGGGAAACTTGGAGAACGGGGTCTGTAACCGCAGATCTCACTCAACACATAGAGACACAGGCCCAGGATCAGCTTCTCTAAAAATCAAGTGGAGAGTCATAGGTTACCCTGCTCTCCGAGGAAACTTGCTTTCAAAGCCTCCCGGATACACAGCCCTTCCCGCTGGGATATTCTTTCGGCACGGGTGTCTGGCTGAGCGTAAACAGCAGCCAGGCGATTTGCCTCAACCTCCCATCCGGCCAAAAAGGTCTCGCCCTTGCTCTCACAGACATTGTGGAGCACACAGCAAGCAGCAATAACTATGGGGATATTCTTTTTGCTGATGTCCGAGCGAGTCAGTAAGCTCCGCCACCTCCCCTTAAGACGTCCGAAAGCACACTACACCACCATTCTGCACTTGCTCAGCCGGTAGTTGAAGAGTTCCTTCTCACTGTCCAAGGCGCCTGTATAGGGCTTCATGAGCCAGGGCATTAGCGGGTAGGCTGGGTCCCCGAGGATGACTGTAGGCATCTGCACATCCCCAACCGTTATTTTGTGGTCCGGGAAGAAATTTCCTGCCTGGAGGCGTCTAAACAGACCAGAGTTCCTGAACACACGCGCGTCATGAACCTTGCCCGCCCACCCGACGAAGATGTTGGTAAAACGTCCCCTATGGTCCACCAGTGCTTGCAGCACCATTGAAAAGTAGCCCTTTCGGTTAATATACTGGCTGGCCTGGTGGGCTGGTGCCAGGATAGGGATGTGAGTCCCATCTATAGCCCCACCGCAGTTTGGGAATCCCATCGCGGCGAAGCCATCTATGATGACCTGGACGTTTCCGAGAGTCACTACCTTTGAGAGCAGTTGCTCAACGATTGCGTGGGCTACTTGAATCACAGCAACCCCCACGGTAGATTTGCCCACGCCAAAGTGGTTCGCTACTGACCGGTAGCTGTCTGGCGTGGCAAGTTTCCAGAGGGCTATGGCCACTCACTTCTGCACACTCAGGGCTGCTTGCATCCGTGTGTCCTGGCGCTTCAGGGCAGGGGCCAGCAAGTCACAGAGTTCAAGGAAAGTGCCCTTACGCATCCTGAAGTTTCGCAGCCACTGTGATTCATCCCAGACCTGCAGCACTATGTGGTCCCACCAGTCCGTGCTTGTTTCCCGGGCCCAGAATCGCCGTTCCACACCATGAACTTGACCCATTGCCACCATGATCTCCACTGCGCGGCGTACCCTGCTTTGTGAGAGGTCTGCGCCACTCTCCTCACCGTGCTGCCGGAGCCTCCTCGCCCGATTTCTCAGCAGCTGACTGTGGAAGAGGTGGACGATAAGGTGCGAGGAGTTGACAACGGCCATAAGTGCAGCGATGATCGCAGCGGGCTCCATGCTCGCAGTGCTGTGGCGTCCGTGCTGTAACCGACCAGAAAAGTGCGCGAACAGATTTCCCGCCGGCGCTTTCAGGGAGGGAGGGCGTGATTGACGGTTCAATGATGACAGTTACCCAAAACCACCCTCGACACATTTTTTCCCCCAGCAGGCATTGGGAGCTCTACCCAGCATTCCAATGGGCAGCGGGGACTGCGGGAACTGTGGGATAGCTTCCCACAGTGCACCGCTTCAAAAGTCGATGCCGGCCCTGTTAATGTGGACTCAGAAATTCGAATTAGTGTCTTTACTGTGGATACACAAATTCGACTTCATAAGGTCGAATCCACAAATTCGACTTAAGTAGATTCGAAATAGTCTTGTAGTGTAGACAAGGCCTAAGGCACTATAAGTGGTGGTGTTTTCTTTCAGTGTTTAAAAGCAGGAGTTAAAAGTAAAAAGCAAGCCAGAAAGCATCTGTATTAATGCAAATTATCTAACTGATAAGGCAGAAACCACTGAAACCTGGGCTGCCTATGAAACACATACAAGAAAATATGGGGTAATTCCCCTGTTTTGCCTGAAATCAACAAGGGTATTTGTATATTTTTAGCAATGATTGACTGCCCCGAAGGGGAGACCTCTGTTCTTGTCTTTCAGATAATCAGAGAAAACTGATGCCAGCTGAACAGCATTCAACGTACCATGATTTGCTGGCACAGTAAAAATTATGTTTTGTGTTCTATGTTCTGTCTTGTGGTGTTTGTCTCATGGCCAGAATTGTTGTGTTTAATATTTTCATGGGATGGTCTGGTTTAAAATCAAGTGGAAGGGTTGGATTGAAATGCAGATACTTGTTTTGTTCAACTTAGAATACAAAGTGTTTAAATACATCAGGAAAAATGTGATATACTCAAGTCTAGTACAGTTCCTTAAGAGAAAGAGAAACTTTATTGGCCAAATCTTTTAATTGAAAGTTTTTAAATTGATTGTTTAATTGAAGTTATTAAAATTTGCATATTAACAGTCTTTGGAAGCAAGGACATGAAGAGTTAACCCACTCCCCATATTGTGCATGGGATCCTTCTGGCTACCTCAGACTTCTAGCCAGCGGGCTGGGGATGGTGGAAAGCTATTGGACTAGAGGTTGTATTGAATAAACTCCTCAAAGTGGGTGTGCTTGTCCTGGCTTGTTGTTCCAAAGCTCTGTAATAAGGTTAATTTAGTAAAAGGATATATGTGGCATACATTAACTAATAAGATTAATGTACTGTATAACGGCAATGTGTATGTGTTCATTGTTAACAAAAGGTGTATAAGTAAAAAGTAAAAGTTTCCTTTGTAGGTTAAAAAAAGCCAAAAAGGGGAAAAAGAAAAAGAACAAGTTAACTGAAAAAAAAATAGTTAACATGCTCAGTCTAAGGATAAGGCGCTGACTCCGTTCAAGGACACTGCTCACAGCTAAGACTTGGCTAACAACCAAGAAAAAGGGGGGGGGGGTTGAATATACCCAAGCAGATGTAAAATCTGCAAAGACACTAATGCAATGTGTTAGGTTTCTTTTCTCACAGGTAAAGAAGCACTATCCGAAGACCCTCGCAGCCCTGCTACTCCTTGGAACCAGGAAACTAGATCAATTTAAAGGTCCACCAGCGAAAGACTGCTTTGGATCCATGCTGGAAAGGCCCTTATTGAGTCCTGCTGACTACTGACACCGCTGTGAAGTGCCAAAGATTGACTGCCTGGACCCAGGATTCTCACTGCAAAAAGACCCCTCCACCTCAGAAGAATTCTCCTACTGATGATTAACCTATTCCTTTTTTTCTAGTTTTACTGTGCCTTCTGGACAGCAGGGAAAAAGGACAAGGTGACGTGCTGGTTAAACCTCTCCCTTGTCCACGAACAAATCTATTGTGCCTTTGAATTTTTCTAAAAGAAGCAAAACCATTACAGGGTGATGTACTCGTAATCCCTCCCTTGTAGAATGCTGAACTACAACTGTTTCGGGAAAGGAGAAGAAACACTCATTTCACTGACATTGCCAAAGTCCAGGAATTCCTGACCAGAAAGGACATTGAGAACTGACCCTGGTGAAGAAAACCAAGGCATTATACACTGGCAGGAAGAAACTTGTGGGACCCATGTTTGGGAATGTGGTATTAATTGGATTTTGGGGTTTATTCTACAGGCTGCGCCCTGTGTTTTGGATAAATCCTTCAGTATGTATTGCCCTCCCTAATTGGATTTTAAATGACATTGCCTTTATCCAGTTTTCAGATCACTTTTACATACCCAGATTGCTCACAAGGGGCTGCCATTAGATTAGCACAACAAAGAGCCTGGGTTATTTCCTCTGGAAAAAGAGGAAATTGGGCAGATCCCTGTGGGCTGGGGCAAACAGTGTAGCAGCCATTTGGAATATTCTTAAAGGCCAAGAACATGATAAGAAATTGGGCCAACCAGAAAGGGCCACTAGCCTTATTTCTGAAGTTCAGCTAACCCAAGTATAGGCTGGAGTTGGTGAGTTACATGTCATTTCCACCCTTAGTTCTGTGACCCAGAAGTTACTGACAGAGATGGTATTGAATATCACTGAGGCTGGGAAGGCATTGCAGTGGGATCTAGTATGTTTAGAAATTCAGGATTTCCTGAATGACCAGCTGATGGCCATTCGGAGTAATCTTGAGCACCAGACTTGGCCTACTGCCCTTACAGACGCATCAGGAGCACCATCTGATCTGTGGTCATGAAGACATACTTGGACACTTTCTGGGTGGAAGTGTGGACATGCACAGTGCTCCTTCCAAGCATTTGGACCGGTTAGGGTGGGTGTGGGCTCCCTCATACCGAATCCTGCCGGGTCCATGGGGAGGATGAATGTGGGACTGAATACCCCCTCATTACTAACCCCAGCTCCCTAGAGCTTAATTGCTTTTTGTCCTCAACGTTTGAGAAAACTCAGCCAAGAGGTTTGTTGAGTATTCTCAAAGGGGGGAGTTGTTGGTGTCACTAGGCATAACCCTAGGTAACTCAGGAGGGTGGAAAGCCATAAGTGTCAATAAAGCCTTCTGTAGTAGGCCTGAATGAACTAAAGTCACTCCATGTCTGACCAAAGCGCTTCCATGTTTATGTTTGAACTTTAATCAACCTAGCAGGCCAGTAACCGAGAATGGAATGTACAACAGCTAGCTCAACCGTGGTACTGCCAGGAGATAATGATGAGGCCTGCTTACACCTGGCTAAGGGGGGGGCAGAACAACAGATCAAAGAAATAAAACAAGATAACTGTTCACAGAAGAGTTACTAACGAGCTAAAGTGGTTTTTGCCAAGTATGACTTAACTGCTTAATGTAATTGCTATTGCAAAGTGTATTTGCTGCATGGGAATGAAAGGTGGGGGGAGAGGAGGAGTGTGGGGGTGATGGGAATGCTTAGCTGAAGTTATGTATAAAGAGAGAAAAACCGCTTGTATCTGTGTGCAGGATTTGAGAATGCTTTTTCTCCCTGGCACCTTTTTGGGCTCAAATAAACCTGGTTTGCTTCTCCACCCTGGTGTGTTAATTAGTGCGGCGCACACCGGGCAACGAACCCCCACTGTTGCTGTCCTCGGCCCTCTGAGCCGGCAACAGGAGTAAAGGGTTCACAATCTGACCCTCTTAGTGACTCACCCAGGGTGACACAAGGAGCTGGTTAAATAATCAAGAAAAACCCCTACGTGTCTTGACTCCCAGTTCCCTATTCTAATCACTAGAAGTAACAGGGCTGGTCTGTGTTCTTTAAAGGTAGAAGGGACTAAGGGTCAGCCAACCCCTGTTCCATGGCACGACCCTATAAGATTTTGGGAATTTTGATGTACATGAGGGCCTGTTCATGTTGAATAGTATCTTACTGCCTGAGTACTCCCATTGATTTCAGTGGGATAACTGGCGGAATAAGATACTACTCTTTGAGAGTAATATAAAGAAAGAACCTGCTGCTAAATGTCAACAATGTCCTTAGCTTTTGAGTTGGTCAGCTGGTCAGCTGACTGGCCTTGCTAATATGCCATGTGGAGTGCTAATTGTGAAGTCAGTTTATTTTCTGTGACCAAGATGCCTTAGTAATCTTGTAAATGGTGTAACAGCAGCAGTTTAACTAGTGATTTTTCTCTTGGTTCCCCCATAGGTTCCTTCAGACAGAATGACCAAACCATAACATCTCTTAAATTATTGCTGCTGAGGAAGAAAATACTGTTATAGCCAGAACAGTGAAATGTAGAGATACAGTTTGATATTTGTAATTCCCAGGAAAGGCACATGATTTATTGATTTCACCCAATCATGTAGTGGGGCCCTCATCTAGTAAAACATTACATAGATGAGAAAAGTAAATTACAGTCACAAAGCAAAAAGTGTTACAGTTAAACTAATGTCTATAAAAATATACTTGCCTTTTATTTAGAAGGGTCCCTACTTAGTTATTTTACAGAGTACTTCTGTGGGAATTACTTTCTTTACCATAGAAATGCAGACACTACAGAGGTGGGACTTGGCAGCTGTTTAACAATTCAAAGCAACGTGATACTAGTTAATGACAGGAAGTGAAGAATAAAATGTCCCATTGAAATAACAGCAGTGGTTTTTGCTAGAATGTATCCAACTACAATTCGTCCAGGATATCGGGGTTAACTTTTCGGTTCCTACCCAAACAGCCATGGAATATTTGACTACAAGTTGTCAGGTTCACAGTTTTATATCTTATCTGAAAGACGACAGAGCAGTAGTCCCAACCCTGTTCTTGGGCATTAGTTGTGAACCACAGACTGGGACTGAAAAGTATGTCACCTACTGAAAAAGCACTACCCCTTCCTGCAGCCATCTGAGTTTTCCTTGGAAGTTTCCCATCCAAATCCTGACCTGGCCTGACCTTACTTAGCTTGTGAGATCTGATGAGATCACAGCCTGAGGTGACGGAGCTAAACTAAAAAATATGATAACAAAACAGAAATGGCATGATTGACAGGGCGTTGGGCTAACACAATAAACCCATAGAGAGTTATGTGTATGTGTTCTGCTTCCTAATATCTTATTTGTAGATAAGAAAAATAAGCCTTAACCAGGGGCTAAAATAGTAATGGGATGAGGGCTTCATGCATTACTTGATGGCCGTAAACAAAAAGTATATTATACAAAGGCAGATTACTGAAATGGAACGGAATTGGGTACTTGTGAGATGCTACCTCCAGGCAGGACTAAAGCAGGAGCCATCCTAGACCTGTGTGCTGCCTGCGTTTTATCTCCTTTTGGAGGCTGTATGCTTCTCAATAAGCTGTGATCTGACCCTGTGCAGTCCGGCTTTACTGCTTTCCACTGTCAGGCTCATTGAGACTATATAAGATTATTTTTCTTGAAGAAAAAAAAAAGAAGATATGTGAACAAGTCACTGAGTGCATCTACAGATAAAGGAAGTAGTCAGCAGTGAGCTGTCTAAAGAGGTTTTCTTTTGTAGTGCACCAATGGAAAGTAGCATACTTAGGGCAATGAAAGGAAGGGTAATATTAGGGTTACATAAAAGGAGCTCAAGATCCTTTTTAATTTTTCCCCATTCTTGGAAATTATTAAGGCAACTGCAAATAAGAGTTTGCACTGCATTTATTTTAAACTGTTGTAAGAGAGCTGTGATTGCTGAGTTTATTGGTGGTGGCAAGTGCTGAAACTCAGAAGCAATCCTGGAGACTGCTCTCAAATTCTGCTCTCATTTTGATGCCATTAACTTCATTGGAGTTGATCTAGACTGATGCTGATAAAATGGAAAGTCCAATGAGTCTAATTCAGAGTGCAGGGGCAAAAAAATTTTAAATTTCAAGTTTCATATAAATCAGCCTTTACCATGTACATATTCTTTATGGCCAGTCAACCTCATTACTTTTTGCATTAAAAAAATAGCTTATTTCTAAAGCACTTTTCTCTTCTGCATACTTAGCTATCAGTAGGCAGAATGATCATATGCAGCTCTTTCATTGCTTGGCGAGTCCTGCCAGGGGCGGCTCTAGAAATCGGGCTGCCCCAAGCAGCGCGGAGCGCTGCGCCGCCCTTCCCCGGTCCCGCGGCGGGTCCCCTCTTCCCGCGGCTCCGGTTGAGCTCCTGCCGGCATGCCTGCGGCAGGTCCACCGGAGCCCGGGACGAGCGGACCTGCCGCAGTCATGCCTGCGGGAGCTCAACCGGAGCCGCGGGAAGACGGGACCCGCCGCAGTCATGCCTGCGGCAGGTCCGCTCGTCCCGGGCTCCGGTGGACCCGCCGCAGGCATGCCGGCGGGAGCTCCACTGGAGCCAAATGCCGCCCCCCCCGGGAAACGGCCGCCCCAAGCGCCTGCTTGGCGCGCTGGTGTCTAGAGCCGCCCCTGAGTCCTGCCTATCTCATTTTCAACTCCGATAGGTTGGTGGAATGATGCAGCAGAAAAAGAACAGATGCAGTCTGCAAGGTCTTTTCTTCAAGGAGTAGAATTCAAATAAGTTAACGTAATAAGAAAGTATACAAAAATCTTCCAGTCGCAGGAATTCAAGACAGTCCCATGATAGGGTGTGCAGTCAAAAATGTTCACATTGAAACTGTTTTCCAATGGAAAATTGGGGATTTGATTAAACAAAAATTTTCATAGAAGACTTCTGCTTTCCACAGAAAATTTTATCTTTTCATTGAAACACCAAAAAATCCACTTTTTTCTTGATTTTAAAAAAACAATACCACATTTTTTGTTCAGCTCTAGTGTGGATCCCATCTTCTCATAGGCCTTCCATCTGTTCTGTCTAACTAGGTACTTAATCAAGTGTAGAAATCACAAATGCATGGTCTACCATCTCCAGGTCTATGGTTCAATCACTTGTCCTATCACAGATGGAAGTCAGCATTTTGGGTGTTTTTTTGCTGCTGTGGCTATTTGCCTCTGATATCATTGATGAGTCCAAGGATATGTCTACACTGGCAGAGTTACAACACCAGCAGTTACAGTGCCACTCAGAGAGCACTGAAGGGAAACTGCTGTTGTGTGTTCACACTGACAGTTGTGTGTTCACACTGACAGCTGCCTGTGCAACAGCGTGTTCACATTTGCGGCACTTGCAGCTGTATTCGGAGCGGTGCACTCTGGGCTCTATCCCACAGAGCATCTCTTCCTCTTCTGCTGCTAAGAGTTGTGGGAAAGTGGAGGAGGTTGCAGAAAAGTGCATGATGCATGCATCTTTCGGAACACTGACCTGTTCAGGAAGCTGCAAGCAGGGACTTTCTTTCCAGACCAGAAGATCACTGTAGGGGAAGTCAAAATGCCCATTGTGATCCTGGGAGACCCCACCTACCCCTTAATGCCATGGCTTATTAAACCACACATGGGGCACCTTGATAGCAGCACGGAGCAGTTCAACAACAGGCTGAGCAAGTGTGCTTTGGCTGTTTAAAGTCCTGCTGGTGCTGCCTCTATGGGAAGCTGGACCTGGCCGATGACAATATTCCTATGCTTATAACCGTGTGCTGTACACTCCGTAATATTTGTGAAGGGAAGGGTGAAAGCTTCACTCAAGGATGGACTGCTGAGGCTCAGCACTTGGAGGCTGAATTTGAACAGCCAGAGACCAGGGCTATTGGAGGGGTGCACTGCAGGGCCATAAGGATCAGGGATGCCTGGAGGCAGCAATTTGAAGCTGAAAGCCACTAATATTTGTTGCTCTGCTCGGGAGTGCAGTACTTGTAATGCTAGGAGGTGATTGTGATTGGTGCAGATGATGCAATATGAAGGTTTAAGATAATTGTCTGTTGCTTTGCAGGGTTCTGTTTGCTTTCAGTTAATAGAATAAAGATTGCTTTCAAACCAACACAATTCTTTTATTAAAATACAACAACCGGAGGAAAGAGTCAAACAAAAAAACACATCAGCACTGAGGGGGATGGGGAAAGGGAAGGTCCCAGGAGGAGGTGGGGTCCCAGGATGGCTTAAGATTTGTATATGTCCAGGGATCATATCCAACCTTCTCCTTTGGAGTACAGTTCAGAGGATACTGAACTTCACCAGGGCCAAACTTTAGAGGGATGGGTGTTGAGTGCAGTGGGTACTGGGAGTCTGCAGTGCTGGACTGTGATGGGGGAGGAGTGGAATGTCATGGGTACAGACGGAGCCAGGAGTTTCATAAAAGTGTGTTGGTGGTGTCTGGGGGCTGCATAGAAAAGAGTTTTGTCACAGCAACTGCAGGGGAGGGCGGGCGTGGAGCTGCTCAGTTTGAAGAGCTAGTATCAACTGGAGCATGTCCACTTGGTGCTCCATAATGTTTAAGAGCCACTCCATGGCTACATTCTGGCGTGCCATGTTCTCCTTTTGGTCCCTCTTCTCGCTGTCCTGCCACTCCTTCAATTCCTGTTTTTTGGCCACAGAGTGCATCATAACATCACGCAGAAAGTCCTCCTTAGTTCTTCGTGGCCGCTTTCTAATTCTGCGCAGCTGTTCAGCTGGCGATAACAAAAAGTGAGATTGGGCTCCCAAGGTCATCTCTGTGAAACCAAAATGCAGCATTTTACAGAAGCAGTATTGTTTGCAACACCCAGAACACTGATTCAGTGATTTCAAACACAGCCACTATTCACATACCTGTCACTAACTGGCTGACCCCAGGCAAGCACACATGAGCCACAAGACCCCCAAAATGGTGACTAGCCACAGGGGCAGGGTAAATCAGTGTTACCGGACCTTCTGTACACTGGGCACATGGCTCTTGGGGACAGCCAGCACTTGGGGGGGGGGGGCCTGATAATCTTTCCTGTCCCCACATTTTCCACATGCTGAGATCATTATGGAAGCTATCTTGCTGCTGAGGGTGAGCAGGGAATCAAGGGAAGGTATTCTACAATAGGGGTCCCCAACCCCCGGGCCGCGGCCTGTTAGGAACCGGGCCGTGAACCGACCCCTAGCACATCAAGCAGCGTGTCTCCGGCGGGGCCCCTGAGCCCCGCCCCGCTCAGAGCCGCGTGGTGAGGGGGCGGGGCTGCGAGCTCCGGGCTGCGCTCCGCGGCCTCCGCTCGGCGTGGCGCTCCCAGCCCCACCCCCTCACCACGTGGCTCTGAGCGGGGCGGAGCTCAGGCCCCGCCAGAGACACGCTGCAGCTGTCGGGCGAGGCTCTGAGGCTCCGGGTGAGGAGGGAGCCGGGGGTAAGAGGCTGGGCCAGGGGGGTTGGCTAAGGGGCAGGGAGTCCTGGGGACAGTCATGGCACAGAGAGGGGGCGTAGGTTGGGGCGGTCAGGGGCAGGGAATGGGCGGGTTGGATTGTGGGTGTTCGGGGTCTGTCAGGACTCAGCGGGGATAGGGGTTGGGGCAGACAGGGCACAGGGAGCAGGGGTGGGGACCCATGGGGGTGTGGGGGGCAGGGTCTCTGGGGGCTGGGGAGGGGACAAGGAGCAGGATGGGTCGGGGATTCTGAGGGGGGCGGGCAGTCGGGGGGGCAGGAAGTGGGTGGGGGTCAGAGAGGGGGCAGGCAGGGGTGAGCTGCAGGCGGTTATAGCAGTTCGCGTGAACCGTTTGCTAAAATTAGGCGCGGACAGAGAACCGGATGCTAAAGATCTCTGTCCGGCGTCTAATTTTAGCAAACGGTTCGCGCGAACTGTTGCAAATTCTGCCTCCACCTCCTGCCATGAAGCTCCTCCTTGCTTCTCCTCCCGCAGGGCTTCCCGCGAATCAGCTGTTCGCGCGGGAAGCCTGGGAGGGCTGAGAAGCAAGCAGGCTTCCCCGGCCCAGGAAGACAACTGGGGGCGGGGGGGCGTGTGCCCCTGCCGGTCCCCGCCTCCCCGGCCGTGACCCTGCCCGGCCACCCGTCCCCCCCCGTCCCCGGGTCCCCGCTCGACCCTCCCTGGCCGCGTTCCCGGCCCCGCGTTCCCGGCCGCGACCCTGCCTGGCCCCGGGTCCCCGCCCGACCCTCACCGGCCATGACCCTGCCCGGCCACCCGGCCCCCCCCGTCCCTGGGTCCCCGCCCGACCCTCCCTGGTCGCATTCCCGGCCCCGCGTTCCCCGCCGCGACCCTGCCTGGCCCCGGGGCCCCGCCCGCCGGGCACCGGCTGCGGCACGGCCCGCGTCCCCATCCCGGCCGCGACCTTCCCGGCCCGCGTCCCGACTCCCGAACCCCTCCCGGGTCCCGCCCGACCCTCTCTGGCCGCGTCCCAGCGTTCCCGGCGCGACCCTGCCCGGCCACACGGCCCCCCCGTCCCCGGGTCCCCCCCCCCGCGTTCCCGGCCACGACCCTGCCCGGCCCCCCCCCGTCCCCGGGTCCCTGCCCGACCCTCACCGGCTGTGGCACGGCCGCGTCCTGACCCCCGAACCCCTCCCGGCCGCCCGGCTCGGCGCACCCCGGCCCTGCCGTGCCCCACCTACCGGGATGCTCGGCTCTGGACACGGCCCCACCTCCAGCCCGGCCTGGCCCGTGGCTCCAGCCACCCCTGCTGTTTTGCCAGGGGCCGGGCTCCGGCAGCGCGTCTGGGCGTGGCGGCCCCGGCTGCCCGGCTCCAGCTCTGGCCGCAGCCCTCCCTGGCTCCACCCGGCCAGCCACCTGGCTCCGGCCGCCGGGCTCCCTCCGCATCCTCCGGCTCCCGCCGCGCGACTCCTGTCCAGGCAGCGCGGTAAGGGGGCAGGGAGGGGGTGTTGGAGAGAGGGTAGGGGAGTTTGGGGGTGGGGGGGTTAGAGGGCAGGGAACAGGGGGATTGAATGGGGGCAAGGGTCCCGGAGAGCAGTCAGGAAAGAGCTGGGTTGGATGAGGTGGTGGGGGCACTCAGGGACAGAGAGAAGGAGTAATTGTATGGGGTAGGGGTTCTGGGGGGCCATTGAGAATGAGAGGAGGGGTTGGGTGGGGCGGCAAGGGGCAGTCAGGGGACAGGGAAGGGGGGGATGGGTCAGGAGTCTCGGAGTGTGTGTGTCAAGGAACATGAGGGGTTGGATGGGGCACGACCCCCCCCCCCGAGGGGGGGAGGAAGGAGGGAACCCGTTGTTAAAATTTTGGAGGGAGGAGGGAACCCGTTGTTAAAAATTTGACAGCTCATCACTGGGGGCAGGGCTCCCACTAATTCTGCATTATGGTCAGTTGTATAATTATTTCATTATATATTACAATAATAATACAAATAAAAGTACAAAAATAAATGTAATGTGCTTGAATCGTCCCAAAACCATCCCACAGGTCCGCGGAATTTTTTTTTCTACGAAACCGGTCCCTGGTGCCAAAAAGGTTGGGGACCACTGTTCTACAAGACTGTGGCCTCTACCCTGGCCATTATGCAGCTTGCCTGTGTGCAGCAATTGTCATGTCGTTCCCTCCCCCACCCCCTGACAGTGGCACAGTGGCACGGGAAAGTTACTGTTAATGGGGCAAAAAACAACAGCTCTGCCAAAGAACCTGTGGCAGCGGATTGCCCAGTATCCCCTTGAGAGTTTCCTGGAGATCTCTGAGGCAGATTCCCGTGAAGTGAGGGAGTCAGTCAACAGCCTGTTCCACCACTCAGGGTATGTCTACAGTACGAAATTAAATTGAACTTATTTTATTCGAATTTTCAGAAGCAATTTTATACATTCGGTATTGTGTGTTCCCACTAAAGCGCGTGAATTCGGCAGAGTGCGTCCACAGTATCGAGGCTAGCATCGAATGTTGGAGCGGTGCACTGTGGTAGCTAGCCCACAGTTCCCGCAGTCTCTGCCGCCCACTGGAATTGTGGGTTACGCTCCCAGTGCCTGATGGGGCAAAAACATTCTTGTGGGTGTTTCTGGGTGTGTGCCATCACTCGCTCCTCCCTCCGTGAAAGCTATGGCAGATGCCATGCTGCCAGCAGATGGTGCAGCATGGTGCACTGCCCGTCTCCTGGTACTATGAATCTACCTCGCATGTCCTCTCGTCTTTCTATCTACTCTTTCATCTAACCATTTCCCGCCTTTTTTCGGCTACCATGAACAGAGCCGAACAGCTTCCGCCGCTTTTCCCATGTTGTCTGTCCTGGACTCCCGTGGAAGCTACAGAAGGCAACAATTACCTGCCATTTTTCGGCTATTGTGAACAGCTTCCGCCGCAAACTCTGCTCACGTTTCCGCCACAAACTCTGCTCTCCCGCTCTTGCAGCTCTAACAAGCTTCCCAACTCCATGAAAGCTACAGAAGACAACCATTTACCGCCTTTTATCAGCCATCTTGAACCAAACAGCTCGTTTCACGCCCTTTTTCCAGGATTACCCATGAAGGCACCATAGCGTGGCAAGCATGGAGCCCACTCAGATCTCCGCTGCAGTTTTGACCATTGTAAATACCTCGCGCATTATTCAGCAGTATGTGCAGTACCTGCAAAACCGGGCGAGGAAGTGATGACAACGCAATTACTATACTGATGAGGACATGGACACAGACATTCCTAGAAGCATGGCATGTGGTGATTGGGAGATCATGGTGGCATTGGGCCTGATTCATACCATGGAACACCAATTCTGGGCCTGGGAAACAGGCACAGACCGGTGGGATCACATAGTGTTGCAGGTCTGGGATGAGTCCCAGTGGCTGCGAAACTTTCGTATGCGTAGGGCCACTTTCATGGAACTTTGTGTCCCCTGCCCTGAAGCGCAAAGACACCAAAATGAGAGTAGCCCTCACAGTTGAGACGCGAGTGGCCATAGCACTGTGGAAGCTTGCAACGCCTGACAGCTACTAGTCAGTCAGGAATCAGTTTGGAGTGGGCAAATCTACTGTGGGGACTGCAGTGCTGCAAGTAGCCAACACAATCATTGACCAGCTGCTATCAAGGGTAGTGACTCTGGGAAATGTGCAGACCATTGTGGATGGCTTTAATGAGCTGGGGTTCCCTAACTGCGGTGGGGCAATAGACAGAATGCATATCCCTACCTTGGCCCCAGCACACTGGGGTGGC
The DNA here is from genome assembly GCF_016161935.1 of Mauremys reevesii. Taxonomy (NCBI): domain Eukaryota; kingdom Metazoa; phylum Chordata; order Testudines; family Geoemydidae; genus Mauremys; species Mauremys reevesii. The sequence continues at coordinate 38,976,733 of NC_052625.1, forward strand.
CAGTACATAAACCGCAAGGGGTACTCTTCCATGGTGCTGCAAGAACTGATGGATCACAAGGGATGTTTCACTGACATCAGTGTGGGATGGCTGGGAAAGGTGCATGACGCTTGCATCTTCAGGAACTCTGGTCTGTTTGAACAGCTGCAGGAAGGGACTTACTTCCCAGACCAGAAAATTACTGTTGGAGATGTTGAAATGCCGATAGTTATCCTCAGGGACCCAGCCTACCCCTTAATGGCATGGCTCATGAAGCCCTACACAGTCAGCCTGGACAGTAGTAAGGAGCAGTTCAACTATAGGCTGAGCAAGTGCAGAATGGTGGTAGAATGTACTTTTGAACGTTTGAAAGCTCGCTGGCACAGTTTACTGACTCGGTTAAATCTCAGCACAACCAATATTCCAATTGTAATTGCTGCATGTTGTGTGCTCCACAATCTCTGTGAGAGTAAGGGGGAGACATTTATGGCAGGGCGGGAGGTTGAGGCAACTCGCCTGGTGGCCAATTTCGCACAGCCAGACAACAGGGTGATTAGAAGCGCGCAGCAGTATGCGCTGTGCATCAGAGAAGCTTTGAAAACCAGTTTCATGACTGGCCAGAGTAAGCTGTGACAGTTGTGTTTGTTTCTCTTGAAGTTACCCGCCCCCTATATATATGAAAGGAAATAAAGTCTAAATTGTTTTAAAACTGTTCTGTATTATTTGTTGCACAACACATTGAGGGAAGTCAGAAGGCAGACTTAGTGTGGGGGAGGAGGGTTGAGTTAGCAGGGTGGAGGAGGAGGGAAGGACAAGTCGAGAAACCAAATCGAAAGTTCGCACATGCCAGCTTTCTGCTGCTTGGGTGATCCTCTGGGGTTGAGTGTGTGGGTCCCTGTAGCCTCCCCCCTTGTGTTCTTGGGTGTCTGGGTGAGGAGGCTATGGAACTTGGGGAGGAGGGAGGGTAGTTATACAGGGGCTGCAGTGGCAGTCTGGGGTCTTGCTGCCTTTCCCGCATTAGATCCACCATACAGCGTAGGATGTCAGTTTGCTCCCCCATGAGCTTGACCATAGCATCCTGCCTGCTCTCATCGCGCATCCCTCCTCTCTTCGTGTTCCTATAACGTTCTGCAATTGTTTGCCTCCACACATTCAGCTGGGCCCTATCAGTGTGGGAGGACTGCATGAGCTTGGCGAACATGTCTTCCCGAGTTCGTTTTTTCCACCTTCTAATCTGGACCAGCCTCTGGGATGGAGTAGATAGGGGCAGCGTTGAAACATTTGCACCTGCGGGAGGAGTAAAAGAGAGGGTAGTATTTTAAAATATACATTTCAGAGAACAAAGGGGACACTTTGGTGTGAGTAAGCCATCACACACAGCCGGGCAACAGAATTCAGCTTGCAGGCAGCCTAGGGGCACATGGGGTTCTGCTTCTTCTACATTCATTTCTATGTTTTCAAACTGCTGGGACCCCTTTCCCATAGTAAGCAATGCCTGGTGGGTTTGCCATAAAGGAGGTCCTGTGGGCTTTCTGGGATGATCACTTCACACAACACACACACACCCGCACCCACCGTGTGGTTTTGATGAGGCTTTGAGCAGGGATGAGCCCTTTAAACTACCCAGCGTGGCTGGGTTCCCCCCCTACACCACATGGCTCTGATGAGGCTCTCATTCATCAGAAGTACCTTCTTCAGGGTCATGGTCTGGGAGCCCACATTGGGAGTGCGGGGAAGCTATTGGCTCCCGTGTTAAGCATAGTTCCTGGCTAGGGGGGAAAACGGATTCCCCACTTATCGCCTGTGCACTGTCCTCCTCCTCCTCCTCCTCTTCGTCCTCCAATGACTCTTCCTCCTCGCTCCGTGCAACTCCCCCCTTGCAGGTATCCATGGACAGTGGTGGGGTAGTGGTGGTGTCAAACTCCATAATTGCATGGAGCTCACGGTAGAAGCAGAATGTATAGGGCTGTGACCCAGAGCACCCGTTTGCCTCCCTGGCTTTTTGGTATGCTTGCCTGAGCGACTTGATTTTTGTATGACACTGCTCTGTGCCCCTGGAGTAGCCTCTTTCCGTCATGGCCCTGGAGACTTTAGCGTACGTATTTGCGTTCCTTTTTTTGGAACATAGTTCTACCATAACAGACTCATCTCCCCAACATGTGATGAGATCCAGTACCTCCTATTTGGACCATGCGAGACTGCGTGATGGTGGACTCTGCATGGTCGCCTGTGATGGTGGACTGTGCTGACAGTCACCTGTGCTGATGGTGACCAAACAGGAAATGAAATTCAAAAGTTCCTGGGGCTTTTCCTGCCCACCTGGCTAGTGCATCAGAGTTGAGAGTGTTGTCCTGAGCAGTCACAAGGGAGCATTCTGGGATAGCTCCCGGAGGCCAATAACATTGGATTGCGTCCACAATACCTTTAGCTCGGGATTGCGATCTCGATTTAAGCGCTACTCCACTTGCGGAGGTGGAGTACAGAAATCGATTTAAAGAGCCCTTTAAATCGAAAAAGCTGGTTTGGTCATGTGGACAGAATCATTTTTTTTTTTTAATTAACTCAGCTAATTCAGAAATAACAGACTAGTGTCGATCAGGCCTCAGACTTGGCACGTGGTGGTATGTGCATCATACAGACACAAACCTGCTTTCTGCAACCCTCCTGCCCCCAACAACTCGCTTCAGCAATTTCCAAAATTAAATCCACTTACCAGGGGCCTCCTCTCCTGTTTGCACTTTGCCAAGATCCGATAGCTGTGACTGGCTAGTCTCCTCCAGGGTAGAAAAGAACTCCTGGCTGCATGCATCTCTGACCTCCGAGTCATCCTCTGCCTCTGGGTCCCCCTCCCCCTCCACATCCTCATCCAAGATTTTCTCCTCCTGGCTCGGTCCAGTCTCCACTAGCATGCAAGCCACTGAAGTATCCACAGTGGCCTTTGCTGAGGAGGTGGGGTCACCACCGAGTATCATGTACAGCTCTTTGTAGAACCAGCAGCTCATGGGCACAGCACCAGAGTGGTGGTTTGCCTCCCACACCTTGTGGTAGGTGTTCCACAGCTCCTTCACTTTGACCATGACTATCCTGGTCATGGCTCCTTTCTGTCATGCATTGTGAAATCTGTCCGTAGGTATCATAATTCCTACGGCTGGGACTGGACAACCTCCTCTCCCCAAATGCTGATGTGGTCCAGCAGCTTGGCATTGCTCCAAGCTGGGGATCGCCTGGTGGGTGGAGCAGGCATGGCCACCTGGAAAGATGCGCTGAGACTACTGCACATGTCACCGAGCAAACAGGAAGGGGACTTTCAAAATTCCAAAGGAATTTATGGGGTGGGGATGACGGTTGGTCATCTGAGGGCAGGGCAGTTGAGTTCAAACCGATGACCAGAGAGGCGAGAACAGGCATTGTGGGACACCTCCCAGAGGCCAATCGCAGAGCTGTAATCAACCAGGGTGTCTACACTGGCACTGTGGCACTGTACCCCGGGGCAGAAAGCTGTACGCTTCTTGTCAGAGTGGTTTTTTTACAATGCTGCAACTGCGCAGTTCCTGTGCACTAAATGGCTTGGCAGTGTGTACGCCTCAGGAGTTACAATGCAGAAAGCTGCTTTACTGCGCAGAAACTTGCCAGTGTAGACAGGGCCTAAAAGAACCCCAAGGTTACAGACTGACTTAGCAATCTGAGGGCTGGTGCCCTGGATAGAGGAAGATGTTACAGAAGAGGGAAGTTCGTTGAAATGCTTTTTTCTTCCTATTAGGATCATCTCAGTCTTACCTAGGTTCAGCCAGCTGCTCTTCACCCACACACTCACTTTGAGTAGCACTAAGAGAGCTGGGAGATGCTGTTTAAGTTCGATGTCAAGGAAGTGTACAGTTGGGCATCATCAACATACCATTCCCACTTCATCCTGTGTTGTTTCACTAGGCCTATAACCCTCCCTACGAGCCCTTCAGTGCCCACTGGCAAAGGGCTCACTGCCATGTAATGGCAACTCCAAACAAACCTGACAAATTCACTGCACCTCGCATATTGCTGTCATGATATTTATCTATAAAGAATGTTGTGTAAGATAGCAAAGGAAAACTTATGTTGTATGGGTCATCATAGGTGTTGTGTGATGTATGTATGGGTGATAATTAAAAAGCTGTATGTATGTACTGTAAGCAGAGTCAGGATAGGCTCTACCCTGACATCTGGTGGTGAATTGTGGTGAGTTGTGGAAAAGAACTTTAGGGGCTGGTCTTGTTTGCATAGGCAAACCCACCCCGCCTAGCATGAGCACACAGCCGCCCAAATGGTCACTTTGGCTGCTGTGGGATCCCCAGTTTCTCTGTTATTGGGGCAGGAAGAATAAAGTGTTGTTACCGTGATTATGTGAATCAAGGCCAGTGGAACTGTTTTATGACAGAGGGACTCACAATCAATGAAGTAGCACTTGCTAGACAAGGGACATGGGTTCCAAAACCCAGTGAATTGAGAGAGGTTGGGGACAGGGATTTGTACATGATGGTACCCCTTCCCCCGTGGGCCTGAAACACCAGTTGCACCTCCTCCTTTCTCCATAGTTGAATAGCAAAGCTAATTTTAATTCCATGAAGAGTCTAGTTACAGGCTGCTGTGCTGAATTCACTTTGGGCCAATGGTGCACCAGCACTAGGGCTCCCCTACTATGAGCTGAGATCACTGACTGCTGTGTTAACTAGTGGGGGAGCCTGAAGATATATTGCTAAGCGGCTGGCAGAGTGGAGCAGTTTGTGGAACGGTTGGCATGGCCCATGGGACGGTGAGTGGAGTGAAGCCGAGTGGAGCTGAGTGGAACTGAGCAGAGCAGTTTGCAGGACAGCTGGAGTGGCTCATGGGATGACTGGTGGAGTGGAGTGGCTCATGGTGAAGGCTGCAGCAGAACTCCACGGAGAGGTGGGGCAGTTGGCCTCAGACCACGTAAGGTGCCCCTTAACACCCCCTGTGCCCTTCCCCCCCTCACATTTCCACCCATGCTGGTGGGGGAGGGGATAAAACTCTGCAGATAAACTTTTGAACTCTGGGGCTGCACTGACCAGGGACATAGACTTTTGGGTTGTTGGACTTTTGGGTGATTTTTGGGGTGTTGGACTTTTGGGACTTTGGGGTGATCTTTTGGGTTGTTGGACTTAAGACTCTGAGGGGAAAAGGATACTGCCAAACTTACTTGGGGTTGTGTCTTTTGCTCATGGTTTGTGTTATGAATCCTGTTTTTGGTGTTTCCCCAATATAATGCCGCATTGTTTCCCTCCTTTATTAAAAGGATTTTGCTACACTCAGACTCCGTGCTTGCATGAAGGGAAGTATTGCCTCCTAGAGGTGCCCTGGGGGTGGTATGTAATTGTCCCAGGTCACTGGGTGGGGTCTCAAGCCGGTTTTGCATTTGCGTTATTGAAACGGAACCCCTAGATACTGAACCCGGCCCTTGCTGCTGCCAACTCAGACGGGCAGAAGGTTACAGTACTAAAATACATTTAAAACCATGTAACCAAGCAGAGTTGGTAAACAAGTCTTCCCCACATCAAGGAATGTCGATTTACCTAGATATGTCTAGATATCTGTTGTGAATCAAGTATTGTGAAACCAACACAAAAGATGCTTCATTTGCATTTTAAGTCAACAGAAAAAGCAAGTTATTGGGAGGATAAGAAAACTGCCCGGCATCAGCTCACTGGAGCAAAAACAGCAGGAGAGAAGAACTTTATCTGGGGATACATTTCAAAAGAACACATTTCAAAGGTTTACTGGACTATAAGAAGAATGTGGAAAAAAAACCTTTCTTATCCATCACTGAGGGCACAAAGAGGTCAATGCTTTTTGCAGTCCATGAACGGTGGATCCCCCACCATATGGACTGGGTGACACTGAAAGGTTGCTCATCTTAGTCAAGGACTGTAGCCTGTTGGGTTACGTTTTGGTCACCAGGAAGCACAATTATACTTTTGTTTTATTTGTAACCTTTTTCATTGAGTGTTACATGTACCCCTTCTAGTTCCTGGTCCACAGAAAATATGTCTGCTACCACTAGGAAGCTTTTATTCCTTTAACTTGTTTGGTGGAGGTTCATGCTTTTAGTGCTGGAAGCCCCACATTCAAACTCTAGTGACAGCTCATGACAGTAGTTGTTGCATGTGGACAGAAGGAGGTCATCCACTAAAGCAACAAGTGCTGTTTCTGTACCATGCCTTGTCCTGAAGTCTGAGTGAGAAGGATCTAGGATATTGGCAACTAACAGGTGGTGCCGGAGGCTGTTTTTTGTTTGCTTCTATATCAGCTTCCTCAGAAGAAGGCAGCTAGTCATTGACAGGGAATTTGCCAGGGAGCTATTGTCTGTCTGTCAATCATATTATTCTTCCCCCAGAACAAGGAGAGGGGATAGTTGAGCTGACATTAACTCTCTGTTCACCCAGAATCAGATTGTATCCCTGCACCTATTCCATTACTATTACTGAACAACTTCCTGCGCTTGACATTATTAGGTTGGTTTTGTGACACTATACTCATCCTTCTTTGGTTGTTGTTAGGCTTGTTTTTGTTCTTATGTTAGTTCTTTCTGGCTCTACACCTACCACATTTACATTTTTGGTTCTCCTCTAAATGCCTTTGTATGATGATGTCTTGAACTTTATGCCATGAGGGCCTAATTCTTGTCTCACTTACACCAACTAAGGTACCCCAACTAATTATACCTAGATTGTGAGTGGGTTAGTGGGAGAAGCCCTCTGTGGAGGGCTCTCAGTTCTAGAATTTGTTTTCTGCACTGGTCTACTAGAGCCTGATGGTTTCTTTTTCAGGGATGCTGTGCACTTATAGCTCCCATTAAAGTTGATGGGAGCTGTAGGTGTTCAGCACCTTTGAAAATCAGGCCATATGTCCATGTCCTGGGTAGCATAAACTGGGGAATCTCAAGGAGGAATAGAACATTTATTTTATCTCTATATTTGGCACTGGGATGGCTGCTGTTGGAATAGTGTGTCCACTATTCAAGAAGGATGTTGATAAATACAAGAGGGTTCAGAGAAGAGCCACAAGAATGATTAAAGAATTAGAAAACCTGCATTATAGTGATAGACTCAAGGAGCTCAATCTATTTATCTTAACAAAGAGAAGGTTAAGGGGTGACTTGGTTACAGTTTATCACTACCTACACGGGGAACAAATATTTAGTAACGGGCTCTTCAGTCTAGCAGAGAAAGGTATAGCACGATCCACTGGCTGGGAGTTGAAGCTAGACAAATTCAGACTGGAAATAAGGCATACATTTTTAACAGTGAGGTTAATTAACCACTGGAATAATTTATCAAGGGTTGTGGAGAATTGACTGTTAGTGATAACTTTTAAATCAAGTTGGGATATTTTGCTAAAAATTATGCTCTGGGTATAATTTTGGGGAAGTTCTGTGGCCTGTGTTACAAAGGAGATCAGACTAGATGATCACAATAGTCCCTTCTGGCCTTGGAATCTATTAATCTATAGGAGGGGTGCAGGAATACCTGAGTAGCACTGCAGGATGTGGCCTCTTTGCTAAAAATGTAAGCAGTTCCCTTCCCTATACATGTTTGCAAAGGAAATGAATTTATTTGGAAAGCAATCGTGTATTTTCAAAGTGGTTTTTCCAAATTTTGTTTTATTTCCTTTCAGAACATACTGAGAGTATCATTGTTTTACATTCTATATAAAACTCAAATGTGAAAAAACATGAAATTCATTTAGTATCGTTATCCCAGTTGTGACAAAGTACTGTATTCGGTCAAATTCACAGGCATAGCTTTGTCAGTATTGAGAAGTCACTTGCTCCCTGTGAACCCAATCACCACGGCAGGGACACCTCAAATCTGGAATACACATCATTCTATAAAGACAAAGTGGTCCAACCTCAACTCTTTGTTACTAAAATCATGAATATGATTTTCAGACATCTCAGGCTACTGCTTGGAAAAGATGATATTGGACAAATCCCTGATTAGACCCTTTGTAATGTTAACCACCCCCACTGCGCTTGAATTGATTACGCACATTTGGTGAAAGGCTATTTGAATGGTAAGTCACTTAGTCATATTCTCGTTTTCACACATCCTTCAGCTTCCTACTGTCCTCCTGCTCATTCTTTTCTCCTTTCTCACAACAGTAGGCACAGCATGTTCCCTCCATTGTTCAGCATAGTTTAAAATGGCATTAAGAGGGGAACAGTGATGTAAACAGGTGGAAATAGTTCCCACTGCAATGGTTAGTATTCTCCCGCATGTGCACAGCTGCAGCACTCTGCTCTCCCAGGCTATAAGGAAAAGAGAGAAATTAGCAGCACTTCATTTGAAGAGATGAACTAATTATGGCAAACATATTTAGGGCCCTATCCTGCGAGGTGTTGAGCACCCTCAACGCCCACTGAAGTCCCCACAGTTGAGATCACTCAGCATTTTGCAGGATCTCCCCCTTAATGAGGTTTATCAGTTTTCAAAAACAAGCAAACAAACCTATTTTCTGCATATTTAGTACATTGGGGACTGAATATGAAATTGAAGATTAGACTGAGCCAAAACAGAACTCCAGACCTGAGATCTAGATCCAGACCAAACTTTCTATATTATAGTGGGTCAAGCCGAAACTCGAGATCCAAATCCTCTCACACTTTAAGATTTTAATTCCATATTGGGGTCTGAACTTTCCCAGATTTCACAGTGTTCAAATTAGTCCTCTTTAGAGAACTGTTTGCTGCAAACTCAGATCTGAGCCTGGACCTTGACTTTAGCGCTGGGTTGGTGGTTTCTGTTTGTTTGTCTGGGTCCATCACTACCAAAATCTATTATTCTGGTGGTCATATCATACTGATATATCATTCAGTTTATTAAATAACATTTATTCCTGGAGGAATTCTGCATCAAAAAATTAAAAATTCTGCACACAATATTTTAAAATTCTGCAAATTTTATTTGTCAAAATAACACTACATAATAGAAATGATTATTTTGTTAATTTATTTCAAAATACCTGTCAGCAAGTATGTCTGTAACAATAGAGACACACAAAAATTCCCCCAGGAGTAGACAGTTAAAGAAACCCCTACGACAATCCAGTTCCTGTTTCTCTGCCCCCAGAGCCCAGCCGAAGGACCAGACACTCACACTCCCCAGAGCCCAGCCATGATCCCCTCCAGCCCAGACACTCACATTCCCTACCCGCCAGAGGCCAGCTGGGGGGGGGCCCTAGCCAAGACACTCACACCCTCTACCCCCCCAGAGCCCAGGAATCCAGAGGGAGAAACAGCTTGATGCTTGGTCCCAGGCTTGCATGGAGTTTCCTATGTGCTGCCGCCTCCTTCCTTCGGGGGATGTTGGGAACTACAGCCACTGGGGACCCTACAGTTCCCTCCACCTTCCCCCAGCCTTGTCTTCTATTTGTGAGCTGGGCTCTGTCGGGTCCAATGGCCCCTAGTGGTGGCCAACATTCTGCAGCCCATTTCTGTGTGTGTGTGTGGGGGGTGGGGGGGTGGAAATGCTGTGTGCACAACATTAATTTTGCAAAATTCTGTTTATTTTTTTAAGTACTCAGACTACCTGTACACTGATATTTCTCCCTTCACCAAAGTGATTATAACATTTTAAAATAACTTGCCAAAAAGCTAATTTTTTTAAAAGACACTTATTTTTTAGTGTGAATGTGACGATACTACATTTTAGATTCCTCATCAGCACAATGTCTCTGTGGCTTTCTGAACTGCATAGACTGGAGATGGCTGGATTCTGGTCTACTCAGGTGATAGATCAGCTTCTGCATTTTGCAAACAAAGAAACCAAAGCATATCACAGAATTGCTGAGTTGCTCATTGGAGAGCTACAAATGCTCCTGCCACCTTTCACACTCAGCTACCTTCTATGCTGGTGTAAAACATCACAGCATTTAGGGCCTGATCCTGGGAATGCAGACAGCCTTATTGTGACTTCAGGGCTGCATGCTGAGAAGGGCTGAGCACAGGCCCAGATTAACCAATGTGCACTTGGTGCACTTGCATGGGGGGTCCCAACCACTGGGAGAAACCCAACATCTCCCCTCCAAACACATACACACAAAACCAACCCAGGGTCAGGAGCAGACCATTTTGGGAGAAGGACCCTGCCTGTTTCCTGGGTGAGAGCCAACGGGCTGGCATGGGGGAAGCTCCGGGACAAGAGTTACTGTGCGGTGAGTCAGGAGTAGGCTTATGCTCTAATGCCCCCTCTGGGGTCCCCTACCTACCCCTTGTGGGCAGGGCAGGTGGAGGGGTGCCAGTTGCCATAGTGAAAACAAGTAAATTTGCTCACCATGCAAGTTTCCCCACATTTAGACATAAACATCCTTACAGTTAAATCAAGTAAAGGAAAAGTGACTTTGTTTCCTAGCAAACATAGCTTCAGCAGCCATCAGCACTTGATCATTTACATGGAGAGGGAACTGTTAAGCTGCTGCCAACTGCCCATAGTGCCTTTCAGAAACAGATGTTACTATTAGAAAAATAACTTATGCAGCTTGACATGAATGCTGCAATTTTGATTTAAAAGGGAGATGAGAAAATGTGGTTGAATTCATGAACTGAGGTAGATGATGTACAGTATGAAAAAATTATAACAGAAGAAAGTGGTGAGTGCCCACTTGCCTGAGACAGTTAAAACCTGATTGCATGGATTAATCATAGATAGTAAGGAATAATCCTGCATTTGCATGAGAATGGATGAGTCTTATTGGGTCTTTTCTGACTCTAACGCCTATGATTTCATGTGGACTTTTTGGTCAATTCCCAGATGTAGTAAACTGAAACTATATATTGACCAAGGTCTAAGGGCAATATTTACCAGGAGGGGAATAATCAAAATCCACATATGTTACATACCAATCAGCCTGTCACACAAAATTAATTGTAGTGTGGATTTTGCTATAACTTTGTTTTGATGTCTGGTGGCTTTTTCATTTAAAACAATGAATCTTTTGCATTCTAACCTGTCACTTTAGTTTATCTGGGTACCACCATCCTATTAGCTAGGAAGGACCTTGTCTTCAAAGGTAAATAGTACTATTTTTTGTTTATTCCATAAACAAAGAACAAGTTACTTTCAGTCTGGACAATTTAGACAGAAGGAAATAGTAAAGAAAGAAAAAAAACAAATATAAGGGATCAGATCTGCTGCTGCAGCCAGTGGAGTGATGCCAGTTTATACCAGTAGAGGATCTGCCTCAAGGTCTCCATGTGACAGCACAGTCTATGTGTTTCTGTCGGAGCAGCCAACTTGGACTAACACGTGGGGAGTGTCTCTGCAGTCAGGCTAGGTGACTCACTTTACCCATGAAGGTGCCATGCATACAAAGCAGCCTTCTAGTTACATAGCCACACGCTTCACAAATTCTCCCCTCTGCTTCTGGAAGCAGCTGAGAGGGAAATGAGAAAAGACACAGAAGGGGAGATTACCAGCTCTCTGCTATGCGCCCCTTTCTCTCTCTTGAATACGCCTTGGTGCCCTCTGATATAAAAGAATACAACTTTCTATTATGATTCATCATATGGTAGCCACTAGAAGCGCAAATAAGGACTATGGCCCCATTTTCTTAGATTTTGTGAAAGTAGTTAACATTGACATTTACCAGTTTGCCACCAGTCATGAATGAGTAAGACTCTAATGTAGGTAGAGTCAAAAATAACTGATGTTAAAATCCAGTCACAAATCAAATACATACCGTATTTCACACATAGTTAACACTGTCTAATTAAGTCTTCAGTCTTCAGGTGTAATTTTGCTGTTCAGATTTATATACACCTTTGTAGACTATATTCCCTACAGTGAGTCATAATGTCTCTTCATAAATGTTGTTAGGGATACAAAGAAAATCTTTTGAAGCTTGTGTTTTTTGCAGATACAGTGTGACACAAGTGAGGACCTGAGAAGTTGTCCTGGTCATTCAGGTGCTGCTTACTTCATTGGGAACAAAGTACATAGCAGGGTTCAGATTACAGTGCAGTTCTGAAATCTGCTCCCCGTTCTTTTTCTGGATGGTTGTAAAGCACAGTACTGGCAAGGGCTGGGGAAACTAGACTTCTACGGAAACAGGCATTCTAAAGCAAGCAATCTGCTATCTAGGCTTAGGGGAAAGTCAGAATTACACTGCAGTAATGATTTGCAATGCACAACAACACAAGGAAGTGAATTTCCTGCTTACTGAGTGTGAATTTTTGCCCAGTAGGCAAAAAAATAATAATGGAAATGCACGGAATGACAGTGCTAGCTGGAAATCTGTTCTCTTTTGGGAGGAAAAGGGAGGTCCTAATACAACTTTACAATAGCTTTTTTCTGTTGTAGATAACAAAATTCTGCTAGATTACAAAAAGAGTTTGGAGGGTTGGTTAAAATAATAAATCTGAGGTCACCTGTAGAAACATTATGACAGTTACAGCAATGTACACCTTGGCTGCTTGGAACATCATAGCTGCAGTGGCACAGGAACCAGCAAACAGAGCTGTAAACAGGGGAGTTTGAATGGGAGTTTGCAAAGGGAGTTTGGGGGAAGACTAAGAGAGGCAGGCAGAGGAACACACAGGCTACCGAAGGGAGTGTGCAAGCAGTGTCTTGGTGCTTGTTGGGGGTTTGTTTTGCTGTAGGTGGTGGTGTTTTGGGTTGGTTTGTGTTTCTCAGATTTACAGGATTTAGGTGGGAAGCCTATGACAGATAGAGGCAGCAGTTGTAGTGACCCAAGCAATGGAAGACACAATGAAGATGACTGGATGTGGAAGCTGCGGCATGTACATTATCCTGGAAGGGGTACCTGAAAAGAGTTTTGTCTACATGAACTGCCGTCTGATAGAGCTGACGGAAGAAAAGATCCGAGGATTGGAGATGCAGGTGGAAACTCTGGTCAAGTTTAGAAGGGGGTTCGAGCGGCTGATGGAGCAAAGACATGATGAGGCTGAAGGGAAAAGCTCAGACTTGCAGATGGAAACAGGACCAAAGACCTCTGAGGGGAGACTGCTAGATGAGGCAAGTTGACGGTGGAAGCATGTGACTAAACGAACCAGGCAGAGGAAAAGACGGGCTAGTGAAGGAGCAATAGAACTCAAGGAACAGGTTTGCGGAGTTGGAAAATGAAGAAGGGGCACAGCAAGTGGTCGCTGAAGGTGAGAGGGCAAGGAAGAAAAGAGCAGCTAGCCCTATAAGGAGAGGGGATGAGTCAATGGAGATGACACCAAACATGAGCCCCAGGAGGATACGGGATGGGTTGCAGAGGATTGCAAGGGTGAATAGGAATCGAGAGGACTTTCATCCAGAGGGAACAGGGGATAGACCGGAGAATCGCACAGTCACCAGGAAAAGGCAGGTCTACGTGATTGAGGACTGAGAAGAATAGGTCTGTAACCAGAGCTGATCCAGAGAACAGAAGGGTGTGCTGTCTGCCCGGTGCTAAGATATGGGATGTGGACCTGAGGATGAAGAGGATCCTAACGAGAGCAAGAAAGAATCCACTGATTGTCCTTCATGTGGGAACGAATGATACAGCTAAATTCTCACTGGAACGTATCAAGGGAGATTATGCCAGGCTGGGGAAGACGCTTAAGGAAATCAAGGCTCAGGTGATCTTCAGTGGGATTCTGCCTGTTCCTAGAGAAGGGCAACAAAGGTGTGACAAGATTATGGAGATCATCAGATGGCTCAGGCAGTGGTGCTATAAAGAGGGCTTTGGGATGTATGGCCACTGGGAGGCATTCATGGACAGAGGACTGTTCTCTCGGGATGGACTTCACCTGAGTAGGGAGGGAAATAGACTTCTAGGATGGAGGCTGGCACAACTAATTAAGAGAGCACTAAACTAGGAATTGGAGGGAGATGGTTAGGAGATGTCCAGGTAATCTCCACGCCGGATTTTAACATTGAGAGTTAACAAAGAAAACAAAGCAAGAAAGGATACTGTTGTGGGTAGGAGAATGGACATACGGAGTAAGGGTAGTGTAGATACCAGTCTAATAGGTGATACTGGCAGTACAACATCTGGGCCAATGTGAGTGAAGCCAAATGGCAAGAATTAAGATGTTTGTACACCAATGTGAGGAGCCTAGGTAACAAAACAGAGGAACTAGAATACTGGTGCAAGAAGGGAAACCAGATATTATGGGGATAACAGAAACATAGTGGAATAGTAGTCATGACTGGAGTACAGGTATTGAAGGGTATGTGCTGTTTAGGAAAGACAGAAATAAAGGCAAAGGTGGTGGAGTAGCATTGTATATCAATGATGAGGTAGACTGTAAAGAAATAAGAAGGGATGGAATGGATAAGACAGAGTCTGTCTGGGCAAAAATCACATTGGGGAAGAAAGCTACTAGAGCCTCCCCTGAGATAGTGCTTTGGGTGTGCTATAGACCGCCGGGATCTGATTTGGATATGGATAGAGACCTTTTTAATGTTTTTAATGAAGTAAATACTAATGGGAATTGTGTGATCATGGGAGACTTTAACTTCCCAGATATAGACTGGAGGACAAGTGCAAGTAATGATAATAGGGCTCAGATTTTCCTGGATGCGATAGCTGATGGGTTCCTTCACCAAGTAATTGCTGAACCAACAAAAGGGGATGTGGAAGCAGGGAAATAATTAACAAGGATTTGAAGGGGATTTTAATGCATGTCAGTCAGTTAGCAAGAGTCAGGCCATACTGTAACCCTAATGACGTGAGACTTGTAGAAGCAAGGATAGTGTGAGGCGAGAGGACAAGAACTGTGTACAAAGTTATTACGACCTTGCAACAGTCTAACCAAATATGCAGGCTTGCTTTTCTTAGGAGTGAGACAAATAAGATAGCAGAAAGGCTTATGTATAAACAAAATGTATTTGTTGCTTTTTACTGTCTGTATTATTGCTAGAAATTGTCTGTAACAAAGGTATAAAGGCTTGCTGTAATTGTTTACCAGTTGAGAGACCTGTCCGGGACTGGGGTGACCCTGTGTCCTATGGCACTCTCTCCCTCCATTGTAATTACTGGAGAAATAATAAAGTATTTGATTTTGCTGCACCCAAACAAAAAGCGAGAACTGAGTTTTTCTCCGACAGGGATGCCATTTGAGATTTGGTTTTGGTGAGTCGTGAGGACCTCATAGAAGAAATGGTTGTAGGGGGCAACCTTGGTTCGAGCGATCATGAGCTAATTCAGTTTAAACTAAATGGAAGGATAAACAAAAATAGATCTGTGACTAGGGTTTTTTATTTCAAAAGGGCTAACTTTAAAGAATTAAGGAAATTAGTTAGGCAAGTGGATTGGACTGAAGAACTTGGGGATCTAAAGGTGGAGGAAGCCTGGAGTTACTTCAAGTCAAAGTTACAGAAACTATCAGAAGCCTGCATCCCAAGAAAGGGGAAAAAAAATCATAGGCAGGAGTTGTAGACCAAGCTGGATGAGCAAGCATCTCAGAGAGGTGATTAAGAAAAAGCAGAAAGCCTACAAGGAATGGAAGATGGGAGTGATCAGCAAGGAAAGCTGCCTTATTGAGATCAGAACATGTAGGGATAAAGTTAGAAAGCCATGTAGAGTTTTCCCTTGCAAAGGGAATTAAAACCAATAGTAAAAGGTTCTATAGCCATATAAATAAGAAGAAAATAAAGAGAGAAGAAGTGGGACCACTAAACACTAAGGATGGAGTGGAGGTTAAGGATAATCTACGCATGGCCCAATATCTAAACAAATACTGCTAAAACCCCTCCAGCGCATCATCAGGGATCTACAACCCATCCTGGAGAATGATCCCACACTTTCACAGGCCTTGGGTGGCAGGCCAGTCCTCGCCCACAGAGAACCTGCCAACCTGAAGCATATTCTCACCAGTAACTGCACACCGCACCATAGTAACTCTAGCTCAGGAACCAACCCATGCAACAAACCTCGATGCCAACTCTGCCCACATATCTACACCAGCAACACCATCACAGGACCTAACCAGATCAGCCACACCATCACCGGTTCATTCACCTGCACGTCCACCAATGTAATATATGCCATCATATGCCAGCAATGCCCCTCTGCTATGTACATCGGCCAAACTGGACAGTCTCTAAGGAAAAGGATAAATAGTCACAAATCAGATATTAGGAATGGCAATATACAAAAACCTGTAGGAGAACACTTCAACCTCACTGGCCACACAATAGCAGATCTTAAGGTGGCCATCCTGCAGCAAAAAAACTTCAGGACCAGACTTCAAAGAGAAACTGCTGAGCTCCAGTTCATCTGCAAATTTGACACCATCAGCTCAGGATTAAACAAAGACTGTGAATGGCTTGCCAATTACAGAACCAGTTTCTCCTCCCTTGGTTTTCACACCTCAACTACTAGAACAGGGCCTCATCCTCCCTGATTGAACTAACCTCGTTATCTCTAGCTTGCTTCTTGCTTGCATATATAAACCTGCCCCTGGAAATTTCCACCACTTGCATCCGAAGAAGTGGGTATTCACCCACGAAAGCTCATGCTGCAAAACGTCTGTTAGTCTATAAGGTGCCACAGGATTCTTAGTCTTTAATGAGGCTACCGAGGAGCTTAGGGATAACGGTAGGATGACAAATAGGAATGAGGATATGGAGGTAGATATTACCACATCCAAGGTAGAAGCCAAACTCGAACAGCTTAATGGCACGAAATCAGGGGGCCCAGATAATCTTCATCCAAGAATATTAAAGGAACTGGCACATGAAATTGCAAGCCCATTAGCAAGAATTTTTCATGAATCTGTAAACTCAGGGGTTGTACCATATGACTGGAGAATTGCTAACATAGTTCCTATTTTTAAGAAAGGGAAAAAGGTGATCTGGGCAACTATAGGCCTGTTAGTTTGACATCTGTAGTATGCAAGGTCTTGGGAAAAAATTTGAAGGAAAAAGTCGTCAAGGACATTGAGGTCAATGGTAATTGGGACAAAATACGACATGGTTTTACAAAAGGTAGATCATGCCAAACTAACCTGATCTCCTTCTTTGAGAAGGAAACAGATTTTTTTAGACAAAGGAAACACAGTGGATTTAATTTACTTCAATTTCAGTAAGGCATTTGATACGGTTCCACATGGGGAATTATTAGCTAAATTGGAAAAGATGGGGATCAATATGAAAATTGAAAGGCGGATAAGGAACTGGTTAAAGGGGAGACTACAACGGTCATACTGAAAGGTGAATTGTCAGGCTGGAGGGAGTTTACTAGTGGAGTTCCTCAGGGATTGGTTTTAGGACCAATCTTATTTAAATCTTCTTATTACTGACCTTGGCACAAAAAGTGGGAATGTGCTAATAAAGTTTGCGGATGACACAAAGCTGGGAGGTATTGCCAATACAGAGAGGAACCGGGATATCCTACAGGAAGATCTGGATGACCTTGTAAACTGGAG